>NC_090726.1:151957856-151966271 GCF_036898095.1 Palaemon carinicauda | reverse complement strand
CTGCTGCATCGTGTCAGGAGTCCTCAAGTATTGGGACCCGAAGGGTTACCCCACCTGTTCATCCTTGCTGGCCAACGGCTTTGGAGAAGCTTCCTTAGTCAACAGAGAGACTAGAGATACATTGAGGGAGACCCTTCGCAAATGGGTAAGGTTCCAGAAGAACTCTCAGGGACCGTACTTACCCAACAACTCCCTAAGGTGCCTACTGTTCCCCAAGGCTCTACCAAACGCGGTGGTGCCCCAGGAACAGGTCCTGTCTCCCCTCATACAACTGAAGATCGACACGGACATAGATAAGGCACTGGAAGGCATGGACATACACCTAGAAAGGACGTCAGAAGTGTCCATTGACACTGAGAAGGACCTACTGCAAGGAGACCCTGAAGAAGACTTGGAACATCCACAAGCGGAGGAAGAGGGATCCGTTTCAACGGCAACCAAAGACCCTCAGTTCGCCATGACGGCATACCAACGTATGCCGTCAACTTCTTCAATCCCAACTCCACAACCAGTTGCACATGCCGACAAGAACGAAGCGATCCTCACTTCGATTCAACGGATGATGGAGTTGTTCCAAAAGGAACACGAGACGATGAGAGAATCTCTCAGGCAGCAGCAGATACTGTTGCAGGAGAGGGCGGACCGCCCAGGGTCTACCAAGAGCTCCACTAAGAAGCCCCTTAAAGTGTTGAATCTCCCTCACTACTCCGAAACCAACCCCTGGAGGTATGCGGAGCATATGCCCATGATGAATGGGAAACTATTCGTCTCAGAGAAGTTGGGGACCAAACTGATTGAAGATCTTGAATTCTGGCCTAACTTTTCAGCTTATCCAGAATGTTACGTGAGACTGCGGGATGAATATGCAGCCCGTGAGGAAACGGTACCAAAAGAAGTCATTGTCTTCGAGCATGACAAGGTGCAAGCCACCCTCCTAAAAACCTTGAAAGGAGCCAGGTACACCAACTCCAAAGCCTCAACACTGAGCAAGAGACATCCCATCTTTCTTGCTCCTTCCTCTATCTCTTTCCCCTTTTCGGAGAAAGCACTAGACTTTGCTGTCAAGGCAGTTGACGAGGGCAAACCCTGCCCAACCCTAGAGGAATGCAAACCATTCTCTCTAGCACTGCCTACCTGCGAGGAGAAGTGGAAGGATGTCCACCTACCCTTCTCCATCTCTAAGTTGGATCCAGAGATAGCAGGCCAGCAGTTCAATGAGAACCTTCCGAAGTTGCCAGACCATATTCTGAGGAGGGAACAGGAGACGAAGGAGAGAATTACGGCCTCCCTTTCTCATCAGAACAGCCTGGAAATGAGTGCAGGTCTACAGAATGCCCCAGAAATGGTAATTTTCCTTGCTAAGTCCCACATGGGTACCCTTGTGAAAGACTTATATGCTTTCCTCAGAGTGAGGAGAGCCTGCAGAAAGTTTGTCGTGGCCTCAGCGACCATAAGACACGAACCAAGGAAACTGATTACCTCGAACATCTGGGGTAAAGACCTTTTCCCACAGGAACTGGTCCAAGAGATCGTAGCCAGAACAGCCACGGAGAACAGGAACCTTCTCCAAAAGTGGGGCATGAGCTCAGAGGAAATCTTCCTCGGATGGAGGTCCCCAGTTCAAGATTAAAAAGGCAAGGAGACCACGCAGACCTGCACAACTTCCTGCCGTGACTATGACCTCGATGCCTCAGACCACTTTCTAGATGGTCCCTCAACAACTGGTAGCCCAGTCGCCAGTGTTTAACCCCAACTTTGAGAGGCAGTCAACTTCCCTTCGCCCTAGTCAGAAAGGAAAAGGCCCTGAAAGAAGTTCGCCCGGAGGTAACTCCTCCCTGGGCCGAGGAGGACGTGGTCGCGGAAACAAATCCACAGGACTCCCCATGCAAGGAGGGGCTCCAGGTAGGAGGCAGACCGTATCACTTTTGGGATCGCTGGACCTTCAATCCCTGGGCCCACAGCCTATGAACGAATGGACTCTGGTGCAAATGGAACAGAACTCCACCCCGTTTTCCAGAATTCTTCCAACACTCCACCCCCTTGTTAGAAGAATATACCTCAGAACTCTTGAACAAGAAGGTAGTAAGGAAAGCGAAGTCCATCAAATTCCAGGGAATGCTGTTTTGTGTTCCCAAGAAAGACTTAGACAAACTCAGTGTCATTCTAGACTTGTCTCCACTCAACAAGTTCGAGAACAACAAGTTCCGGATGCTTACTTGGCAACACATAAGGACCCTTCTACCAAAAGGGGCGTACACAGTCTCAGTAGACCCCGCAGATGCTCACTGACATCATCTATTGAGTCGCCCTGGTGACCACGGAAGCCTCAGGAGAATCATTGGATGTACATGAGGTGAGTACAGCTCCCAGTGCCTCTTTAGTTTGTTCCCCCATCACTGCTACTCATGCCCCAGCTTCCACCTCCACCCTGGTTCCGATGTTAGACAAACCTTCACTTCCTAATAATTGGGAACTAATGGCGCCCATAAAAGCTTTCATGGAGAACCTAACTTTTAAATATGAACATTCTCAAGCGGACCTAACGGTGAGGATAGAAACTTTACAAAAGTCACCTGTTTCTAAGGCTGCCCCAGCTTGGAGCTTACCTGAATGCACAGTTAAGAACCCTTAGCGCTATGCTAAGCATATGGCCTCAACTTATGGGTTCCTCTATATCAGGGATGGTTTGTGTTCCAAGCCAATTTTGGACTGTGAATTCTTTCCATCGATCGATAGTTATCCTTACTGCTATATAAGGCTCAACTTGGAAGCATTCATTAGGGCTGATACGATCCCTAAGGAAACAATCATTCTGGACTATAGCAAGGCTCAATCCCTTTTGGTTATGGAGTTAAAGATGACTAAATTCACAAATACCCAACTTTTTGCCTTTGGCAGGAAACAGGCCACCTTTGTGGCCCCCAAAGATACCGTCTTCCCCTTTGCCTCTAAAGGCTTAGAGGCCGTGATGAAAGCAGTAGGGGAGAACAGGCCATTCCCAGTGCTAGAGGAATGTAAACCTGTCTCCAGCCCTTTTTTATGATTCGAACAACTGGGATGACGTCCAATATACCTTCACTGTTGGAAAACTAGATAAGGACATCGGAGGCAAACAGTTTAATGAGAAACTGTGTATGATTCCGAATCCCTTTTAAAGGAAGAATTGGAAGCTAAAGAGAGACTTTCTGCCTCTTTATCCTTACAATCTTATATAGAGACGCTTATTGGAAACTATTCCAAATCTGATTTCTTCCCTGTCTTGGCAAAGACTAGCATAATCATGTTTCATAGGGATCTCCATGCTTTCTTCCTAGCCAGGAGGGCATGTAGAGAATACGTCCTAGCCGCTGCTACAATCAGACATGAACTTAGAAACCTGATTGACTCCAATATCTGCGGGAAGGTTCTCTTCCCTTAGAAATTGGTTAAAGAAGTCATAGACAAAGTGGCTCAGAAGAATAAGAGCCTTATTGAGAAGTGGGGTATTTCCTCTAAATGGAAATTTACCCCCAATAAAGGACCTCAACCCATGGGCAAGAAGCCCAGAATTCACTTTAAGGGAAGGAAATCCTTTCCTGTCACGACAGCCTCTGTTGCCGTCATCCTTCAGACTGTGTAAACAGTTCCCCAGCAGTATGTTTCACAGTCTCCAGCCTTCAATCCAGAGTATGAGAGAGCTACCACCATGTTCCACCCTGCCAAAGCTCATAAGAAGGGCTCCGGTAACAGGGGAAGGTCTGGAAGAGGTGGTCAAACTAGAGGCCAAGGAAATAGAGGCAAAACAACTAAAGATGCAGGTCCTTCACAACAACGAGGAGCTTCCGGTAGAGGTACGACTTCACCTGTTCAGAGATCAATGGGAGTTTCGATCCCTAGGCTCACAGCATAGTCTCAAAGGGCTAGGTTTGATATGGAGACACAAACCACCCCTGTTCAAGAGGTTCTTTCAACCCGCAACCCTCTTTTTGGAGGATTATGCGTGCCCAAGAAAGATTAAAACACTCTTTGAACTATTCTGGACTTGTCCCCAATTTCAGCCTATAATGTCTCTATAGATCTTACAGACGCCCATTGGCATCTTATGATAGGTCGGCGCTTCTCCCTCTACCTTGGTTTCAAACTGGCAAGAAAGGCCTACGTATTCAAAGCTATGTTCTTCGTGCTTAGTATAGCTCCAAGGATTTTCATGAAGCTTGTCGAGGCCATTGTCCAACAACTTCAGAACAGAGGCCTTCAGGTGATAGTGTACTTGGACGACTGGTTAGTCTGGGCTGCAATGAAGTCAGAATGTTTTCGGACAGCCCAAGAGGTCATGAACTTCCTACAATCTGTGGGCTTCCAAATCAACCTTGAAAAGTCCAGGCTAACTCCAGCTAGGGAATTCCAGTGGCTATGACTTCACTGGAATCTACACACACACACCCTCTCTGTATCACAAGGCAAGAGAAAGGAAATCGCAAACTTGGTCAAGTGCCTACTTCATTCAAAAGTACTCACTAGATGGCAACAGGAAAAGTTCTTGGGGTCGTTACAGTTCTCTGTCGTGACAGACCCAATCCTAAAAGCAAGACTCAAAGAGGCCAACAGAGTCTGGAGAAGTAAGGCATCCAATGCTAGGAGAGATCTTCGCTACAAAACCATAATCCTAGCCATTCTCTCTTAACAAATAGGTGTTCACCTCGAAGGGGTTTGCAATGTGATGGTGGATGCCCTGTCGAGATCTAAAGCCTCAGGAAACAGAATGGTCTCTGGACGCAAAATCATTCTGTTACATTCTAGAGCAAGTCCTGGACCTGCAAATCAATCTCTTTGCAACTAACTTCAACAAGAAGCTTCCCCAATATGTAGCACCAAACTTAGTTCCGGAAACGACAGGAATGGATGCAGTATTTCTGGATTGGAACCAGTGGTCTCGCATCTAGCTATTTCCACCATTCAACGTCCTACTGAAAGTACTGAACAAACTGCGGACTTTCAGGGGAATAGCAGCTCTTGAGGCTCCCAAGTGGCTCAAGAGCAATTGGTACCCTCTTGTTCTGGAACTCAAGCTCCTCCAGGTCACTCTACCATCTCTAATGCTGTCTCATTATGTTCAACAGAAGACTGTCTTCGATTCCTCTTGTATAACGAAAACCCTTCAGCTAATGATTTTATCTCCCTCGCAGCTCAAAGAAAATTTGCGAATTGCGAGAGAAAGGATTGATTTCAGTAGAAGAGTACGAGTCCAACACCACAAAATGACAATATTTGTCTTCCTGGAAAAAATGGGTTGCGTTCGTGAAAAGTCATCAGCCCTCTTCTATTTCTAAGGACTTCTGTATTTCTTTCTTTATTTCAATACACGATCAAGGTCTAGCCTTTAAAACTATTGCCTCATGTAAGTCAGCACTATCAAGACCAATCGCTTATGCTTTTGATATCGAACTCAATAACGAGCTGTGCTAAACTGAAACCTAATGCTCCTCCCAGGGCTATTTCATTGTTGTTTGATAAGTCCTGCACTTTCCCTCTTCGATAGATAACGCTTCTGCCTCTCTGAGGGTTCTTACTCAAAAGTCTATCCTTTTGCTTGCTATGACTTCTGGTGCTAGTCAGTGAAATTGTGGCCCTTTCAAGGGATGATGGCCACATTGAATTCTCGGATTTGTTGAAAATAAACCTTTATCCAGATCATGCATTCTTAGCGAAGAACGAACTTCCCACGAAACGCTGGGGGCCCTGGAAGATTGTCCCACTACAGGAGGACCCTTCTCTGTGCCCCGTGGAGTACCTTAAGGCCTACCTATCAAAGAACCTGACCTTTAAAGGCGGTCAACTTTATAAATGGGAGACGACAGGATCTAAACTTTCTCTGAAACACCTAAGGTCCAAACTCGCCTACTTCATCAGAAGGGCTCACCTGGAAAGTATTCCAGCAGGTTATAACTCAAGAAAAGTTGCCTCTCCCTCAAATCTTTCCCCATCCATGTCCTTTGCAGGCTTACAGGCTTACACTGGATGAAAATCTTCAGGAGTGTTCTTCAAACATTACCAACATCAGTTGGAAGAGATTAAACACATCATGGTGGCTGCTGGTAGTGTGATTAAACCAGCTTCTTAAGTGTTGTGCATGGACTCTTTTTGGACTTTGTAGTTATGACTTTGAAGTCTACATGATCTTTTGTTCCATATATGATGAGTCATAGGTGATATTCCTTTATGTCACGAGTATTACTGTTTTAATACTCTAATCCATAATTGTTCCGTAACCGAAATACAAACCACGCTATTTACATTGGGTTTACCTTTTAGCGTAACTGAAATGGCGAGCCATTAGAATTTAACGAGGGTGTATTACCCCTGCGCTAGTTAGCAGGGGGGTAGAGGAGTGGTAGCTAGCTACCCCTCCCCCCCTCACACACCGGTGAATTGCTTCACTTTCACTTTTGGCTCGGACATGGACAGAAGTCTCTGTCTTTGTCCTCGCTTAGCAGCCATTGTTTGTTTTGTCTTTACTTAATCACTTACTTTTCTTTTACTCAATATATATGTAAACATTTTCTCATGTTTATGTATATATTTGAGTATAGAAATCAGTAAGTTTCCTTTTCAGAGTTTGTGCTTGTGTGTGTAGTGTACGATATCTCCGTGGAGCCCTCGGCAGTTAGGCCACCATGGTGTAATTTCATGGGTCGCGATCGAGTTTGACTTCGGTCTTTCTCTCTCTCTCTCTTGAGGTCGTTCACCCTTTTACTACGTTACATTTACTACGCCTTTGTAGCTTCCTTCCCGTGTGGGGGGGTTGCTACGCCGTACGTTTTGTCTCAATTAGTTTATGAATCTAATTGTATTTGTTGATTTTCTGCTTTGTTGAACAATTCCTTTCGGGGTTTTCGTTCTTTCTTTAGTGTTCATTCATTTTTGAATTACGTAATTACATAGTTACATAATTATAATTGTTATAATTCTGTGTTGGTTACAGCTCTCCTTCCGTGAGAGTAAGTGGTTGTGGGGGCACGTGCCTGTTGTGTAATTCTTGTGTTCCTTTCCCTCGGGATTCCTCTTCGGAGCCTTCCCGGGGGAATGAATGTTAACTAATGATTTTTGTTTTATTTTTTACAGTTACCAATCTAGTTCGTTTCTGTAATGTGACAACGGAGTGAGCTGTCTTGTTGAGGCCTAGGGATTCGGCTGTTGCTGCCTCCCTTATAGATCTTCGTCAGGGGCGTGTCTCCTTCTCCTGGAAGTACTCCCGTGACGATTGACAGCTCTCCAGTTCATTTTAGAACTCTCAGGAGGCTTGCCTCCTTGGGTGGGTAACTTTCCTTCCGAGGGAAGTTTTTCCTGTCCAGGCTTGAGTTTTTCTCCTTTGGGGGGTTCTCCTCTTGCCTTTTTTTCGTGCGACTATGCTCTTGGTGCTGAGCGGTCGCACCTGCAGTTACGCTCAAGGGGCTGGGCAACTGCAGGAGCCCCTCTTCGGAGGATTGCTCCTTTTAGGTCACTGGCTGACACGTCTCTTCTACAAAGTGTTTCTCTTTCGTTCGCGAGAGAGTACACTCATAGAGACTCCTCTTCGGAGGACTCTTCTGCTGTTGTTGCTGTTGGCCGCCATCGCCGTAAGGCTCACCGTCCGCTACGTCGTAAGGGCCTCCCATCTCCCTATAAGGGTGCTAAGAGGCGCCTTTTTGAATCTCCGTATGCAGCCTACAACTCCCTCTTCTTGATCTTCCGCCCCTGATGCAGATGGACAGCAGTGTGACCTCGTCTTCCGACGGGCAACGGTCTTCCCGACGGACAACGGTCTTCCGACGGACATCAGTCTCCCAACGAACAGACAACGGTCTTCCGACGGACATCAGTCTCCCGACGGACAACGATCCCTTCGGGGCAAAGGGTTGCCTCCCACGGGGGTTCTTCCCTTGCGTGTCAGGGTTCCCCTGCGCGCCCTTCTGCTGTGTTCTCTCCTGCTCAGTGTTAGCGCACAGGCGCTCTCCTGCTCAGTGTTAGCGCACAGGCGCTCTCCTGCTCTTCAGCGCTTTCCTGATCGCTAGCGCTCTCCTGTTCGCCAGCGCTTTCCTGTTCGCCAGCGCTCTCCTGTTCGTCAGCGCTCTGCTGATGATCATCTCTGCTGTTCCTGTTGGTTCCTTTTACGCGCCCTGTGCGCCCATGTTTGCCCTCGCGATCTAGAACTTCGGTTTAGGTCTTAGACAAGGACTCTTCTTCTACGCACAGGCTTCCACGCGTTGCCTTCTGCTCGCCAGCGATCACCAGCTCGCCAGCGACCACAGACGCGTCGACGTTCTCCTGCTCGTCAGCGATCTCCTACGCATGTCAGTTCCCCTGGACACCATCAGTAGCGATGTAGCGCTCGCCTGCTGTGGACCACGATCTCCGGTAGCTGAGTCTTGCCGTAGATCTTCCTCCTGCTCGCCAGCG
>NC_090726.1:151890356-151952856 GCF_036898095.1 Palaemon carinicauda | reverse complement strand
GTTGTCTGATTCCTTTTGGGGAAATGGTTCCTCCATGTTCTCTAATAAACAAAGGGCTTGAAGACGTATTAGGAGCTCTATTCAAATAGGCTTTCAGTGTGTTAACTGGGCACAGGGATAGATCCTGTGGAAGAGGGACAATCTTCCATGGGGTCCATCTATTCCGTGGGTCCTCATTCTTTGCTAAGAATCATCTATCTGGAGAGAGTAATATTTCACCAGAAGAAAGAAAGTCTATGTGATTTGGCTCTCTAGATAATGCCGAGAGTTCAGATATTCTGGCTCCTGAAGCTAAACTTATCAAAAATAACGTCTTTCTAAGAAACGTTATATAAGAGCATGAGTCATTATCAGTATCAGAAGCTAATTTAAGGACATTGTTTAAAAACCAGGGAACCGTGTGAGGACGAGTTGCTGGTTTTAGTCTAGCACAAGCTTTGTGGATAGATGAAAAATACGAATCTGTAAGATCAATATTGAACCCGAACTGAAATATTTTCTTTAAAGCAAACTTAAATGTAATAATAATATTAGCGGCTAGTCACCCTTCAAACAAAGTTCTGAAAAGGGAACTGCCAGATTGGCAGTCATCGTCTGAACATCTGAGTCTTTCAAAAATTTTGCTAACTTCTTTACAGCAGAAGCATATTGCCGAAGGATGGATTCTCTCTTGTCTGACTCTAGGAACAATGTGTTAAAGAGGGTCAATATCAGCATCCTTTTGTGCTGCGAATTTCATGAAGTCCATATAGTTAGGGCAATCTGAATTCTTGAGGAAGATGACACACTGCGAGTTTGTACTGTTTGTGTTAACTTTGGGTTTGGAATCCGCCAAGGGCTGAGTCTCAGATCCACCAAGAGAGGAAACCAGTTGCTTTATGGCCAATTGGGAGCCACTAGGGCAATCTGTCCTTTGAAAGTCTTGAGCCTGTGTAGGACTTTCATCAGCATGCTTATAGGAGGAAACAGGTAAATCCTCCGCCAGTTGTTCTAATCTATGGACATGGCGTCTGTGGCATAGGCCAGAGGGTCCAGGTTTGGGGCTACATAACATTGTAGTTTGACGTTGGATTCCGTGCCGAATAGGTCTACTTTGAGATTCGGAACTTGTAGATCCGGAACTTGTTGGCAAATCCAATTGAATGACTCTTGGTCCAAGGACCATTCCGACTCCGACTCCAGCGGAGTTGTCCTTGAAAGTGCACTACTACGTTCCTTACGCCCGCCAGGTGAACAGCTGACAAGTGCCAATATTTCTTTGTTGCCAATGAAAAGATTGCAATCATCACATGATTTATGTGACTTGATTTGGAACCTCCCCTGTTGATGCAGTGGACTATCACCGTGCTGTCTTGTGTTAACCTGATATGTTGTTTCTTTGACAGGGAGAACCTTTTTAGAGTCAGGAGCACTGCCATTAGGATATTGCTGTGTATTTGACGGAATGTCACCGACCACAAACCTTGGACCTTTTCGAATTGGGAGTAACCTCCCCAACCGCTTAGGGAGGCATCCGTATGGATTACTAATGCCGGCGGTGGGAAATGAAGAGGTACTGATTTTGTCAAGTTTTTGACTTTCGTCCATGGCTAAAGTCTTTTCCTTAGGATAGATGGGATCCAAGAAATTATGTCTCGATTTTTGCTGTTTGCTCTGGATAGCCAAACTCGATTGATGTCCTTCAGTTTGGCTTTCAGTAGTGTGTCTGTTACCGAGGCAAACTGGAGTGAGCCCAAGATCCTTTCTTAGTTTCTCCGGGATGTTAGTTTGTCCTTGAGAAAGGTTTTCGTGTTTTTTGCCATCTCTTTCTTCTTTTTTTGGTGGAGTCGACAGTTTGTGTGTGGTCAGGTTGCATTGTAGACCTAACCATTGGAAGCATGATGCCGAAACCAGGCGGGACTTTTTTAAATTTATTTGGAACCCGAAATGTTCCAGAAACTTTATTACTTTGTCCGTTGCCTTGCGCATTCCTCGACGCTGTTGGATTAAATAAGCCAATCGTCTAGATAGGCCACTAGCTGTATTCCTTGAGTTCTCAGCTCCTGGACCACTGTTTCCGCTAACTTGTGAATATTCTTGGAGCTATAGTATATCGAGTTCGAACGGCATCACTTTGAAGGTGTATGCTCGTTTGCCTAGTTTGAACCCTAGAAAAGGACGAAATTGCCATGCTATCGGAACATGATAATAAGCATCTGTAAGATCTATAGAGGTGGTGACGGCCCAGGGGGAAGTAAGGTCCGTACCTGCGAGACGGTTAGCATATGAAAATTGTCGCATTGAATGTATATATTCAAATGGGACAGATCTAAGATGACTCTTCGTTTGTCTGAGTCTGTCTTTGGCACGCTGAATAAGTGACCTTGATATTTTAAGAGTTTTACCTCTTTTATTGCATTCTTTAGAAGGAGATCTTTGGCGAAAAGCGTGAGATCTGCCGTTGGAATCATAAAAACTGGTCGGTTGAGGAGGCCTTGTATCCAACTCCACCCTAGGCTCTTTGTTATTATGCTGTGTGCCCATTTGTTGAAATTCCAACGGCTCTGGAAAAGGTATAGCCTCCCCCTACCTGAGGAGTCTCATTGGTTTGCAGAAGATCTGCCACCACGTCTCCCTCGGAATCCTCTACCCCTCCCGGAAACCCTACCGCCGCCTCTATGGCAAAAGGTTCTCCTAGCCCTACTACCTCTCGCCTGCCTATTATACCCGTGAACCACTCCTTGTGATTCAAAGGAAGGGTTATAAGCAGGAGACGTAGTGAATGGAGTAGATTGTTGAGGTGGCTGGCTTTCCAACACATATTGTTGTTGGGGCTGAGGTTTAGAGGTGGAAAGATGGCGCACCTGGGATACAGGCAATGCCTGTACCACAGGTTGTGCTTGTGGACCTTGGAAGGCATGAAACTTCCTCGGTCTTTTCCTGCCTCTTGATTGCGTTCCGGTGGGTTTGAATTTCCTTTTAGGGATGAGACCCCACCTGACTCTGAGGCTCTGGTTGACCTGGCTGCCTCACTGAGGACGCTGTTAACCACGTCTTCCGGGAATAGATCTGCTCCCCAGATCGAGGCCTTAATCAGTCAGTTAGGCTCATGCCTAATGGAGGCCTCAGCTAAAACGTGTTTCCGGAAAGAAAGTCAAGCTACTGCAAAGTCATATGCATCACACTGAAGTGTGTGAAGCAAGGACTTCGTCAGGATCTTAAAAAAGAGGCTCATCGGCGTAGACCAACGAAGTCATCTCCACCATCGTGGCTGAGTTGATAGATCTACTCGGCCTGACTCTTGCCTCATATTCTGTCCTAATCAGTGAGTCTGGTAACCAGGGAAGACGTTCACTGAACTGTGCGGTGGCACAGTCTGGATTCAACTTCCCTGTCGTGAAGGTATCCGGGGCATCAATCCAGCATTCTTGGTCCCCCGGGAACAGCAAGGAAGTCAGGTCTGTTTCCTTAAGTTGCGGCATGGCCTTGTCTTCCATAGCCGCTTGCAGAGTAAGGTCTACCACCTTGGTGGTGCATGGTGTAGGGGTCTGCTCCTCTACCACGAACATGGTATATGCACCTTTATGAGGGGTTAATTTTGTGTTAACACAATCCCACTCAGTCAGGGTCCGGACCCAGGCGGATTGAGCCTGCTCTTTTGGGAAGATGAATGTTTCCTTGGGAACCTTATCCACCCTGACTAGCGCGTCCTCTATCAGGCGCACGTAACCAGGGAAGGGGAATTGTAAATCCGGCAGGTAGAACTCAAATTCCTCTACCGGACGGGTACCACAACCCTCAATATTCAACATGCCCTCGGAGAACGGCGCATGAAGGGCCAATCACCACGGGTTGCTCTTTACGAACGCTGGAAGCTTTGACGTGTCTGGGACCACAAACTGGTGTTGTTGCGGTAGCCCGGATCTCAAGAGATTCTCAATCATGTTCTCCTGCTTCTGCAGTCTCTGGGCTAAAGAGTCCATCGACTGCAGGCGATCGGCAATTGGTCCAATCTGAGATTGGATTATACTCCCCATCCTCTCCATGATCTGGCTCGAGAAGGCTACTGGATCAAAAGCCAGTTCCGGCAATTTCGCCTTTGAGCTCCTTCCTCTCGACCCTTGGGGTGGCGGATTAGCCCTTGCTGAGGCCGTCAGCCTTTTAGAAACTGAGGATGGTCTGGTGGGGAGAGGTTTGATTGATTTAGAAGGCTTGTTAGCTTTGGGTAGAGCCTTCTTCACATGCTTTACTTTTGGGGCTACTGAGCATGACTTGTCCCTAGCCATGACATTCCCAGTAAACCCAGGGAAAGAAGAGACAGAAGAAAAATTAGACTGCGCCGGACTAAGAAAAGGAAGCTTAGACCGGACGCTACCTGCCTCACTTACCTCCCTACCTTGTCCGGTCGAGTCGACGACCATAGGTTCCACATCTTAACTGATAGCGGCGACATCCCCTAAAACATCATTGATTATTCCCTCCAAATCTTCAGGGAAGACTTGAGTTTCTTCTCTAATCCTGGTGAGGATTGGAGCCGCCACATCTGCCGCTACCGCCGCTGACATCTTGGCGTTGTGATAAAGGAGGGCGCAAATATCCTCTGCCAGAATATATTGCTGTTTCGCCTTTACATTACGGCCAAAGCCACCGACCCAGGTCTTGAGGGTCGTAAGGGAAGCGCTCTTTATGGCTTGAGTGGTCTGAAAGAGACCTTCCCGTTTAGAACATCCATCCATCCATATACCAAGGCACTTCCCCCAATTTTGGGGGGTAGCCGACATCAACAAAGAAACAAAACAAAAAAGGGGACCTCTACTCTCTACGTTCCTCCAGCCTAACCAGGGACTCAGCCGAGTTCAGCTGGTACTGCTAGGGTGCCACAGCCCAACCTCCCACATTTTCCACCACAGATGAAGCTTCATACTGCTGAATCCCCTACTGCTACCTCCGCGGTCATCTAAGGCACCGGAGGAAGCAGCAGGGCCTACCGGAACTGCGTCACAATCGCTCGCCATTCATTCCTATTTCTAGCACGCTCTCTTGCCTCTCTCACATCTATCCTCCTATCACCCAGAGCTTTCTTCACACCATCCATCCACCCAAATCTTGGCCTTCCTCTTGTACTTCTCCCATCAACTCTTGCATTCATCACCTTCTTTAGCAGACAGCCATTTTCCATTCTCTCAACATGGCCAAACCACCTCAACATATTCATATCCACTCTAGCTGCTAACTCATTTCTTACACCCGTTCTCACCCTCACCACTTAGTTCCTAACCCTATCTACTCGAGATACACCAGCCATACTCCTTAGACACTTCATCTCAAACATATTCAATTTCTGTCTCTCCATCACTTTCATTCCCCACAACTCCGATCCATACATCACAGTTGGTACAATCACTTTCTCATGTAGACCTCTCTCTACATTCATGCCCAACCCTCTATTTTTTACTACTCCCTTAACTGCCCCCAACACTTTGCAACCTTCATTCACTCTCTGACGTACATCTGCTTCCACTCCACCATTTGCTGCAACAACAGACCCCAAGTACTTAAACTGATCCACCTCCTCAAGTAACTCTCCATTCAACATGACCTTCAACCTAGCACCACCTTCCCTTCTCGTACATCTCATAACCTTACTCTTACCCACATTAACTCTCGACTTCCTTCTCTCACACACCCTTCCAAATTCTGTCACTAATCGGTCAAGCTTCTCTTCTGTGTCTGCTACCAGTACAGTATCATCCGCAAACAACAACTGATTTACCTCCCATTCATGATCATTCTTGCCTACCAGTTTTAATCCTCGTCCAAGCACTCGAGCATTCACCACTCCATCAACATACAAGTTAAACAACCACGGCGACATCACACATCCCTGTCTCAGCCCCACTCTCACCGGAAACCAATCGCTCACTTCATTTCCTATTCTAACACATGCTTTACTACCTTTGTAGAAACTTTTCACTGCTTGCAACAACCTTCCACCAACTCCATATAACCTCATCACATTCCACATTGCTTCCCTATCAACTCTATCATATGCTTTCTCCAGATCCATAAACGCAAAATACACCACCTTACCTTTTGCTAAATATTTCTCGCATATCTGCCTTACTGTAAAAATCTGATTCATACAACCCCTACCTCTTCTAAAACCACCCTGTACTTCCAAGATTGCATTCTCTGTTTTATCCTTAATCCTATTAATCATTACTCTACCTTACACTTTTCCAACTACACTCAACAAACTAATACCTCTTGAATTACAACACTCATGCACATCTCCCTTACCCTTATATAGTGGTACAATACATGCACAGACCCAATCTACTGGTACCATTGACAACACAAAACACATATTAAACAATCTCACCAACCATTCAAGCACAGTCACACCCCCTTCCTTCAACATCTCGGCTTTCACACCATCCATACCAGATGCTTTTCCTACTCTCGTTTCATCTAGTGCTCTCCTCACTTCCTCTATTGTAATCTCTCTCTCATTCTCATCTCCCATCACTGGCACCTCAACACCTGCAACAGCAATTATATCTGCCTCCCTATTATCCTCAACATTCAGCAAACTTTCAAAATATTCCGCCCACCTTTTCCTTGCCATAAAAGGAATTTGGTAAAGAAAAAACTTTAATTCTCGAATTCCAGTATGTACAGTATTTATTTCCTACAATAAAAGAATCTAACAAAGGGAAAATTTTCATACCAAATTTCTAATATGTACAAAAATTATTTCCAAAATTCCCAATTTAGTCAATAATTATCATTAGAGGAAAGGATATAGTACATACCGAGTCAATCGTAAGGTCAGAGACCAGAGCATAACAAATCTCACATCCATCCGGTGCCAGACCAAAAGATCGGCCACCTGGACCGCACACCCGGCATGAGAACGGCAGACCTCATGCCCGCACGATTGCTGCAACACAGCAGTGCATGCTGTCTCCTGACAGCATACCACTTGTAAGATAATTTGATATATGAATATCGAATTAGCTTGCGCCGGGAGACTTGGCGATATATACAGAATAGGAAAATAAAATCCGCTGCGTAGAGCTTAGCGGGAATGCATGCTGACTTAAGAACTAAACAATAATAATATGCAATGGTACTCTATTTATTGTTTTCTTTCCTCCGTCATTTAATGTCATTCAAGAAATTGTAATCATAAATATTCGGAACGCTTGGAAACGATGGTTGGATTAACAGTGAACCAGTCCGCCGGACCCGGAGAAAAGAATTTACCATTAAATTTTCTCAGCTTTCCGTACCCCTACTGGAGTGGGATGTGTAAGAAAGGTAAGGGATGAGCGGAACAAGAACCACCATCCAGAAATCCGTAGGCCCCGGAATGCATGAAGCATTACATTAAAAATGTATATTTACAAAAATGAACTACTGTAAATATTAATGACCAGGAGGTACAAAGAAAAAAGAATATAGAGATACAGATATAGTGCCGGAATACTGTGTAAATCTGGCCCCAAAAAATATTATAAATGCAGTAAATACCAAGCTCCGTCTGAAACCCTCTTCCCGGGTCAACCATTCGTAAAATTTCTTATATAGATATTGGATAAACTTAAGGGATCAGAACAAGGTAGATTACCTGAATCCGATCAAAGAATCATAGCTACTAACTTATAGATACGATTCTCAAGTTATCCCGGCCCTCCCGGGGCGGAAGGATAACAAGGATGGAGTACCAGGAAAATAGGGGAAGGGGGGGTGTGTGAAGTACGAAGCAATGTGCATACCCAGTCCCGCGCATCTGGTGGCCAACCATGACGAGTCGAGGAGAGAGCGCTACCCGCATCGACGCACGGAGCGTGTGAGCCATGCCTCTACCTCGGGTGTCTTCCCACTCTCTCTAAAAGAATGTGACTCAAGCCTACTTCCCGATGTAGGGTGTGGCGAAAAGTCCTATAGGGGGAGGGGACAACCAAGGGGAGTGGCTGGCTCAAGATCAGGTGACCACTGTGGCCGGGCGGGTGGGACTACCCTCCAAGACACACAGGAAATACCCGATAAGGCGGTAGGCATGCAGATAAATAAAATTATAATAATAATTACTTGACATACGTGTTTTACAGTAAAATATGGTATAATGACATAAAGTGAGTAAAAAAGGGGGGGGGGGGAAATAGGGAGAGGAACATGGCATAACACAAGCCTATAGCTTAACCCTCCAAAATCGGGTAGTTGCTGTCCTGGTCAGGAAAACTAAACTGCTCTAAACAACAACTAGCCCTCCAAAATTGGGTATAATGCCAACCTATTCAGGTAGTACAATGACTTAAGAATAATATCCTACATAAAGTAAAACATGTTCCGATTCCCCGCATAATACTCAATAGGAACATCCTAAGATATAAAATATATATATCGAAGGGAAGGCTCATGGAGTAGGCTACCGTCCAAAGTCATATACTGCTCGGTCGGGTAAGCTAACTAACTGAATGCCAAAATAGCCTAAATAAATCTCAAATGTTAATAAACCAATAACCATGCTAAAGCACTGTATAAGATGTATAATGCCAACCTATTCAGGTAGTACAATGACTTAAGAATAATATCCTACATAAAGTAAAACATGTTCCGATTCCCCGCATAATACTCAATAGGAACATCCTAAGATATAAAATATATATATCGAAGGGAAGGCTCATGGAGTAGGCTACCGTCCAAAGTCATATACTGCTCGGTCGGGTAAGCTAACTAACTGAATGCCAAAATAGCCTAAATAAATCTCAAATGTTAATAAACCAATAACCATGCTAAAGCACTGTATAAGATGTCTAGAGCAAAATAAATGAGACTACAATTAGTATGAGGAACTAATTGAAAGTCATAAACAACAAAGAGATCAGGAGGTAGCGACAACCAAATGGCTGCCAAATATGCCCGTAAGGGAAGGTATCACACAAAGCCGCTGAGGCTAAAATTAACAATATTATTAATTTAACGTGAGTTGCTACCTAGAATTACCAAACAGATAATTAAAATACTTAACTTGAGAGTAGGGATCTCCAAAATGTCTTGACATCTTCAAAACACAGAATCACAAAAGCTATGAAAACAAACGCGTCTGGATACCACTGGTGCTAGAAAGAAATGTAGGGAAGAAGTGTGGGTAGTGGTAGGGGTAGTCGTAGGAGTGGGCAGTAGTTGGATGTAGAACGGCACCTCGTAGTATCAGGGTATATTGAGGAAGGAGAGGACTAATTGGTAAGGGACCTCTGGTAGTGGTTCTATCACGCCCCAGTTGCTATATCGACACTATTAGAGTGAGCGAGCTGGGTTTATTCCTGGCATTTCATGCAACTTTTTTCTCTGGTATATTTAGCAGTAGTTATACCCTAGAAATGGTGTTATAAGGAGCATTTCACAGAGCGACACAGTTCGAGCCCAGAAATATATATATACATACGTATATATAATGGTTCGCTCAAAAAAATATTTTTGGGTGAGATACCCATGTCGTCCTGATGGAAGGTTCCTAATAGTAGCTTCCAAGGGATATATGAACTACAGTGATATTCCCAGAGAATTTAACTTTAGGTCTCCAGAATTCTAACTCCTGGCGCAAATATCCGTAACATTCTCTTAAGGATATCGCATAAATCAGGGGACGTATATCTTGATATGACACATAGCGATCTTCACACCGAATAGCATTTTCGCTTCGAGGGGGAAGAGTGGCAATTTTGGAAGGGGAGCCGTTATCAAGTCCCATACTACTATTGAGTATCAAGATGCCACCATATTCAAGATGGCAGTCATTCCTTGTAGCATTGAGCGTGGCGCTAGAGATATAGTAGTTTCAGGAGGGATTCTGCGAAGGACTTTTCTATAGAAAAGGAGGGTGGGTCCATCAGAACGACATGGCTATCTCACCCAAAAATAGATTTTTCGTTTCGCTTAAAATTGGTTTTTTGGGCTCAAGCCATGTCGTCCTGATGGAAGTTTACCAGAGAATTACTAGAAAGTACTGTATCTGTGGATTTTCATCGGTGCCTTAACCTTGGGACAATTTTTCTATGGTTAACTGGACCATTGAGACAAATGACGTTACCGTTATCCGTCATTACCACTAGTCATAGACAATGTTAGTGCTTCCTGCCCCCTACAGGGAAGAGTCATACTAGACAGTAGAAGAGGGGCCTCAAGGTTAGCATATATTGTATGCACAAACATAAGTATCCACCAGATATACAAACGGTCTCACAGTTTGTATATATTGTCGGAACAATATCAGTGTCAACTATATCCATTGTTTGTAAGCATACAATGATATGAGGTTTACTTGAATAACTAAGTAAAAGAATTGGCATCTTTAATGTGCAAATTGCAGGGCGAGAAAGGACGCAATTACATTCTAATAGACATTTATTTTTGAATAAATGACTAAATGAAAAACTAGTGAAAACGAATGTAAAATGTTAAAGGAATTATACATGCAACGTATACAAAAAATATTTTTCTAATGATGAGTGCCACTCTAAAACTAAAAAATTTTAATAAATTTTTCCACTATAAATTCTGTAAATGTTGTATACTATCAACACTGTGTACTACGTACACACCGCAGAAGTGTTATCTGTATAATTCTAAACCTGAGATTTTGAACAGACTTAGTGTCACCATGGTGACTGACACTCACTTAAAAGGTATCACACTGGAAGTGTCAACACCTTTTCACCCTAATTGATAGTCCCAATTAATTAACTGTTCATCGCAGCACTAGACAACAGGTTTTAATACACTACCTGCCGCCACTACATTATGCTTCAGTTCATGGACTTGCTTAGCATAGTGTTTGCAGAACACTCTAGATGATTTCCATCCAGTATATGAGCGAAGACGCTCAAAGTCCATATACTGAAAAAAGTTCAGTGATGAAGCAATTTTCCTCGGATCATGACCTGCAGGTGTACTGTCAGGATCTGCTCTGCGAATGAAGTAGGTGAGCTTCGCCCTCAGTTGTTTTAGGGATAAGTTTGATCCTGAGGTTTCTCCATTGAAGAGCTGTCCTCCCCTGAAGTCTGAAGTCCTACAAAGATAGACCTTTAGACACTCTACTGGACATAGAGAGACATCTTCCTTCAGAGGGCAGATTCTCCAGGGACCCCATCTTTTAGTGGGTAACTCGTTCTTGGCGAGAAAGGTTGGATCAGGAAAGAGATTCAGTTCTCCCACTTCTGTAAATTGAATGTGACCCTCATTTCTTGATAGGGCTATTTCACTAACTCTAGCCCCTGAGGCTATAGCGAACAGGAAAATAACCTTCGGGGTTAGATCCTTGAGAGAACAATCTTCATTGTTCACAGATGAGGCATAATGTAGGACCTTGTCCAAAGACCATGAGATGGGCTTCAGAGGAGCTGCAGGCCTAAGTCTAGTGCATGCCTTCGGGATCTTATTGAAGATTTCATTCGTCAGATCCACTTGAAAGGCATATAGAAGAGGTCTAGTCAAGGGTGACTTACACATAGTTATCATGTTAGCTGCCAGACCTTGATTATGAAGGTTGATAAAGAACGACAGACAGAAGTTCATTGAAATTTCTTTCGGTCCTTTTGCTTTAACAAAAGCAACCCACTTTTTCCAAGACGATTCATATTGTCTTCTAGTTGACTTAGACTTGTATTCTTCTAGGAAGTCTATATTGCCTTCTGAGATCCCAAATCTATTCTTAACCGCTAGGGCAAGAAAATCATGAAATGAAGGGTTTGGGCTCTCTGTGATGAATCGAAGACAATTAACTTCTGAACCCTTTGAGATAGTGCTGGGTTCGGTACAAGGGCCAGCCTCAGCCTCAGTTCCCTCACTAGATGGAACCAGTTGCTCTTGGACTATTTGGGAGCCACTAGAGATGCCTTTCCTTGGAAGGATCTCAGTGTGTTGAGGGCCTTCAGCAGGAGATTGGATGGAAGGAACAGGAATTTCCGGGTCCATCCGTTCCACACTAGAGACATGGTGTCCATTATCTCCTCTAGAGGGTCCTTGTATGGGGCTACATATCAAGGTAGTTTCTTGATGACGCTATGCTTTTGGCCTTCGACCATGGGTTGAGAAGCGATCAAGGTAAGACCAATATCGGTCATTTTAGATCTCTTCGAGCGTTTGATGCGTATCTTCTCCAGACTCTTGACGCATCTTTCAGTTGTGCTCCTAGCACTGGGTCTGTCACTGCTTCGAACTGGAGAGAGTTCAGTACTCTTTCCTGTTAGCGTCTTGAAATCCTGACAGATTCCCGTAGTCTCTTGACAGACTCTGCGATCTCCTTCTACATCCCTAAGGGAAAGGAGAGACAGAGTGACCTCAGGTTCCAATGGTTTTTCAGCCATTGAAACCTTTTAGCTGAAGAGAGTCGAGACTTCTTGAAGTTGATTTTGCATCCCCGATGTTCCAGGAACTGGGTTACTACTTTGGATGCTTGCAGACCAGCCGCTTCAGGTGCTGCCCGCACCAGCCACACGTCCAGGTACTTTGTTACCTGAACAGTTTCTAGGCATGGTTATTGCACGACTGCGTCTGCCAATTTCGTGAAGATACTTGGGACTGTGTTTAGTCCAAAGAGTATGGCTCTTAAGACATACTTTATCTTCTATAACTTGAATCCTAGGTAGGAGGAGATGGGGCGACTGACTAGAAGCTGCCAATAGGCACCTGTCAGGTCTATCAAGACTGTGAATGCCCCTTTTTGTAATAGGGTCCTTATGTGTAGAAGGATTAACATCCTGAACTTATTGTTTCTTTTGAAATTGTTGAGTGGCGACAAGTCCAGGATGACACTGAGTTTTCTTGAGTCCTTGGGAACACAAAACAGCCTTCCCTGGAATTCGATGGACTTTGTTTTCCTTATCACCTGTATGCTCTAGAGCTATAGGGTATACTCTTCTAAAATGGGGTTGGAGTGTTGGAAGAGTTGAGGAAATGATGGTGGAGGCATGTCTAGTTTCCATCCTATTCCAATCTTGATTAGGCCTTGGGCCCTGGGATCGAAGGTCCAACGATCCTATTGGAACCTCCCTCCTACCAGAAGCGTCTCTGTGCTTCAACTGATCAGAAGGTTTACCTCCTCGACCGCCTGCC
The DNA here is from genome assembly GCF_036898095.1 of Palaemon carinicauda. NCBI lineage: Eukaryota > Metazoa > Arthropoda > Malacostraca > Decapoda > Palaemonidae > Palaemon > Palaemon carinicauda. The sequence goes on along the minus strand of NC_090726.1, from coordinate 151,939,755 downwards.
TGGGGCACCGCGGTCATAGAAACTGTGGGATGTTTTTGAACAGACCGAGGAAAAAGTCTAGACTTTTTCGTCTTCCTTTTAGGTTGGGGACCCACATCCGTGGAAGACTTCCTATTTGAAGAGATGCCCCACTTCTGGAGAAGGTTCCTATTCTCCATGGTGGCTTTCTAGATTACCTCTTTGACTACCTCGTTCGGAAAGAGGTCTTTACCCCAGATGTTGCAAGATATCAGCTTCCTGGTTTCATGTTTCACTGTTGCAGCAGCAAACACGAACTCCCTACAGGCTTTCCTAGCCTTCATAAAGGCATATAGGTCTTTTACTAAGGTGACCATATGCATTTTGGCCAAGACCATGAGCATGTCTGGGGTACTTCGATGGGCTGAACACATCTCTCTGCAGTTTTGTAGGGATAAGAAGGCCGCAAGTCTCTCCTTTGTCTCTTGTTCCTTGCACAAATGGAGCTCAGAAAGTTTAGGGAGATTCTCGCTAAACTGTCGTCCAGCGATGTCCGCGTCTAGTTTCCCTACTGAAAAGGTTAAGTGGACTTCCTTCCAATCCTTCTCCTGCATGGGCAAGGCTAGTGACAGAGGCTTGCACTCCTCAAGTGCAGGACATGGTTTGCCTGCCTCCACTGCCTTGGCAACAGATTTAAATGCCTTCCATGTAAAGGGGAATGCTATTGAAGCAGGAGCAAGAAAGGTAGGGTGTCTCTTACTCAGTGCGAACACTTTCAACACCGAGTAGCCCGCCTTTTCCAGGCTACATGACAAGATAGCCTGTGCCTTATCATGGTCGAGAACCATGACTTCCTTCGGTTCCGTTTCTTTTTCTGACGTTGCTTCATGCTTCAGTCAAATGAAGCAATCAGGGAAAGCATTAAAGCTTGGCCAAAACTGGATTTCGTCTAAAGGAACATCTCCCATCTTCTCTGGGATGTGGAGTTAGCCGTCTAAAATCGGCATAAGCTCCGCGTACCTCCAGGGATTGGGTTTGGGCATAAGCTCCGCGTACCTCCAGGGATTGGGTTTGGAGCATGTCGGGAGGTTTTGGTCTCTGGGTCACTTGGGGGGGGGGGGGGGGGGGGGGCAGAAAAGAGAAAATCATATGTTGCTTTTAGTTAGTCTTGAATAATTTTAGCTTGATGACTGCACCAGCATTTGAGAGTAGAGAAAATAATCGGGAAAGTAAGTGGAACTGGCAAAGAAATTTTGGAAATATATTTTGGAATCACAAAATATTTGAGATTAAAATATCACATCAATTTCTGTTTTTATATATTTTGGAAGCTTATTCAGTTTTCCAGGAAAAAAGCAGTAAAAGTTTACAACACCACGCTCTCCATTTACTCCAAAATAATGCAATCTTGCAGTTCTCATCTTCTTGCACAGTAATTAGGTGGTTATTTAAATTCTGGGAAAGCAATAATTAGCAAGATATGTTGAGGAAGGGGGAAGGGGTTATAAAAAGAAAATATCTCTGTTTCCTCACTAAACGACTTGGAGCTGACACGTCAACATAGTCAACCAAACAGAGTTTGTGATGCCAGCGTACATAAACAGAAGTTCGTGATGCCATCGTACATTTGATATACTGTATAAATATACTTAATCAAAAATTGTGTGATTACTCAAAAGTGTCACTATTGTAACTTGCATATTTTATGGACACTTTTGTGTAATTAATCCATTTTTAATTAAGTATATTTTGAATATACAGTATATCAAATGTACGCTGGCATCACAAAATTTTGTTTATGTACGCTGGCATCACGAATTCTGTTTGGTTAACGATGTTGACATGTCAGTTCCAAGTCGTTTAGTGAGGAAACCGAGCTATTTTCTTTTTATAACCCCTTCTCCCTTCCTCAACATATCTTGCTATTTGTTGCTTTCCCAGAATTTAAATAATCACCTAATTACTGTGCAAGAAGATGAGAACTGCAGGATTGTATTATTTTGGAGTAAATTGAGAGCATGATGTTTTAAGCAATTACCAAAAAAACTTAAACATCCTATTTTCAACTTTTATTATAACTAGTGTCAGTGCATACATAATGGTACCTATTTGCCCTAGAAATGTTTTTAACATTATTGTGGTCTTCCTATTTACGGAGATGAATTCTTTTCATTTTTCTATTTGCAGATGTAAAGAAAATGCCTCTTGGTAAATTAAGCAAGTCTCAAATAAACAAAGGCCTTGAAACATTATTGGATATTGAAGAGGCCATTAAAAACCAGAAGGTAAGGTAACGGAATGTTTTCTTAGTTATCACTTTAGAAAAAACTTACATCAACTGTTCACATAACACAGTATCATGTTCAATTACTTAGCTTACAAATGGCCTCAGTAAAATACTCTAACTTATAGTATGGCTAATTTGTGCATTTACAATATTTGTCAGTAGGTTCTTGTATGTGTGTATGTTGTTATGATTTTACAATTCTTCTTTTAAACCCACTGTTAATTAAAGAGAAAGTAGCACGTGTATGGACAGAGGCAGATCATATGTAAAATAGGGTCCAGTAGTCTTCAATTGACAAAACAGTTTGACACAATTTGTATTGTAAGCCTTTAACAACTGGAATAAGGGGTAGGCATGATAGCCATTATGTATATGTTATTCGTCTGCATAGAACACCAAATTCTACTTTGAATGTATTTTGATGAAAAAAACTATTAGTTCCTATAAGAAAATACCATATTTTGCAATGCCAAATCTCAATATAGGGGGTAATTATTCGTTGTGCCACACCCCCAGACTGCCAAAATAAAGCAACAGCCTGATTTTTATGGGAGATAAGAGATGAAAGAAACTAGTGGACTTTTTCTATACATAGAAGTACCCATAACTATAGTGAATCTTTGTCTTCTATTGGTCTTTAGGGGTTTTGCCTAGTTTTTCTTTGATAATCAACTTGCTCCAACTTGTTGAGGTAAATACCCCCTGAAGACTATACAGTATTTGGGATGTTATAATGGTGAATGTTAAGAATAAAATACTATTTTGAATGCTCTACCTGCTTGATGTCTTCACAAACTGAGGGTACTGGTTTACTTGGCCTGCACAACATACGTGGTTTCAGAAAACGGATTTTGAGCAAAGCGAAAAATCTATTTTTGGGTGATATGTCCATGTTGTCCTGATGGAGGGTCCCTTAGGTAGCTTTCTAAGGGATATTTGGCTACAGTGATACTCCCAGAGAATTAACCACAGGTTTCCAGAATTCTAACTCCTGGCGCGAGTATCTTTAATATAACTTTTAAGGATATCGCATAATATCAGGGGACGTATCTCTTGATACGACGCATGGCAATCTTCACCCCGAATAGAGTTTTCGCTTTGAGGGGGACGAGTGGCGAATTTGAAGGGGAGCTGTTATCAAGGCTACCCGGTGGATCCCCTCCCAGTACTACTACGGCGTACTATTCCTTGTTGCAATTAAGCATGGATAGCCGCAGATAGAGTAGTTTCGAGTGGGGTCTTTCATTACATAGTTGTATACTCCTTTTTGAAAGGAGGGAGGGTCCATCTGGACGACATGGCCATATCACCCAAAAATAGATTTTTCACTTTGCTCAAAATCCTTTTTTTTTTAAGGCTCAGCCATGTCGTCCTGATGGAAGATTACCAGAGAATTACTTGAAAGTACTATATCTGTGGGTTTGTATAAGTGCCTTTACTTAGACCGAGTTCATTATATGGTCTCCCAGACCTAATATATATGACATTACCGCTATTTGTCATATCCGCTAAGTTTGGAACTAAATTAGGGCTTCCTGCTCCCTGCAGGGAAATTGTCGATACAGACTATAAGGCATCAAAGTATGTATATCGTAGGAACAAAGTGGAACTTTTTAGAGATTACCAGGTTGTTCTTACAGAGGTTATACTGTCAAGTATGTTATTTTTAGGAAAATAAAGGCTCTGGATCATTTATTCGATTTCATGCCGGGCGAATAAGACGCAGATACATTTTATGTATTTTATTTGTATAGACAAATATAAAATTACAACAACAAATGTATCATAAATAGAATCCTTTTGACATTTCAACATCTTCGGGTATATATATTTTTAACCTGTAAGGGAAGAAATACATATATTATGGAATAGTCATAGGTGCCACTCACTATTGTGAAATTATTTGATTGATTTCACTTAGATGTTGGATATGTTTCAACACTGTGTACGAATGTTCACACGGCACTGGTGTTATTGGTTAGATTCTACACCTATATAGAACAGTCCGAGAATCACTTTAGTGATTTTCATTAACGGGTATTACACTCAAAGATGCTAATACCTGTTCACCTAGTCTACTGTTAAGTCCCAAACAGTCCACTGTTCATCACAGCACTAGGCGACAGGTTTTATAACACTACCTGCCGCCACCACAAAGTGTTTTATTTCATGCACTTGCTTCGCGTAATGTTTATAGAAGACTAGAAGATTTCCACCCAGTATATGAGCGGAGTCTATCAAAGCTCATATGTTGAAAGAAGTTCAACGAGGAAGCAACTTTTCTAGGATCGTAACCTGCGGGTGTACTAACAGGATTCGCTCTGCGAATAAAGTAGGTGAGTTTCGCCCTCAATTGTTTTAGGGATAAGTTTGATCCTGAGGTTTTGCCTAGGAAGAGTTGTCCCTCCTTGAAGTCTGAAGTTCTTTAAAGATAGACCTTAAGACACTCTACTGGACATAGAGAGACATCTTCCTTCAGAGGGCAGATTCTCCAAGGACCCCACCTTTTGGTGGGCAGCTCGTTTTTGGCGAGAAAGGTAGGATCGGGAAAGAGATTCGGTTCTCCCTCATTTCTAGATAGGGCCACTATTTCACTAACTCTAGCCCCTGAGGCTATGGCGAACAAGAATATCACTTTCTGTGTTAGATCCTTTAGGGTACAATCTTCGTTGTTCAAGTTCGAAGCATAGTATAAGACTTTGTCCAAGGACCATGATAGGGGCTTTGGAGGGGTTGCTGGTTTGAATCTAGCACATGCTTTCGGAATCTTATTGAAGATTAAGTTCGACAGGTCCACCTGGAAGGCGTAAAGAAGAGGTCTAGTCAAAGCTGACTTACACATAGTTATTGTGGTGGAAGCCAGGCCTTGTTCATGAAGGTGGATGAAGAAGGAAAGGCAAAAGTCTATCGAGATTTTTGCCGGTCTGTTTGCTTTGACAAAGGAGACCCACTTCTTCCAAGACGATTCATATTGTCTTCTGGTTGACTTTGACTTGTATTCTTCTATGAAGTCAATGTTGTCTTGCGAGATCCCGAACCTTTTCTTGACTGCTAAGGCTAGAAAATCATGAGATGAAGGTTTTGGGTTCTCAATGATGAAGCGTAGACAGTTGACTTCTGAACCAGTTGGGATAGAACTGGATTCGGTAGTGGAAACAGCTTCAGCTTCAGTTCTATCACTAGAGGGAACCAATTGCTCCTGGGCCATTTGGAGGCCACTACTGCTGCTGTTCCCCTGAAGGATCTCAGCTTGTTGAGGACCTTCAGCCGGAGATTTGTTGGTGGGAACAGATAGATATGATTCCATCTGTTCCAATCGAGGGACATGGCGTCCGTAGCTTCTGCCCGAGGGTCCTCGTATGGGGCCACATATCGAGGTAGTTTCTTGTCGCTCGTTGCGAAGAGTTTGATCTGCAGTTCCGGGACTTTTTCCAAGATTAAGGAGAATGAGTCTGCGGCCAGGGACCATTCTGTCTCTTATCGGTTTTTGCCTGGATAGAGCGTACGCCGTCACATTGCGGAACCCTTGCAGGTGAACTGCTGATAAGTGCCATCTTTTCTTCCTTGCCAAGCAAAAGATGGCTAACATCACGTGATTGTTGTAGGGCAATCTTGAGCCTTGTCGGTTCAAACATTTCACTATTACTTCTCTGTACAATACCAGCCTGATGTGGGCTGATCTGTGAGGGGATAGTTTCTTCAACATAGGAAGACTGCCATAGCTTCCAGAATATTGATGTGAAAGGTCTTGAACTGGTGCGACCAGTTCCCTTGTACTTTCCTTTGATGGGAATGGCCTCCCCATCCTTCCGGTGAGGCATCTGTGTGGATGACCACTGGAGGTTTAGGTGGTTGTAAGGGAATTGTCCTTGTTAGGCTCTTGACCTTTGACCACGGCCTTAGAAGCGATCGCAGTAAGATCGGTGTCGATCTCTGTTGATCTCTTCGAGCGTTTGATGCGTATCTTATCCAGACTCCTGACGCATCCTTCAGTTGTGCTTTCAGCACTAGGTCTGTCACTGCTGCGAACTGGAGAGAGGCCAGTACTCTTTCCTGTTGGCGTCTTGGAATCTTGTTGGATTTCAGTAGTCTCTTGACAGAACCCGTAATCTCTCTCCTCTTCTTCGGTGGGAGGGAGAGGCAGTGTGACTGCTGCAAGTTTCAATGGATTCCTAACCATTGAAACTTTTGAGCAGGAGAGGCGAGACTTCTTGTAGTTGATCTTGAAGCCCAGATGATCCAGGAACTGGATCACCTTCGTGGCTGCCTGCAGACAAGCTGTCTTGGATGCTCCCCACACCAGCCAGTCGTCCAGGTATGCTGCTACCTGAATGCCTTCTAAGCGTATTTGTTGGACGACTGTGTCCGCAAGTTTTGTGAATTCTTGGGGTTATGTTTAGTCCAAAGGGCATGGCTTTGAAGACATAATTTGTCTTCTGTAGTTTGAATCCTAGGTAGGAGGAGAGGGGGGGGGGGGCTGGCTGGTAGGTGCCAATAAGCATCTGCTAGGTCTATTGAGACCGTGTACACCCCTTTTGGTAACGGTCCTAATGTGTTGTAGGGTTAACATCCAGAACTTGTTGTTCTCGATGAACTTGCTGAGTGGAGACAAGTCTAGAATGACTGGTGAGTTTGTCAGAGTCTTCCTAGGGAACACAAAACAGCCTTCCCTGGAATTTGATGGACTTTGTTTTCCTTATTACCTTTTGTGAGGTCCTTGCCCCAGATACATGAAGTAATCAACCTCCTGGGCTCATGTTTGACTGTTGCATTGGCAAACACATGCTCTCTACATGCCCTCCTGGCCTTTATGATAGCGTACATGTCCTTCACAAGGGTAGCCATGTGCATCTTGGCTAGGACCGTGTACATATCTGGGGGTGCTCGAGAGGCCTGCACACATCTCCATACAGTTCTGGAGAGACAAAGAGGCGGCTAGTCTCTTTTGTCTCCTAAGCTGAAATTTGAACATTCTACAATGGTAGTTAGGAAAACTCTTCAAAACAATTCACCAAATTTATTATAAACATTTCAGAAAAGTAAAAATGCAATAAATTGTCTATTCCGATTGCTTGAAGGTGGTTATATCTAGGGGTAATTTCCAAACTACTTTCAGCTTTTCCAACCTCACCTGTATAAACAACAAAAATGAATATATCAAAATATAATAAAAGAAAGGAAATTATATAAATTCAATTTGAACAAAGTATATGAATAAATCGTAAATTGCATATATGATCTATATAAACCTAATAAGCCATTACCGATAATGTTGGAAGTGCTCGCCAATGTAAGAAACAGGGAATTTATCCTCGGACTAAGCCACTTCAATTAAACATATGGATAAATGATATCCTGGAAAATGAAATACATTCCGACATCAAACACTGTCCTGAAGCTATAAATATAAGCAATATAATTTTGTATAATGTATTCACTATAACATTCACCCTTCGAATTAAATCTAATATAAAGTCTTACCAATAATATAAATAAGAAAGATGAACACAGGAGGATAACCCAGGACGACCTAGCTTCACCAATTATACCTAAGCGAAAGTATTGTACAAGTATCAAAATTAGTTTAATAGTACACAATATATATATCTATCAGAGAGGAAGGAATTTATTTTAATATTGGTGCTTTGAAGGCTTAAGGCAACAGATAATGATTACCATAAAACATTACGAAACCCCTAACAATGCTTGGTTCTCACCTTTATCCATGCAAGCTATGAGACGAGTCGAATGCCCTCGAAGTTTAAAGTTTCATGCCGAAGGAAGCTCAGAGTCCAAATTAAGGGAGGTTAGTTAATGTTGAATAACTTCGTCAATGCGGAAACACTTGAATCTCTCAACACAAACATGGTACGGTAAAATAGCAGCACAGCACAAATTCAATGATAAAAATCTTGTAGCACGAATCTAGCAGCTCAAATCTTCGTGCCCAAATACTGTCAGTGAAGATATGGACGGTATGGTATGCTAGGCCAGACTGACTTGGGTATATCCATGAACCTCCCAAGTAAAGAGAAAATGGCGTGATTAGCAGGCTTGTTAGCTAATTACTTAGCTCGTAGTAAGCAAGCAGGACTTAGATGGTACCAAGCATATAAATGTAATTTAACTAGTTATTTTAATAGTTTAAGAGAAAAGTCCTCCTTACTTCAATAAATACATATATAAATATACTAATAAACAAATGTAAGAAATACTAATTTCCGTTTAGTCCACGGAAGAGGATGAAGATTTTTCAAAGGTAAAAAATCTTCATCGCTGTAAATGAACATATGAAATTAGAGCAACATTTTTTTTGTTCTTTCCTCACTTACCGTAGCAGCTTTTCTTTTAGGCCGCGAGGAAATTTTCTTTCTATCAGCACAAGGAACATTCTTATTATCAGTATTACAAACTACATCATCAGTAGTATTAATCTCAAGGAAAGGAATTATTTGACTTGCATGTAACTTACTAATCTTTTTAGTTTTCCCTTTCAGTACAATTACTTGGGTCACCTCTCCCAAATCATTACTTACAACTTCGCGAACTAATCCTAGGGGATAATTACTCCTTTTAGTATGTTCCTCCTTCACAAGAACTACATCTCCTGGCTTTATCAATGCATGAGAAACCGGACGATACCTGTCCTTTCGGTCAATAGCTTGATATAATAAATTACCTAAAAACTCATTATGATAAATATTATTAAGATTTGCTTTAACCTTGCACAACCCCTGGTAACTCCTCTCTATGTCTCTAGAATCAAAATCTGGATCCTGTGGAATGCTCTGCAATTCAGGAATCAAATTTAAGGAAGACAGCTCATACCCTCTGATCAAATGTTCAGGGGTAATTGGTTCAGGAAGAGAATCTTTACTATCATTTTTAACCACTTCCTTAAAAGCTATGGGACGTCTATTAGCAAGATGGATCACATTACATACTAAAAATTCAAAATCCGAATAGGATAAAATGTTATTCTTTATTGCTCCAAAAATTAACCTTTTTACCATTTTAACGCACACCTCAACCATAGATCCCAACTGACTAGCACCTTTGGAATATTGTTGAAAGGAAAGAGGGGCAACATTATTTTCTTCAAAATAAAGCATAGTTTCTGGATCCCTGATAAATGAGGTAATAATATTAGCTCCGGCTACAAGCTGCGATCCCTGATCACTAATGCACAACTGAGGGATCCCATACTCCAAGCAATGCATCTGAAAAGCTCTTAAAAATTCACTTACATTTAAACTTTTAACCATCTTCATATTAATTGCTCTAGACCAAGTACAAGTCAAACATAATAACCATACTTTATGTGTCCCACCACTAACTTTAACTGAAAATGGACCAAGATAATCTATAAATATATTGGCAAAAGGTACATTAGGTGGATTACAACGGAAATCTCTATAGGAATTCTGGTTAAGTTTAATGTTACGACTATTGAACCGACGACAATGAATACACTGCTTCAAAGCTTTCTTAACAGTAGAAAAATGTTTGGGTATGAAATAATTTTTTCTTAATTCGGTCAATACGGCATAACTACCAGAATGAAGTAATTTATCATGAGCATTCATTATAATAAGTCTTGTGAGATAACTATCATTAGGCAGTAGAATGGGAAACTTGTCATCTTTGTTTAAATACCACTTCTTAAATTTACTTCTTACTCTAAGCAAACCTTGCTCATCAAAAAATATGTTAAACTTTGTCACAATAGAAGGAATGTCTTTAATAGGCACATTAACTTTACTGAAATATTCAAAAACTTCAGGAAAATATTTCTTCTGCTCAAAAGATATCAATAAATTAAGGGCTTGAGCAAAGTAGGGAGTACTAGAATCGTCATTATCACACTTCAACCCTGCTCTAACTTTCCATTTCTGGACACACATCAAAACTCTCCGATATACTAGCACTAGTCTCCTAAAAGTGGAAAACTTGTTAATATCAATGAGAGGCTCCGCACTGGACAAAAGCACAGAAAGCCCATGGGAACAATTGCTCTCTTCACCCATTTCAAATGCTGGTATTGTGACTGATAGCTCTGGAATATTGGCTTCATCCAAACTAGGTCCTGAAAAATAATTTGAATTCATGAGCTGATTATACGACACACATCTTGTCACTAAATCTGCAGGATTTGCCTTACCAGAAACAAATTTAAAAGTAACAGGAAACATTTCACACTTTCTCTGAATATTATGAATCCTGTTGTGAACAAATGTTGTGTGTTTATTCATTTTATCTAGTTTAGATGAAGATGCATTGAGCCAATGTAAAGCACAAATGGAATCTGTATATAAAGTCATATTCACAATCAGTAGAGGCTTCATGCAATGTGACCCTGACAAGTCACTGAAAATTTCCATAGCACATTCTACTCCTAAACTTATTGCATTTAACTCAAGGGCTGGTATCGACTTGCCATCTAGCTGTTTATTAACTAGCCTATTTTTGGCATGAACGAAGCTAAGCTTATTAGATTCATTATGAAGCAAATAAAGGACACATCCATATATATCACTACTGGCATCTGTAAACACTACAATACTATATTCACCATTACGAGGACCAATAGATCTAGAAATACGTAAAGGTGCTGCTCTGTTACACTGCTTTGAAATATTTTGCCATTCCTTCTGCAACTCCTGAGATAGTATTTGATCCCATCCAAGTTTCTTTCGACACTGTAATTTATGCATAAATAATCTACACCTGTTAAATAATGGCATATTAAATCCAAAGATATCGAACTGGGAAGCAATCGTTTGCAATATGGACCTTTTAGTCTTAGCTTCAGCATTTAGATTAATGGGCTTTGTAAATATCTCATCAGAGTACCTATCCCATGTTAGACCGAACAGTTTATTTATTTCAGGAGTGACTACTTTATTCTCTACATCAATTATATCCTGTAAATCCCTATCATTAGTGACAATCTGTTGAACCTTGAAATTGTATGGCTCAAAAATACATGGAATCTGTTTATAAGCCCAATGTAAACTCTCTGAATCATTGAAAGTGACAGCTCCATTATCCATATATATAAGTGAATATATTGAATGCTTCAATTCAGACAACATTGACTGGTCAGATGCTTGTGCAACTAATATGTAATACAGAGATATCATAAGTAAAAATGGGCTGCATCTTAATCCAAACGGAAGCCTAACATTCTTAAATGCAACCAAGGAAAAATCTCCCTTACTAACATTCTTGTACCAGTAAAACAGTAATCTAGCTTGGTCAGCTTCACTTAAAGCAAGCATATTAAACGCCTTCTGCAAATCAAAAACTAACAAATTCTTATCAAACCGTAAATTAAGGAAAGATGATGACAATTTCTGATTCAAAATAGGTCCTGAAAACATACACTGGTTATGTGATAAAGATGTGCTTTTAGAAGATTCCTTGAGATTAGACAAAAACACTACCCTACATTTAGTCGACTCTCTGTCTGGCTTAAAAATAGGCATATGAGGCAAAAAAGAGAAGTAGGGATGTTCAGCCTTGTAAACCTCTAAATCATATATTGGCTCAATGATACCCAACTTAATCTGCTCTTTAAAAGTTTGATCAACTAATTGTAAATGACCTTTATTCTTCCTGAGCTTCTTAAGGTTTGACTTAAGTATGAGCTTAGATAACACCTCATTTTTATTAAGTAAATGAGACACTTTGGTATTCCATGACAAAGGAACTTCGATCCTTCCGTCAGATCTTCTACTAATCTGTTTTAAAGTAAATTCAGTTAACTTTTCGTCAAGGTCTGTATTAGTTTCACAATAATTCGTTTGATCATAATTCAAGAAATATTTGCACTCAGATTCGAGAATTTGATCAGTGGCACGCTGCAATTGTCCCTCCAAAATATCACCCTTATCATTAAGGACTGAAAAAAATGTATTAGTAGTAAACCCTGATAGGCAATTTTCTTCCAAAATATCAACACTATTGCTAAGAAAAAAAGAATTGCTATAAACATGGATATTTGAACAATTAGCTTCCTTACTTACTGATAAACAAGCTCCCAATTCCCCATCTGTACCTCTGAAATTGGCAAGCAAAGCTTCAATATTACCAGTGAGCATTATTCCTACCTTAGATTCAATGTACACAGAGGGACTCACATTACCAATCACTATCTCTTTTCCCGTTAAGCAACTGAAAGAATCTGTGCCCAGCAAAAGATGCTCATTATCAATTTTCCTCAAATTACTATTCAACAACTTATCAGCAAGAACTAACCCTTTACTGTGCACAGCTTCAACAAGTTCACCAAGAAAGGGTAACTCCAAATTAATGCTTATCTCCGGAACCACAATTGCCAAAATATGCTCCACTGAATCTCCAATCCTAAGAGGAATCTTAATAACTTTAGTACAGTACCTTTTACTCTCATTAAAACCCTTGACAGTGAGCTCAATGTTTGAGTGAACAATTTTAAAATTGTATGAATTTGCTAATCTAGCAGACACAAATGTACTCTGAGAACCGCTGTCCTTCAAACCCCTATAGACACTATCATTGCCCTCAAGAGAAAAAGTAAATGTGGGCAATATGGAATTCGTCGAGTACTGGTGTGTTACAGCAACTCCACTGCTAGCCTCCTGTTTGGTATTAGAATTAAGTTTATTAGTCCGAGATGATCCATCCCTTGCAGATTCTGACACACAAAGGTAACTCATGTGATAACCATTACAATTTATGCAACGCTTTTTAAACCTAAACCTACACTCGCTAGACATATGGTTTAACATTCCACATTTTACACAACCTCCGAAAGACTCAATTACGTGAACTTTTTCTGCAGGAGTAGAGAATTTCTGACATTTATTAACATAATGATTAGTTTCCTTGCTATCACTTCTACTACAAAGGAGACAGTTTGGTACAGAAGATTTACTTTCCATTACTTTAGTTTTAATGGCCAAACTATCAGTACTGTCTTTAACAGGAGTATTTCTGAACTTATTTCTAAACTTAATCTCTTGAGGAGTTTTACCTTTAGTACTTTCGTACCTCTCACTAGCATTAAAGAAATTATCGAGAATATCATCCAAAGAGGGGTGAGTTTTCGTGGTGATTTGAACCAAGTGACTCTTGAAATTATCATTAATACCACGCCAAGCAAAAAACCTTGTAAACTCATTAGCATCAATTTTTAACGTCCTAACAGCCTCACAAATAGTTCTCAGATTTGAGATATATATGAAAGGATCATCCTTCTCTCCAAGCTTAAGATTCAACAATTTCTGGATGGTAGAATTTATTCTAGCTTCTTTAGAAGCAAAAGCTGAAACCAACAACTCCTTGGCATCTTTATAAGATTGCTTGTCAGCTTCTAAGCTATACAACAAATACTTAGCCCTACCATCTATTTGCTGTTTTAGTAAAAGTAACAAATCCCTATCTGGATAACTAAATGCACTGGTTGTGTTTTCAAACTCGGTTATGAACCTTAAAAAATCTTCCCCTTCTCTACTACTAAATTTTGGAAGAGGAGCTGTGGGCTGCTTAAGCAAGCTTCTAGCAGTATCAGTTACATTAGAACAAGGATTTGCAGAAACATCAAGCAAGGGCAATAACCTTTCAATTTTATCCAAATAATCTTGACATGAATTTAATTCAGTTTCCAAATCAGCCTCAACTACAGTTTCTCTATTAAAAAATTTCTCAGCTAGAATCTTACTATCGAGATCAGCCAACTTTTCCTTATAGTGTAAGAGAATAGCTCTCTCAGACAAACGCTCAGAAGGATTAAAGGAATCATAATTATTAACATTATTAAAACATTCAGTGACCTTTTTCCTAATAGTCTTCCGCTGACCTACAAATATCTGCAACTTATTCATATTTAACAAAATATAACGAGCTAGAAAAGAAAATTAATTATTGGACTCTGAGCAACCCTTAAACACAAGAAATTTACTCCGGCAAATTCGGCAGTCTCCATCAAAGCCCCACGTTGGGCGCCATAAGCTGAAATTTGAACATTCTACAATGGTAGTTAGGAAAACTCTTCAAAACAATTCACCAAATTTATTATAAACATTTCAGAAAAGTAAAAATGCAATAAATTGTCTATTCCGATTGCTTGAAGGTGGTTATATCTAGGGGTAATTTCCAAACTACTTTCAGCTTTTCCAACCTCACCTGTATAAACAACAAAAATGAATATATCAAAATATAATAAAAGAAAGGAAATTATATAAATTCAATTTGAACAAAGTTTATGAATAAATCGTAAATTGCATATATGATCTATATAAACCTAATAAGCCATTACCGATAATGTTGGAAGTGCTCGCCAATGTAAGAAACAGGGAATTTATCCTCGGACTAAGCCACTTCAATTAAACATATGGATAAATGATATCCTGGAAAATGAAATACATTCCGACATCAAACACTGTCCTGAAGCTATAAATATAAGCAATATAATTTTGTATAATGTATTCACTATAACATTCACCCTTCGAATTAAATCTAATATAAAGTCTTACCAATAATATAAATAAGAAAGATGAACGCAGGAGGATAACCCAGGACGACCTAGCTTCACCAATTATACCTAAGCGAAAGTATTGTACAAGTATCAAAATTAGTTTAATAGTACACAATATATATATCTATCAGAGAGGAAGGAATTTATTTTAATATTGGTGCTTTGAAGGCTTAAGGCAACGGATAATGATTACCATAAAACATTACGAAACCCCTAACAATGCTTGGTTCTCACCTTTATCCATGCAAGCTATGAGACGAGTCGAATGCCCTCGAAGTTTAAAGTTTCATGCCGAAGGAAGCTCAGAGTCCAAATTAAGGGAGGTTAGTTCATGTTGAATAACTTCGTCAATGCGGAAACACTTGAATCTCTCAACACAAACATGGTACGGTAAAATAGCAGTACAGCACAAATTCAATGATAAAAATCTTGTAGCACGAATCTAGCAGCTCAAATCTTCGTGCCCAAATACTGTCAGTGAAGATATGGACGGTATGGTATGCTAGGCCAGACTGACTTGGGTATATCCATGAACCTCCCAAGTAAAGAGAAAATGGCGTGATTAGCAGGCTTGTTAGCTAATTACTTAGCTCGTAGTAAGCAAGCAGGACTTAGATGGTACCAAGCATATAAATGTAATTTAACTAGTTATTTTAATAGTTTAAGAGAAAAGTCCTCCTTACTTCAATAAATACATATATAAATATACTAATAAACAAATGTAAGAAATACTAATTCCCTTTTTCATAAAATGTTCCAACAACTTTGGAAGGTTCATGTTGAACTGTTGTCCTGCTATCTCTGGATCCAGTTTCGAGATTGAGAAGGTTAGATGAACCTCGTTCAAATCCTTCTCGCAGGTAGGCAGGGCTAGAGACAATGGTTTACATTCCTCTAGCGTAGGGCATGGTTTGCCCGCGTCAACTGCTTTTAGCTCGCAGTTGAGAGCTTTGGCCGTAAAAGGAAAAGCTCTGGAGGAAGAAGCAAGGAAGGTAGGGTGCCTCTTGCTCAAAGCCGAAACCTTCGAGTTGGTATAGCCGGCTTTCTTTAGGTTACTCGTCAAGAGAGCCTGCGCCTTGTCATGCTTAAAGATCATGACCTCCTTAGATTCCGTCTCCTCGAGATGCTGGTTCATTCCGCTATCTCACGAAGCATTCTGGGTAAGCCGAAATGTTAGGCCAGAATTGGAGATCTTCGAGGGGTTTGGCCCGTCATCTCAGAGATGTAAAGTTTCCCATTCATCATGGGCATATACTCCGCATACCTCCAGGGTTTGGTTTCGGAGCATTGGGGTAAGTCGGAGAGACTGACACGCTTGTGAGAGCCGCTGAAAGCGGCCGAGTGTTGCGCTTCTCTGGCTTCCCTCCTCATCTCTTGTTGTTCCTTGCGCATCGTTTCCATCATCAGTTGCAGCTGTGCCATGAGCGCTTCGCCCTTGGTTAACAGCGCGTCCGATTAAGGAGTTGGGGTCGAAGAGGTTGACGGCACAGGTTGATATGCCATCACAGAAAACTGAGGGTCTTCCGTTACTGTTGATACGCATCCTTCTTCCTCTTCGGGTGGCTGGGCCACTTCTTCTTCAGGATTTTCTTGAAGATCCTTTTCGGTGTCTGAGGACACCTCTGACATCCGTTCTTAATGGATGTCCATGCCTTCGAAAGCCTTGTTGATGTCAGCCTCTATCGTCAGTTGGATGAAGGGAGGCTTGACCTGTGCCTGACGCACAACTGCGTTGGATTGGGCCTTAAGGAACAGATGGCTTTTCATAGCTTTGTTTGGCAGGTAAGGTCCCGGGGAGTTCTTCTTGAACCCTCTTACCCACTTTCAAAGCGTTTCCCTAGCAGTATCCCTCAACTCCGTCGTCTGGGGATCACCGAAACCATCGATCATCAAGGCCGAGCAGACGGTGCAACCCTTCGGATCTCAATACCTCAGGGTTTCAGTTGCGATGGAGCAGGGGGCTTGAGACCTGCACATCTTGTTGCCAAAAAAGTCCCTGCTTTTGTGGTTACAGTACATGACTGCACACTTCACGTTTGTCTCCTCCTGTAAGGAAAGAAAAGAGTGAAATGAGTATGGGGTAATTTATCTCACTGATAAATGTATTCACATGCATTAAATAGTATTCATCACTATTCTTAATATAGCTTAGGATAGTAAGCTAGAAAGGAAATAGGAAAGACACATATCTGTGTTTCCTGTCCA
Organism: Palaemon carinicauda; assembly: GCF_036898095.1. Lineage (NCBI taxonomy): Eukaryota > Metazoa > Arthropoda > Malacostraca > Decapoda > Palaemonidae > Palaemon > Palaemon carinicauda. Next base: position 151,922,785 of record NC_090726.1, on the reverse strand, counting down.
GGCAATTGCTATGACCTCCCCCAATATTAATATTTTCAATTAACTTAATAGGGAAAATACAGGGTGGAATAGCTCTAGTACGTAGAGCTGGAGTCATTGTATACTAACACTAGCTCCACCACATGTAAAATATTAATACTTCAGGGTAATTATTGGTGTTCCAATGATCTAGGATACATCAGAATGTTGAAGGAATGCTTCACCTCAACATTTGCTAAGCGGTCTCAACAATGGACTGTGAAAGGATACACAGAGTATGTTGGAAATTCATACTACTGTATTATTATATACTGTAGTTTTCTAACTGCTGTATTGTTATACTACAGGAATACTGGCTACTGTATTGTCTTATACTGTAGTTCTGCCAGTATACTACCGGGTTAGGCTAGTACCTGGCGGCACTAGCCGACAGAGGGAGAGAAAGAATGGAGAGAAGGACTACCATATTATTATAGTTTAGTACAATAAAAGGGTTGTAGGGACTGCTGTCTCTACTGCCTTCTTTCCAGAATGAGGATTCAAATGGAAGGGGAGAGAATGTATTGATTCTAGCTTCTATCCAGCCACAATTTCTGTTGCCGGCTGCACTGCCGGTTACAGGGTTTGTAGATGGCAGTCCAAGGGAGGACTTAAGAATACTCTAAGTTGTAATGGATATCCCACCTGCAGCCGTCAGGGCTGGCTCAACCTTTCCCGGAGCATTGCTTCTGTTAGGGAGATGGTCGAAGCGGCAACATAACCACCTTTGTAGGAGTCCGGCTGGTAACGCAGTCAGCCCGACAAGCGGGGTGATTGTAGAATACCAACCACAGGGATTGTGACGGCTAGCCGTCACTAAAGGACAGAAGGGGAAGGGAAAGGGTCTTATATTTTACATAAAAAGGAGGTGGCAGATATACCTCCTACTTTCAGCTGCAAATCAAGGAAACAGTTTCCTATACCGGCACCGTCTTGGGCAGCAGTGGAATAACGATTCCCTAGCCTGAAACATTGCCGGATATAAGACATGTCTTCTAGTCCACAAGGGAGAAAGGTGGCGGCAATTGTACTACTCACTTCCGGTTTTAGACTAAGGAATCCGAGCTTCCTATGTCGGCAACGGTGTAACCTGTAACCGGCAGGGGAATGACTATTCCCCCACCGGTAGCGTTGCCGGCAACAAGACAGAAGACCCTGAGTTACTGTCGTATTTCAAAGCCGGGATACTCACCGGCAAAGAGGATCGACAGAAAACAATATCTCAGTCAAGCCGGAGTACACTACTCAATGGCAATGAAAAAAGATAGGGTTGTCGCCTAGGCTGGCGGCACTCAGGGGGAAGGAAGGGTTTATACTCATTTCTCTAAAAGAGAAGAGTATCGAATTATGATAGTAATTCTAGGAGATATCTATACCTCCAACCGAATTATTAAAACGATACGAGAGGTTAAACGCGGATGTTACTAAGGTATACTAGAACGCGTTAGGCTAGCCTAACTCGAGTCGGGATCTCGGCTATGCTAGTACCACCGAGGCCCTATCGTATACGATCGAAACGTTTTATCAGAAGAGGAAATATTACATGTGTAAATCTTATCTTCACTAGTATAATTTGCCTAAATAGCTAGAATTTCTTTATAGCTAAATACCGGGAACGTCTTACTACTAACTAAATGAAGCATTTATGGCGTACGACACCGGTCCCAAAATGGCCGCCTCCGGTGCTGGCTCTGCTCCGCGTAACACACCTAAATTATGTTAATTCAACTGTGAGAAGGGAGCCAAAAATTATACACAGGAAAGATTAAATACTCAACTTTCCAGAAGATGAAGATGCTGGAGATTGTATGGTAATATTCCTTGAAAACAGTAACAACACCGAGAGCAAGTGGGAGAAACAACGTGCTTAATTGGCTACGTTAAAAGGAATAGTACGCCGTAGTAGTACTGGGAGGGGATCCACCGGGTAACCTTGATAACGGCTCCCCTTCAAATTCGCCACTCTTCCCCCTCAAAGCGAAAACTCTATTCAGGGTGAAGATTGCCATGTGTCGTATCAAGAAATACGTCCCCTGATATTATGCGATATCCTTAAAAGTTATATTAAGGATACTCGCGCCAGGAGTTAGAATTCTGGAAACCTATTGTTAATTCTCTGGGAGTATCACTGTAGCCAAATATCCCTTAGAAAGCTGCCTAAAGAAACCTTCCATCAGGACGACATGGCTGAGCCCATGAAATAAACTGTGTAGTTTAGGACAGTGGTGGTCTATTAGAAACGTTCCTGCCTGGTGATTGCCGGACTGGGGCTGGAGTCCTGCTCAAGCTCGATAGTTTTTTGTAGTGTCTACAACCTAACCATCCTTGTGAGATAATGATGGGAGATTTGGGGGAGCTCATAGGTCTACCTGCAGAGTCATCATCAACCATTGTCTGGCCCTCCCTGGTCCTAGCCTGGGTGGAGGGGCTCGGGCTCTAATCATATTTACCGTATATTTCCGCGTATAAGACGACCCTATATTCCAAAATTTAACCATTAAAAAGGGGGGTCGTCTTATACTACCATTATAAAAATCGCACCTTGAATTCTATGTCTGGTTTATCAGTAGGCTAGCCTAGGTTGAGGTGAGATAACCACCGACACACATGAAATGATTTACATTAATATATAAATGTATAATGAAAGTAATGAAACAGTTTTTACCGTATATATTATTGGCATATCTACAAAAATAGCATAAATGATAAATTCGAGGAATAATTCCAACTTTTAACCATACGAGCACAGCTGAGAAAATGTAAACATCGAGTATTGGTTGCGTTGTTAGCAACTTTTTCTCTCGCTAACCTTTCAGTAATTTTAATGCTAGTGTTAATTACGATAGTAATAACATATAAGATATATTTATTTGTTTAAAAATTATTATTTTTAGCTGTAAATAACAATTTTGGATTACAAACGGTACAATCTTTATTTCTCAATAAAAATTACGGTACATTAAAGTATTACATTTAAAACCTAAAAATTTGTAAAACTTTATTTCAAATAAATATTAAACATCAAACCTGCAACATGTATAAATAACACTACTAAAACTCCTCACAGTTATCACTGTCTGTTTCGAAAAGCTGTTCGAACATATCACGAGATTTATCATATACGCCATCATCGTAAGGATTCCAGTATGGTTCCGGTGAGTCGACTCTGGCTTCGTCGTCACATTCGTACAATAAATCGTCTTCACTGCCATCCATGGCATTTGAGATCCCGTATTTTAAAAATTATTTTATGATACTTTCCACCTTTACATTATTATATGCTTTTATAACAAACTCGCAAAGAACATCAAAGAACATAAAAGAAGAAGAAGAAAGAGGAGGAACGGGCATTTCGTACGTGAGTAGCTGATGAGCGTAAACAAAACAATGCAGGCTAGGTGACACGTGTTCTAGGAAAACAATAAAGGATTTGTTTTGTTATTTCATTTATATTTAATTTAAAGGATACAGTAAGTAATATCATCTTTACATAACCTATATTTCATAAGATATCTGGTGTTGCAAAAGCTATCCTAGGCTATACACGGATGGTTTTATGATTGAGCAGTCGTCTTATACTACCGATATGAGATAAATTAAAAAAAATTTGCTCAAATTTTGTACCTCGTCTTATATGAAGGTCGCCTTATACGCGGAAATATGCGGTATATATGGTCAATCTCTAGGTCATTGTCCTGCTTACTAGGGCATTGTCATTGTCCCTTGCCTTAAAAACCTTTAAAAGCCTTTATTCCCTTGGATAGTTACCTTCCTTGTAAATCCCCCAGAAACTGCAATCGTTAATAGAGCTGAGTAAAATGCAATACAGTACTACTTGAATTTGGGTTATACTTAGAAATGCTTTTTTTTTTTTTTTTTTTTTTTTTTTTTTTTTCTGCAAAGTATCTAGAAATCACCTGGAAGTTGATTCAATTTTAGGCTTCTTTACTTGTTTGGATTGCAACATTTCTAATTGTGGTTCAGAAGCTGCTAGTGTGTTTTCCAGTTTAGTGATGGAAAGAAGAGAGCGTTTAACTTTGTCTTTCATTAATGCTGTGTCTGTATTGTAGTAAACCTATATTTTCGACTGTACAGTGAACCCTCGCTACTTCGCGGTTCGACAATCGCGGATTCACCACTTCGCGGGGTTTTTCCATAACCCATATATATATACATATCACGGATTTTCCGGAAAATTCGAAAATACCGCGAAATCTGAAGACCCCCAAATACGATATTTTGTTACCTGTAATTCCATTAATACTGTAATTAGTAATATCTGCTCTTACTGATTGTTCATTGCATTACATATGATATATAATTCAGCACAGAAAGAAATAAAACACGAAAAGAGAATGTGATCATACGATAATTCAGTACGTAGTAAAATTAAATCGAACATGAAACGCAAATCAGATGCAGTCATACCATATTAGAATGGTGTGTACTGTAATGGATGTGCTTCTTTTCCATGAATCTTTTGTATGTATACGTACGTAGTACAGTACTGCATCCAATAATATTCTTTGTTGCAAAAATCACATTTCGAATAAGCGTATTAGAGAGAGAGAGAGAGAGAGAGAGAGAGAGAGAGAGAGAGAGAGAGAGAGGCGTAAAATAGCGTACGTAAATTTTTTTATTATTGTTATTATTATTATTATTGTTGTTGTTGTTAATAAAATTATTATTGTTATTATTATCATTATTATTATTATTATTACTGTACAGTATTATTATCATTATTTATTATTATTACGGTATTGTACTTAATCTACGTACGTTCAGTATGCGCGGGGCATCTTCTATGAGTAGGTAACCAACGCATCATAGTACTGTAAGACGGGTTGTGATTGGTTCAAGCGCTGATAGATGACGAATCAGAACTCAAGTTTTGTTATCTAGCCTGTGATTGGTGTATTGCCCGCATCTTCTACCCGCAGCATCAAAGTTCTCGCGGGGCTGGATCGTTCACTCTCTGTTACCGCGTATCGCTGAGTAGACGTTCTTAAGTTTGTGAAGTTTAATCTGTGCTGTGTGCGACCTTTTTAAGTTGAACTTTTTGTTACAGTACTGTACGTAAATCCTACTGTAATGGCTCCCAAGCGTTCTGCTTCTCTTAAGGCTGGTAGTGAGCCTAAACGCCACCGAAGGATGATGACGATAGCTGAGAAGGTTACGCTTCTCGACATGTTAAAAGATGGTAGAAGTTACGCGGCCGCCGGCCGCCATTTTGGCATCAACGAATCCACCGTTCGCTATATCAAAAAGGACGAGGCGAACATTAGAAAGACGGCTGCAATCACCTTTAGCAGATCAGCGAAGCGAGTCGTTACAACGCGTAATAAAACGATCGTACGCATGGAAGGTGCTTTAGCTGTGTGGATTGCCGACTGCCGGAAGAACAACATAGCGTTGGATACGAACACCATCCAAACAAAGGCTTTGAGTTTATATGAGAATTTTGCTGCAAAGGAACCTAAAGACGACGACGGCAACCATGCTGAAGATGATGATGATGCAGATGATCCTCAACCAGGGACATCCACTGATTCCCAGCCTCAGAAACGTTTTTCCGCAAGCAAAGGATGGTTCGCGAAGTTTCAGAAACGCTTCGCCCTGAAAAGCGTTTCCCTGCATGGGGAGTCTGCTTCCGCTGACACTGCCGCTGCTGAAACTTACGTGAACCAGACATTCAAGAATATTATCGCCGAAGGTGGATACAAGCCGGAACAAGTCTTTAATATGGATGAGACTGGCTTGTTTTGGAAGAGAATGCCGTCGCGAACTTTCCTGTTCAAAGAGGAAGCCAAAGCCTCTGGCTTTAAGGCATTCAAGGATCGCGTTACCCTCGTGATGTGTGGCAATGCTGCTGGATTTTTGTTAAAGCCGGGGCTTATTTATAAGTCGAAAAATCCTCGCGCTTTGAAAAATAAAAATAAGAATCTCCTTCCCGTGTACTGGATGCATAATCAAAAAGCATGGATTACGAAGATGCTGACCTCCAACTGGTTCCACCAGTGTTTTATCCCGCAAGTCAGCAAATATCTCGTAGAGAAGGGCTTGCCATTCAAGATCCTTCTCCTTATGGATAACGCTGGTGGACACGCAACTGACCTGTCGCATGAGGGCATTCAGGTTGAGTTCCTGCCACCCAACACCACGTCATTAATTCAACCGATGGACCAGGGGGTTATCAGGGCGTTCAAGGCCCTCTACACGAAGAATACCTTGGCGGACCTCGTTGCGTGTGTGGATGCTGCCCAAGATGACGAGGATGAAGATTTCAACTTGAAGGCGTACTGGCGGCAGTACACCATAGCCACGTGCCTGCAGAATATTCAGAAGGCACTTCAAGAGATGAAACCTGCAACCGTGAATGCGAGCTGGAAGAAGTTGTGGCCCGATATTGTTTACGATGACAAGGGATTTACTCCGTCGGAAATCCAACACTCTGCAATACGGAAATCTGTGCAGTTGGCTGCCATAATTGGAGGTGACGGGTTTGGCGACATGACGACTGAAGACGTCGACGAGTTGTTGGACTGCCATTCCCAGCCCCTAACTGACGCAGACCTCGAAGACCTGACGAAATCGGCAAGTGAGGAAGAGAGTGATACCCAGGAAGAGACCCAAGAAAATGTCGAAGAAACGGGCTTAACATTAGAACGGCTTGCCAAGTTCTGCAACCATATGAAGGAGGCGAAAGAAATGTTACAAGAGTGGGACGAGGATATGGTTCGCTCGATGCAATTCTCCAACAAGGTCGATGACATCATGACTCCCTACAGGATGCTCTTAGAGCGAAAAAAGAAGCAGCGGCAGCAACTTCCGATCACAATGTTTTTCCAGCCTCGCAAAAAAGAGCCAGTTCCTCCTGCTAGTACGACTTCGGAAGAAATTGAAGAAGTTGAAGAGGTGTCCCAGGAAAAGACACCTCCGTCTGAAGAGACGTAAAATACTATCATTGACTGCACAGTAGAACACATCATCAGCTTCATCATCATCATTTCTACTGTGCAGCAAATTCATCGCCATCACCATTCAAGTTTTTCTTCAACTTCTTTCGTGGTGAGTACAGTAACAATCTTTATTTTTTACTTTAATATTCTTACTGCCTGTTTTATAGTTTAGTAATGTACGTACTGTATGCATTAAGTTAAAGGGAAGGTTTTAAAAGTCTACATGTTGTAACCTATCATATTTTTTTTGTTTAAAATTTACATTTACGTACGTAAAACAATCTCTCTCTCTCTCTCTCTCTCTCTCTCTCTCTCTCTCTCTCTCTCTCTCTCTCTCTCTCTCTCTCTCTCTCTCTCTCTCGTAAATTGTTTTCCTGCTTTGCTACGTACAATACTGTATAATTTATATTTGTAAGGTAACATATTTTGTAAATGCTTTTACTGTAAATACTGTATGTACTGTATCATTATTTATCACTATCATCATGCGCGTTAAATGCCTTGTTTGTTCTGAGCGTGGTTGTTTACTGAGCGTACACGCCGTCGTTTCAGGCGGCGTCATAAAGAAAAAGATTTCATTTGGAAGTCCTAAGAAAAATACGTAAACTAAAACATTGGTAATAAAAAAATCAACATACAGTACTGTATAATCAATATAATCGATGCAAAAACTAACCTATACATATATGTGTACACTAAATGAGTTTGTTTCTTCATTATGATCAGAGATGAACGTAAACAAAACATTGGTTGCCATTTTTTATCGTGCTTTTTAGGTGTTTAGGAAACGCATGATATAAAATCGCCTTTAATATTTGTGCCTGTTTTAGTTTAGGGTGCTGTAGTACATGCATTAAGTGTTCTGTACATTAAAGGGTGGTTTGTTAACAGTACTACGTACAAGGGAAGGTTTTAAAAGTCCGAATATACATGTTAAATAAATAGGTAAATATGATGTCACTACTTCGCGGATTTTCACCTATCGCGCCCGCGTCTGTAACCTATCTACCGCGATATACGAGGGTTCACTGTACTCTGAAGAATACTTTACAGTTGGAGGGAAGGCTGTTCCCGCTCTCTTACAGTTTGTTATATTACCTGAGATAAGGGGTCTGTTTGTTCAGTCCCCTGTCTTACAGGCATTCTCCTCCCATAATTTTTTGATATGAGTACCAAATGATGTATACTTTTATGTGGGGGGGGTATATGTTCCCGCCCTCTTAAAGTAGGGTATATGACATGAGATAGGTATGACTTTAGAGTTAGGTAGAATCACATGCTATGTAAATTTCTTCTTATTTTAACCCTTTTACCCCCAACGGACGTACTGGTACGTTTCACAAAACTCATCCCTTTACCCTCATGGACATACCGGTACGTCCTTGCAAAAAACTGCTATTTACAATTTTTTTTGCATATTTTTGATAATTTTTTGAGAAACTTCAAGCATTTTCCAAGAGAATGAGACCAACCTGACCTCTCTATGACGAAAATTAAGGCTGTTAGAGCAATTTAAGAAAAAATATATTGCAAAATGTGCTTGAAAAAAAAAAAACCCTGGGGGTTAAGGGCTGGAAAGTTCCAAATAGCCTGGGGGTAAAAGGGTTAAGATTGGATAGGCTCATTTTGGCTGGTAAACCCTGTGTATGATTATACAGTAATACCTCGACATACAAGTGTCCCAGCATACAAGAAATTTGAAATACTACGAGGAAAGTTTCGAGCAAATATTTGCCCTGAGATACGAGAATACGAGACGGTTCCCTATGCAGCTGCTAGGTGGCTAAGTGTGCGAGAAGCTGCTCACGAGGACAACATTGCTCGCTCTTTCCCGTTGGATCTCCGTCGCGTAAAGTTATCTCCGAGCATCGGCCTTAGTGTTTGCATTTTTTTGGTGTTTTTTGCATTAATCAGTACAGAATTAAGTCAATAAGCAATGGGTCCAAAGCAAGCGAGTGCAAACAAGCGTAGTGAAAAGAAAAAGCGTATGATGACAATTGAGATAAAGCATGAAATAATAAAAAGACATGAGTGGTTTACGAGTAACTGAGCTGGCTCGCCAATATGAGAGGAGTACATCAGCAATATTTACCATCCTCAAGCAGAAGGATGCTATAAAGAAGGAAATCAAAGACATGTTAGCGAAGTGGCAGGAGTTTTCTGATTTTATGGAAAAGAGGCATCCGGACAAGTTGGCGTGTGGTCGTGCGTTAGCCTTTTGTGACGACACTTGTGTACATCGTTTTTGTAACATTTTGAACGGGAGACAAAAGCAAACATCCCTAGATAGGTTCCTTTTAAAAAGGCCAGCAAAAAGTGAAGGTGAAAGTGAGTAAAAAAGCGAGGCAAAAAGATCCAAGCCGGAAGAAGAAAAGTAAGAAAATTAGAATTAAAACAAAATTAGAATTAGGTTTAGTGTAACGTAAGATTAACATTTATTTATAAGTGTGTGTACAGTAAGTTAAATTTAATTTCATTTAAGTTAAATTTAAAGTTTAAGTTATGTAGTGTTACAAAAGTGTAGCGTACCAAACGTGTTGCCGTCAGGTATCTCTCCTCCCCTTTCTCTCTCTCTCTCTCTCTCTCCTCCTCCGCACACACCACTGTTATCCACTACCGTCTGTCTCGAAGGTAAAAACACCATAATAATGTCACATTTTATTGCAGATCATAACCACTACATAGGTATTTGTTATTTTGTGAGTGTAGGTTGTGAATTAAAATAATTAAAAGCATGTTTTTCCACAGTAATATACTGTTTTTAGGTTTTTTTCAGAGGGTGGGAACGGATGAATTTTTTTAGTTATTTTATGTGGGAAAAATTGGTCTTGAGATACGAGCGAATTGACATACGAACTCGGGTCCCGGAACGTATTAAGCTTGTATCTCAAGGTATTACTGTATGAGCTTGGCCCTAATTGGACTGTCACCGGGTTTTCTATGTAATGTCCTGGTTAAGTGAATTTTTTGTTTTGATGTATCCTTTTTGGGCTCGGGCCATGTCGTCCTAATGAAAGTTCCTTTTTAGTAGCTTCCTAGGTTATATTTAACTATAGTGATATATCCCAGAGAATTTTACTAAAGGTATACAGAATTTTAACTCCTGGCGCGAATATCCCTTGTAGTGTCTTTAGGGATATCGCATAAGATCAGAGGACGTATTCTTGACACGCCTCATAGCTATCTACACCCCTAATAGCGTTTACGCTTCGAGTGGGGAAAGTTGCAAGAATTGTAGGAGGGCCGTTATTAAGGCAACGCTCCTACTCTTACTGTTATTGAGTGCCAGCACGACGCCGTGTGGCGCCATCTTGTCATTCTTTCTCATGTAGCCTTCCTAACTCGGTGTTATTCCTTGCGCCTCTCTATTTTGGATTGTACATATCGCTATGATGCCTTCACCAGCCTCATCTGCCTCTGGAAAGTTGAGTATTATCTTTAATTTGTATAAATGTAAGCTCTTGCCAGTTTTATCCTTGATTTAGTCGTAATTAACGTAACAAGAGCTGTTGCCTAGCCGGATGGCGTCTTGGACGCGGTCGTTCTTTTGCATGTGCATTTAGTTAGCCAGAACGACATTCCCGGTTTATATCGCTTAAATAGATTTAGCTATTTAGCAATTTAGCTAGGAATTCTTTATATTATGCCGATTGTTTCGTGGATTTGGCAATTTATTTACCGAGCCCCACGAGTGCTAGACTTCCTAGCCTAGGCACCCACACACTTCATGCATGATATAACGTTCCTGGTAAAGTTTTATTAAAGCTCAGGGAATATTTTATACATTCTATATATTACTGAATAAATTTTTCTCTTCCAAGATAGTATACGAGAGAGTTTCGGTGACCGATTCTCACCCCGCCTAGGCTACTAGCCTAGGGGCTTTAGTATACAGTGGTACCTCTACATACGAATTTAATCCGTTCCAGAACCAACTTCGGATGTAGAAAATGTTCGGATGTCGAAACGAATTTTCCCATAAGAATACATTGAAATAGGATTAATCCGTGGTTGAGCCCAAAAACCTATGATAACTTCTTAATAAACTACTACACATAATTTCCCATGAGAATAATGCACACTAAATTAGATAATAGACATGTAAAAAAGAAGAATTAGCATAAATGATAAATAAGAAACGGATTTTTAGCGTCACTTTACCTTAGAAACTCCATCGCAGATGTTGTTGGTCTTGCTACGCAGAGAGGAGACGGACGGGCAGCGAGGAGGTAGAGAGGTTAACTACGATAAACGTACACTACCGTAACTTATTCTAACTTACACTAAGTGAACTTTAACATAACTTCGCTTATTTTTTTCTTTTTTTTTATATTTTATATTTTTTTTTACATTTTCTTTTTTCTTTTTGATTAATTTTAATCACTTTCACTCTCTACACTTAAAATTGATTGAATTTCTTTCGCTTCTCTCTTTTCCGTTTTCTTTGTTTCACTTTCTTCCGCTTCTTTGCCGTTTTCTTTGAATCACTTAAATCCTCTTCATCATGAGTTTGCTTCGTAGTTTTTTTAAAGAAATTATCGATAGATAGTTGCTTGGTACGGCTTTTCAGAATGTTTCGAAAGTGAGTTAGGCAAACATCATCGAACTGCGCAACTACACGACAAACCTGCAATTTTTTTGGGTGGTATTTGTCGATGAAGTCGACCACGTCTTGATATTTTCCTAACCTCTTTTATATGCGCCGAACCTAACACATGTTCTACCTCCTCGATCTCTTCCTCGTCATCACTCATGTGCTCAGACATAGCATGGAGTTCCTTGAGCTCCTCTGTGGTAAGTTCGTCGTGATGTTTGGCGACGAGTTCCGTAACGTCATCTGCGTCGACCTCCAGACCCATGGACTTGCCAAGGGAGACGATTTCCTCTACGTCTTCCGCTGCACCCACCACGGGATCAGGTTCGGGGTCAAAACCTTCAAAATCTCGGGGAGAAACTGCATCAGGCCACAGCTTCTTCCAGGCAGAATTGAGGGTCCGTCGAGTTAATCCCACCCAAGCCTGATCTATGATCTTCAAGCAGTACACGATGTTGAAGTGGCTCCTCCAAAATTCACGCAAAGTTAAGTTGGTGCTTTGCGTGACATTAAAGCACTGCTTAAATAAGTGCTTGGTGTACAGCTTCTTAAAATTAGAGATGACTTGCTGGTCCATGGGCTGGAGGATAGAGGTGGTATTCGGTGGAAGATACAGCACCTTTATGAACTTGAATTCATCGAAGATATCATCTTCAAGTCCGGGGGTGGGGGGTGAGCGGGTGCATTGTCAAGGCATAGCAGGCACTTTAAAGGCAATTTCTGTTCATGAAGATACTTCTTCACAGAAGGGCCGAAAACTTGGTTAACCCATTGCACAAAGAACTGCCTAGTGACCCAGGCCTTCAAGTTGGATCGCCAGAAAACAGGAAGCTGGTCCTTATCGACGTTGTGTGCCTTAAAGGCCCTAGGGTTCTCGGAATGGTTAACCAGTAAGGGCTTGACTTTAAAGTCCCCGCTAGCGTTGGCACATAGAGCAAGAGTCAACCGATCCTTCATTGGCTTATGCCCAGACAATTTCTTCTCTTCTGCGGTGATGTAGGTTCGACTGGGCATCTTCTTCCAAAACAGCCCGGTTTCATCACAATTAAACACTTGCTGCTCTACGTAGCCTTCTTCCAGCACGATCCTTTCGAAGTTCTTGAAAAAGTCAGCTGCAGCCTTTGTGTCCGCACTAGCAGCTTCTCCGTGGCGAACAACTGAATGAATCCCGGACCGTTTCTTAAATTTCTCAAACCAGCCACGAGATGCCTTGAAATCGTCTGAGGAAGGTTCAGTTGAACTCTCCCCAGCATCACCCCCAGAGCTCTCTTCCTTCAAGTCCGTAAAGATGGCGTGCGCCTTCTCGCAGATGACAGTTTCGGTGATGGTGTCGCCAGCGATCTCTCTGTCCTTGATCCACACTAGCAGAAGTCGTTCCATCTCTTCTATGATAGGGCTACGGCGTTTTGAAATAATGGTGATCCCCTTAGAAGGTTTCACTGCTTTAATAGCTTCCTTCTGTTTAAGGATTGTCGAGATCGTCGACATATTACGGCCATACTGTTTAGCAAGTTCACTCACGCTCATGTTTTTCAATAATTTCCTGCTTTACGTCTAAAGAAAGCATTTCCTTCTTCCTTTTCTCACCACTACCACTTGCAAAACTAAGCCTTTTAGGACCCATACTTTACGTAAATTACCGTTAAAGGATGCACGTAAAAATCACGATTAAAACACAGTTAATAGCAGAACGCACAGGGCACAACCGCAAGAAGCCGACGAGAACAGAAGACTGACCCAAGCCGCGCTAATTGAGGGTATCTCCGAGGTCGAAGTGCTGCCTTCTATCGGCGGAAATAAAAAACACTAAAGGCGCTATGAGCACCGACTACGCGTACTAGTATTGTTTACTTCGGGTGTCGAAAAAAAAATTCGGGTGTAGAGTAGGAACGTGTTCGAATTGTACTTCGCGTGTCGAAAAATTTTGGATACAACCGGTACGACGAAAGTTGCTTATTTCGTGTGTCGAAATAAAATTCGGATGTAGAGTAAAAAATTTGCTCGAATTTTACTTCGGATGTTGGAAAATTCGGATGTAGATACGTTCGAATGTAAAGGTTCCACTGTACTTTCATACATGTTCCCAATTGCCCTTGTATCGTCTTTTAAGTGGAGACTGACACCACCTATGCCTTTTAAGTCGATACCTATCTCCCTGTGAGATTTAAGAGCAATTCCTCTTCCCTCTGACTAGCCTAGGCTAACCCTAGTCAGCTTTGCCGTGAATTTTATTCAGATAAATCTAGACTAGGGTGTTTCCGTTCCTTTCCCTCAACCGCAGAGGTCGGTTTTGAGTTTAGGACGGGACACCAGAGTATTTGTCTGTGATCGGTGGCTGTCTGGCTTGGAGAATTGAATTCCTAAGTCAGGTTAGGCTACCAATGCAGGAGGCTAGACCTCCCTAGGCCCCACCTTGAAGGCATTATATGATAATGCCTCCTCCCTGTGGCCTAGCACACAGTCCTATGCCGGCAGATCCTAAAGCCGAAAAATTGAATTCTTCCCTTGCTTAACCCTTTCACTGCGGAGAATGACTTTAGTTTACTCAGATTCATAACCTTTCACTGCGGAGAACGACTTTACTCCACACCGTGTAAGAAATTTTAAGCTTAGCGCCTTTTGTTGACGATTTATCTGGCCTCTACATGCTGCCATCTGTTGCCGATTTTATGAACTACCCACTCTCTGAAGCTCTCGTCTTTCTTCTCCCATTTACTCTATGTTAGATCTTAAACTAGGCAGGATCAAGAAATGACAGTCAGCGTTGTTTCTTATCTTCATTGCAACTGACGCTGCTGCATCATGCACAGCGGAAGGAAATACAGATAGCCCGTGACGTAGACAATGACGTCACTTATGTGGGCGGAGCTTAGGCGCTGCAAGCAGCCTCATCTTACATCTCCCTCCCAAAATATTACGAGGGTAATATTTTCAAAACTTATAAATGACAATATCAAAAGCAGATATGATAAACAAAATTCTATACTCTCTTAATGTAAAACATCAGACATATAAGGTAAATCATAATCGTAATAATTAATGGTAACGTTCAGATGGGAGAGAGAGAGAGAGAGAGAGAGAGAGAGAGAGAGAGAGAGAGAGAGAGAGAGAGAGAGAGAGATCAACATCGACAGCATTAACGTAACCTCAATGAAACAATAATTACATCAGCATTGTAAGATGTGCACTAAAATTGAGTCGTGAATGCAACACAAACCTAACTTAAAATTTCCTACAAAATATAATTTTGTAAATGAAATCAATGCACGTCTAAGTGCAGTAAAATAAAGCAGAATTTTTCATTTTATAAATGCAAGATCAAAGCAGAGATAATTAAACATAATCGTTCATCCAGGCAGGGGCCTCTCTCTTCCTTGGAGGCCGTACCTCTGGCGCTGATGGGGGAAACTTAGGCTCATGACCCACTTCATTGTCGGTAGGAGTAGCTCCTCTTGTCCCATTGAAGGGCAGTTCAGTGACCTTGAGGTGTCTTCTGTTCCTTATGGACGGACGCCCACTACCATCTAGTCTCACGATGTACTGTCTATGAGGTCGTTGCTCGACTATGATTCCCAGCCTGTCCCAGGCCTTGGTCATCTGGTTCTGAATCCTAACGTGAGTGCCTGGCTGTAAGGGCGTTAGCCTCCTGTCGCTGCCGCTTTCGATTATCTTCTCATTTTTCTCTGCTACTTGAAGTTCTCTTTTTCTAATGGATTTTCTCCAGTGTTGGTCTATCATATAGTTGAGTTTTGCAGTCGGTACACCATCCCGTAACTGTCTCCCAGTTGCCAGTTGCGCCGGAGATTTATTTATACCTCTTAAAGGCGTGTTCAGGTATTGTAGCATGGCCAATGATACCTTGTCGTTATCGAGGCTTCCAGTCCCACTGATACTTGTTCTAATTATCCTTTTTGCGGACTTAACCGCGGCCTCGGCTCTCCCATTTGACTGCGGATAGTGGGCCGATGATAGGCATATGTCAACTCTCCATCTCCTGTAGAAGGTCATCATCTCTTCACTCACCAGGTTGGTCCCGCCGTCGGTAGACAATTGTTCGGGTGCTCCCCATCGAGTGAAGTAATGCCTAAATTTTGTCATGACCTTTGCAGACGAGGTGCCATTGGGGAAGTGGGCTATTTCTAGCCAGCCTGTAAGCCTGTCACAATATGCCATATACATGTACATGCGTCCTTCAAGCTGAAACAGGTCCGTGACAGTCTGTTGGAACGGATACTCTGGGGCAGGGGTCATTTTCATGACTTCGGCAGGGAGTGATGGTGCGTGGGTGTCGCACGATGTACATCGTGAACGATGATGCTGGAGGTCACCCTCGATGCCTGGCCAATAGACCGAATGTCTTGCTCTCCTCAACATTGTATCTAGGCCTTGATGTCCAGCATGGAGGTTGGCGGTTATCTGGTGACGGAGCCCTTCGGGAATGACAAGACGGATGCAGTTGTCGTCGAAACACTATGTGACCAGGTTGCCAGATATAGAGAGACATTCTCTGATGCCGTAGAAGGGCCTCAAACATGCAATTTCTTGAGATTTCTTCGGGTTCCAATCCCCTGCATTCACTCGAGCGACTAGCAGCTGATATGCTGGGTCGTCCAGGGCTGCCTCTTCAACAGTTTTCTCGTCTATAGTGCACTGCTCCTGTAGGTTTTCTGTGATTGCTGACACCATGGCAATCGTTAATTCTTCGTTGAAGCTCGCATCCTGTCCATCTGGCGTCGTCCTCAGGGTAGGAAAACGAGAGAAAGTCAGCAGCATGATTTCTCTTGCCTGGTAGATATTTAACGTTGAAATTATACAATAATGTTTTCTCCTTTAATCTAAACAGTCTGGGGTTGGTAATGTCGCCGAGACTCCTATTGCCTAGTAACTTGACTAAGGGGCGGTGGTCCGTGACAATGGTTAAGTTCGGGCAGCCCAATAAGAACAACCTTGCCTTTTTTTAAGCACCAAGCCACTGCAAGGGCTTCCCCCTCCACAGCTGCATACCCAGACTCGGTGGGCGTGAGGAACCAACTGCCGCAAAGTGCTATTCCCCAACCATCTCTACAACAGAAGGGGGTTTCGACGGAGGTGCAACTGCAATATTGTTGGAGGATGACGAAGCCCACTCCCTCCTTACTCCAGTCAGTGACTGCAACAGTCGGCCGCAGCTTATCGTAGTAGGTGAGGCCGTCCTTGGCCAACTTGCAGACGATGTCTTGCACTTGACGAAACTTTTCCTGAAGGTACTCATCCCAATAAACCTGTTTGCCCGAGGGCTTCTTCAGCAGGTCTCTAAAGTGGGTCATGATGGGCGCTGTTGTCAGGAAGGGGGCCAGCTGATTGACAAAACCATACCATGACCTGATGTCGGATATTGTGGGCTTTTGGGGCATAGAAAAACGTTTTATGGCAGATAAATAATCTTCTGAAGGTTTGTAGGAGTCCCAACCAACGTCGAATCCAACAAATTCCACTTCTTTCTTGCAAAACTTGAATTTTTCTGGTTTCAAAGTGATGCCCTTGTATGCACAGACAGTAAGGAAGTCGTACACATGCCAAAAGGCGCTTTCTACGCTCGAATCGTACAGAAGTGTATCGTCCACACACTTAAACTTCCTGGGTACTTCTTCAATGGCATCATCGAAACGGCGTGTATATGCGTCGGAGGCAGAACAATGTCCCATTGGTGTCCTTCGGTATTGGTACCTACCCCAAGGTGTAATGATCGTGGTTAGGGGTATGCTCTCCTTGTCCAGTTCTACCTGGTGAAATCCCCAATAGGCATCGGCCACAGTCTTGTATGAGCAAAGGGGAATGCTGGATACCATATCGAAGGGCGTAGGGGTATGGTGCGTCTCCCTTCTACAACTTGCATTAAGTTTTTGGTAGTCGACTGTACGTCTGGGTTGCCCCGTTTTCTTTGCCACGACCACCATACGTGAACACCATTCCGTGGGCTCTCTAGGGGGAGCTCTTTGTAGGACCCCTCTCTTGACGTCCTCCTCCAACTGGGCTTTCACCTCCTTTTCCCAGTGCTTAGGTACCGACGCAGGTGTGTGGCATGCGTAAGGAACTGCGTCAAGTAATAAGTGAATACGGTGGGGTTCCCCATCCATTACCGGGAGGGGTTCTCTCTCGGTGTTGAAAGTCGTATTTGAAAAATGGGCTAATAACCAGTTTTCTAATCTGGCAATATTCTCCTCACTAGGGGGAAACGGGATGGCCAACGGTCTCACGGGTTGATCAGTTGCTTCCGCTAATGTAAGGGTTGTACTAGCTGCTGCGGGGGCAGAGTCCGTGAAGGGAGCGTGGTTAGGAAACGTTTCTGGCATAAGACCAAGTTTCTTGCAAGCATCCAGGGATAAATAAAAATCAGTGGAGGACTTTACGAAGTATACTTCCTGAGTTGTATGCCTCCCCTTGTATTCTATGGTGCAAGAGGTTGAACCTAAACACTTCAGATGCAGGTTGGCGAAGTCTCGCAATCCTCCCTTTAACCTCAGCTCAGCTGGTTTTATGTTCAACATCGCAAGAATAGCGGGTCCTGCAACACAAACCTGGGCACCAGTGTCCGGCACCGCTCGGACGCAGGACCACTCTCCCAAGTTGGCCAAGCATACATCAACACAAATAGTGGGTTGTGGGGAGGGCCCATTCCGCAACCTTGCCTCCGCCGCCACGACTACTGCAATCACTGCACCCGCTATGTCCGACTCCTCGGCCAGACCACTAACGTTATTCCTGGCACTCCGCCCTCTGCAACACTTCTTTAGGTGACCGGTTTTACCGCACCCGTAACATGAAGAATACCCAGGGCTATGACGAGTACCACAATTACCACAAAGACGCAATTGTACTTTTACAGAGGTACTCCTGTCACACTTAGCAAGGGCAGCTGCCACCTCCACCTCGTGTTCCTCCTCGAACCCAACGAGAGCAGCCGCTCTAGGGGAGCTGCTAAGCCATGCCCTATTACGAAGGGCGTCGTCACGGGCGCCCTCGAATGCACTGCACATGACTCTAAGGGAATCGATATCACGGATATTATTGCATGATTGAAACACTTGCCTTTTGAGCACTTTATCACTTAGGCCTACCATGAGCTTGCGCAAAAGCATATATTCGGATAAATCATGATTACAATTAGGGCATGTGAATGCACAATCAGTAGCCTTTAGCGTACACTTGATAAAATAATCATTGAAGGACTTGCTAGGCTCTTGGGCCAAATAAAAAAACTCGAGCCACTGCACCGCTTGGTTAGAAGCTTTCACTACCATTTGCTTAACCGCATTAAATGCCCCTTCAGTAGACAGGGCACTCCACTGGGCGTCAGTATACCTAGAATCGAGGGCACGTTGCAATATCGGAACACAATGCAGCCTTATATGGTGAACTGCCTCGATAGGCTTCAACTTACACAGTTGCAACCAACCCTCCATTGACCGTTTCCAAGACCTGAAGGCTGCAGGGGACACCTCAGCCTCGCACTTTTCCGGAGCTGCAGACGAAGGGATCCTTGGTTGGGGGACGTTGGTACCCCGGAGTGACAACGCTGTTATCTCGGCTTGAAGATTCTGGATGGCTTGTTGCTGGGTTTGCAGCACTTGGTGAGCCTGCAGCACGGAAGCCGGCGACATCCTGACGCCGGTTCCAGAGGTTCCTGTCCTTGCAATCCTGCCCCTAGGGGATGCAAATGAGGGTCGTCTCGACGGTGGTGCCATGCTGTGCCACGGTTATTACAGTAGGTCCTCTTAAAATCCTACTCACTGCGCCATGTTAGATCTTAAACTAGGCAGGATCAAGAAATGACAGTCAGCGTTGTTTCTTATCTTCATTGCAACTGACGCTGCTGCATCATGCACAGCGGAAGGAAATACAGATAGCCCGTGACGTAGACAATGACGTCACTTATGTGGGCGGAGCTTAGGCGCTGCAAGCAGCCTCATCTTACACTCTATGATTTAGGTAATTTTTTGTTATTTTTATGTTGTGTCAACATGAAATTATGATATATATGCATGTTTTTTCGATATAAATCAATATTATTCATAGTTATCTTAATATCATGCTTTCTAAGGTTCGTTTAGCGTAAGTAGAAGTTTGTTTACATTAGAGGTCAACAGTTGCCATGACAGCTACGCAAATAAAAACTTATTTCATAGTATTGGATGTTCAAAATATGACAGATAATGGCGTTTTCAGAAATCAATATAGAAATTAACTCAATTAAATGAATAATAGTCAAATAACAAACACATTCACAAGAAATGAAGTTTCGTGTTTTAAATCCAAAGCTTTGTTCACATTCGACAGCTGACGTTCAGTCTGTTAGTTGCCTATCGGTCCCTTTATTTCTTAACAGCATAATTTAGTGATACAAGTTGTTAATAAAGATATAATTTGTTTATAAATGCTTGTTTCACAGTATCATAAATTTCATATATAATTGTAAATTATGGTATTATTATACTTTTAGCAAAACATTCGATATTGCTCTGCTTTTATCAGTCAGCTGACTTTGTCCTTTTAATTTTTCCGTTTAACTCTGGGTTGAAGAATTATTTTCATTTCTTTTCTTTTATATGTGTGATATGGCCTCTACTTCTCGCCAAGTATCTTTAAAAGAAACAGTAGTTACATATAAAGTGAAACTTCATAAAAAAAGTGACAGAAATAGACAAGCCATGTGTTGATGTGGAATACAATAAGTATATGGGGGAAGTTGATAATTTTGATCAGCTATGCTCAACATATGCTTACAAAAGAAAGTCAGAAATGGTACCAACCAATTTGGCATTTTATCATTGAAGCCTTATTAGTAGACTCAAACATATGCTACCACATTCAGAATCCCACTGCTAAGTTGGATAAAAAGAAAAAAAAAATCAGGAAAAATTATTAACACTACGTTAGAAGGGTAGCGGAGTAAAACTCAAGGAAAGGGTACATTTTCAAATGCAATGGAATCTAAACTAACTGGAAGGCATTTCCCAGCTCAATATGTTTACAAAAACCCCAAACCCCAATGTATTATATGCTCTATCTTGCCAAAGAATTGCTTGATGAAAGGTAAATGCGAATTTATAGGAAAGCAAATAACTTATTTTTGTGATTAAATTGTATCATTCCATGTTTTGAGACATATAATACCCATAAAGTGCACAAAAAGCATTACTAATGTGGAGAATAAATGTATGAGTCAATGATAAATTGGGTGAAGGATTATTAGTGGAATTGATAAAATCATCTTTGGAAAGGAATTTTTGTGATTTTTCTTTTTTACCTGTTTATCAAAGAATTTAAGGCATAAAGAGATAAACTCAGGTGAAAATATTGTTAAATCCTAAAAACAGAAAGGTTATAGAACACGAAAAAGGTAGTTTAATTAAATTTTGAGCATTTTGAATTTTTAGTGAAAATGTGCACAGAGCTGTGCAACATCCTATTTGAATATCCGCAGCGAAAGGGTTAAGGTCTCCGACACAAAATTCTGTTCCTATCCACTGAGACAGCGGCCTGGGTGCTGCCATCTCACCCTATCAGACTATCCCAGTCTAGGGAATTGAATTCCCTGGTCCCTAAAGTTGTCTTTACTCTGGATCAGAATCTTTTAGGTTAGTTAGGACCTACCAGGTACTACCTCACCTACAGGACCCTTACCCCTCCCCTGCTGTCCTTTGGTGTTGGCCTAGCCTTCACACATCTTGGCCATCATTCTACAATCAACCCTTTGGGTAGATTGTGGGATTGGCTCGGGTTCTCTGTCGGTCGTCGACTGAGTCGGCTTCCGGCAGAGGTTCCCCTAACCTAACGAGTGTTCTTCAGGCCTTCCTTGGACTGAATTCCATAGCCCCACCAGCTGGTACTGACAGGGCTATGGTTGGATGGAAGCCTGAATATAATTCCCCCTTCCATATGAACCTCATTCTGGATGGCGGTCTGCAAGGCTGAGCCTTTGCTTCCCCCTCCCATCCATGCTGTCTCTCTCTCTTACCATCTACCCTGGGTCAGCTGCCGGCGTCCTAGAGCCGCCGGCAGCCGACACGGACTGCGGTCCGCAGTCAGGTTGCTCTGCCGCTGCTTGCTATGGATTACCGTTGACCCAACAACAGCCGGCACACCAGCCGGCCGCCGGCAACTATGCTGACTGCTGACAGCCGGTCGACCAATTGTCTGAAGACATATTCTTTCGCCGGCCGCCGGCGGGTCTGCCATCATAGGCGAACCGCCGGCAGCCTGCCGCCCATTACCTACTGAAGGCAGTGTACCTTCAAAAAGCCCAGGGAAATGCCGGTGTATGCCGGCAGGCACTACAGTATTGGCCGTGGAGTGGTTAGTAGTCACTGCGATATTGATTTTCCCGCACTAGATATACCACTGTACGGTCTGTGCTGTAGCCCATACATATTTCCAACCTACAAAGTGCTTCATGGGCAGCCTATTGTAAGACCACCAGACCAAGAGAGCGATTCTCTCTTGTTAAGAAAGCGATCAATGATCACTTTATTCAATCCCCAATATTGAACTTTCGAAGACGGTGTTGAGTTACACTTTATATCCAAAGGATAAATTGTCTTCTCCTAATAATTCTACTTTGGAATATAGAGTTCAATATTGAAGGAGGTCATAGCAACTGGCTGGACAGGAAACACATGTGGGTGTCTTTCCTCTTTCCCTTCTAGCTTACCTATCCTAAGCTAAAATATACATAGCGTTGTATGATGAAATTATGAGATATTTCACCGAATACTCATCCGCCTTTCCTTTCTTTACAGGAGGAGTATCCCAAGTGCGGGAACCACTTCTGCAAGGTCCGCAGCAAGAGCTTCTGTGGCCACATGTGCAGAACCCACGCGCGCTGCGCGACAAGGAAGGGCTCTCTCAAGTATTGGGACCCCTAGGTATGTGACGTTTGTTCCAACCTGGTTACCGAGACTTTTGATGGTCAAAAGTCTACTGAGTCTAGGGATGCAGCAAGAGAGACGCTGCGGAAATGGGTCAGGGGTTTTCAGAAGAACACCACTGGCCCATACCTTCCTAATGAGAGGATGAGGGCTTGTTTGTTCCCTAGAGCCTCTTCGGATGCAGTTATCCCTCAAGCTCAACCTGAGATCCCCTCGTCCAGATTCCGATAGAATCTGATGTTTCAGATGCCTTGAAGGACATCCAGCTGGAGGACAATATGTCGGTGGTTTCCGAGGATACGGAACGCAGTCTTCTAGCTGAAGAGCAGGATCAGGAGTCTGTTTTACCTCCTGAAGGCGACGGAGAGAAAGCCGAAAGTATTTCGGTTTCATTGGCTACGGTGGCTGAGCCTGTTCCGTCAACTTCTGCCCCCCAGTTAGACACGATTAGCCATACGCTAACTTCTCTCTTGTCCATGTTCCAGGACATGAAGAAGCAGTCATCCAAGAAGGAAGCTTTGCTTCGAACAGAGATGCAACAACTCGTATCTTCCCGCCCCCAAGAAGCTAAACGCTAAGGAACTTCCCCCCTTTTCTGACGTCAATCCTTGGAGGTATGCTACACATGCCTATGTCAGGAGGGAAGATCTTCCTCTCCGACAAACTGGGCACTGTCCCAGTTGAGGATATTGAGTTTGGCCCAGCAAAGGGGCCTACACGGATTGTTACGTCCGCTTAAGGACGGAACCCCCTTGAAAGAGGAAACGGAGCCGAAAGAGGTCATCATACTGGACCTCCCCAAGGCCCAAGCCTTGTTCACTAAGACCTTGAAGGAGAGGGCCTTCACTAGTTCCAAGGTGCCGGCTCTCAGTAAGAAGCACCCATCCTTCATCGCTGCTTCTTCCCGTGCCTTCCCCTTTATGGAGAAATGGTTCAAGGCAGCCTTAAAGGCAGTTGAGTCAGGGAAACCTTGCCCTACACTCAAAGAGTGTAGACCCTTTTCCGTCGCCCTACCATCTGATGATGCGGACTGGAAGGACGTTTACAACACCTTCTCAGTCGGGAAGCTGGAGGCTGACATTGCCGGACGTCAGTTCGGAGAAGACCCTCCCAAAGTTGTCGGACTTCCACCTGCGCAAGGAGCAGGAAACGAAGGAGAGACTTGCCGCCTCTATGTCCTTGCAGACTGGATTAGAGACGTCCCCGACACCCCAAATATTTATATGGTCTTTGCCAAAGCACCTTTGGCAACGGTCACCAAGGACCTATACAACTTCATTAAAGCCAGACGGGCTTGCAGAGAGTTCGTGTTCGCCTCGGCTGCGGTGAGACACGAACCAAGGAAGCCGATAGCTTCCAACATCTGGGGAAAAGAATCTTCCCAAGCGAAGTGGTCAAAGAGGTCATTGACAAAGTCGCTACGGAGAATAGGAATCTCCTCCACAAATGGGGCTTGTCATCTAAGAGGAAGTCTTCCACTGAGGAGGGTCCCCAACCCAAACGGAAGACCAAACGACCTAGAGTGCCCTCTCGCCCTCCATGACAACAACAGCAGCTTCCCGTGGCCATGGTGCCTCAGACGGTGGCACAACCACTTACCACGTTCCAGCTGGTGCCCCAACAGGTGGCGACTCAGTCGCCTGTCTTTACCCCAGCCTTTGAAAGGCAATCAACAACCTTTCGGCCGAAGTCTCGAGGTGCCTTTCGAGGTTCCTCTAGACGCCCCTCCAGAGACAAGGGCAACAAAGATGGATGTGGCCAAGGAGGCAAGTCCTCCAACCAGCATTCCAAGTGAGATGCTCCCGGTAGGAGGGAGACTTCTCCTCTTCCGGGATCACTGGACCTTCGATCCCTGGGCCCATAGCCTAGTCAAGAACGGACTGGGGTGGAGTTGGAATGCAACTCCACCAATTTTCCCTCAGTTCTTCCAACACTCAACCCCCATGCTGGAAGAATATGTTCAAGAACTCTTAGACAAAAGAGTTGTAAGGAGGGTAAAGTCCATCAAATTCCAAGGAAGGCTGTTTTGTGTTCCGAAGAAGGACTCGGAAAAGCTCATAGTCATTCTGAACTTATCACCACTCAACAAGTTCATAGTGAACCACAAGTTCAGAATGCTGACTCTTCAACTCATAAGGACCCTACTGCCCAAACAGGCATGCATAGTCTCCATAGCATAGATATGGCGGACGCATACTGGCATGATCCGATCAATCGTCAAGTTTCCTCCTACCTAGGATTCAAACTGCAAAAAAGACAGTACGTCTTCAGAGCCATGCCCTTCGGACTAAACATAGCCCCAAGGGTATTCACAAAGCTTGCGAACGCAGTCATTCATCAACTACGCCTAAAGGGAGTTCAGGTGATTGCCTACCTTGACGACTGGCTGGTATGGGCAGCATCCGAAGAAGAATGCACGCAAGCCTCCAAGGAAGTGATCCAGTTCCTGGAACATCTAGGATTCAAGATCAACTTGGAAAAGTCTCGACTATCTCCAGCTCAGAAGTTCCAATGGCTGGGTGGCCACTGGAACTTACAGTCACACTGCCTCTCCATTCCATCAAAGAAGAGGAGAGAGATAGCGGGATCTGTCAAGAGACTCCTTTAATCCGACAGGATATCAAGAAGGCAACAGGAGAGAGTGTTGGGGTCTCTCCAGTTCGCCTCAGTGACAGACCCAGTGTTGAGAGCACAATTAAAAGATGCATCAGAAGTCTGGAGAAAATACGCATCAAACGCTCGAAGAGATCTGAAAAGACCGATACCAACTCGTCTGCGATCACTCCTCAAGCCATGGTCAGAGGCCAAGTACCTAAAGAAGAAGGTACCCCTACAACCGCCTCCTTCAGTCACCGTTCACACGGATGCTTCAAAGGAAGGGTGGGGAGGCCACTCTCACCATCAGAAAGTCCAAGGAACCTGGTCCTCCCTCTTCAAGACCTTCCACATCAACATTCTGGAAGCCATGGCAGTTTTTCTCTCACTGAAAAAACTGAAACTTCGCCGTTTGATCCACATCCGACTTGTACTAGACAGCGAGGTTGTATTGAGATGCCTGAATCGACAAGGCTCGAGATCACCTCAAATCAACCAAGTGATATTGGCCATCTTCCGCCTGGGGAAGAAGAAGAGATGGCACTTATCAGCAGTTCACCTTCAAGGGTTCCGCAATGTGACGGCGGACGCTCTATCCAGGCTCAACCCGATAGAGTCAGAATGGTCCCTAGATGCAAGATCATTCTCCTTCATCTTATGCAAAGTCCCAGGACTGCAGATAGACCTCTTCGCAACGAGCGACGACAAGAAGCTACCAAGGTAAGTAGCCCCATACGAGGATCCTCTAGCGGAAGCAACGGATACGATGTCCATAGACTGGAACAGATGGTCCAAGATTTACCTGTTCCCTCCAACCAACCTCCTGCTGAAGGTCCTCAACAAACTGAGATCTTTTCAAGGAACGGCAGCAATAGTGGCTCACAAGTGGCCCAACAGCATCTGGTTCCCCCTGATAACGGAACTACGGCTGAAACTGATTCCGTAGCCGGATCCAGTTCTGACTCAGCAAGTGCAGAAGTCGACTGTCTCAGCCTCATCACAGAAAACCCGGAACCTTCATCTCATGATTTTCTCACCTTAGCAGTCAAGAAAAGGTCCGGGATTTCAAAGGACAGTATTAACTTTTTAGAAGAATACAAGTCGAAATCAACGAGAAGACGATAAAAGAGTTCCTGGAAGAAATGGGTTGCCTTTGTCAAGGCATAGAAACCAAAGGAGATATCAACAGAATTTTGTTTATCCTTCTTTATCTATCTCCATGAACAAGGTTTAGCAGCCAACACGATTTCTACGTGTAAATCTGCCCTGATTAGACCCTTGCTATATGCCTTCCAGGTGGACTTCTCCAATGAAATCTTCAACAAGATTCCAAAAGCCTGCTCTAGACTTCGGCCCGCAGCCCCTCCGAGGCCCATTTCCTGGTCCTTAGTCCAGTCATTTTAGTCATATTTTAGTGAAATGAATGAAAAAAATCATAAGCTAAAATTTTGCACATGACTTCTTTAGACACCTAGGAATAACATATCAAAAGTCCCCATTGATCCACCTTGAGCTTTGTCCGCCATCTTGGAAAATGGCCGCCAAATTTCCTTTTTTTGCTTTTTTCATGAAAACAGTTAGTCTGACGAAAATGACTATTCAGTACAATATTAAAGCTCACTAAATTCTCTACATAAGAGGTTTCATGCATATGTACTCTACAAGTGATAGTTTGCAAGCTATTCCAAGTTGTTGCGAGCACATTATTTTAAATTCATACTTTTTTCCACACCACCCATGAGGTAAAGTACGTAGGCGCGTTTTTTTTTTTTTAATGTGGTTTCCCCTTTAGGTCTAATCCACAACTATCTTGATACTCTCCTTGTCACATATACTGAAATGTACTAGTACTCTTATCATTGAACACACTATACATTGCAGCTTTGTTGTTCTTTCTCATGCCCTGTTCAGTAAATGATGCAGGTGGCATTGGGGCAAGCTCGTACTGAAAATAATCTTGCAGATCAGCAGTACTAGTGTCTAATGTATGTATTATTCTTTGAAACAGAAGAGTTGTATCAACAGAAACAATATCTTCTCGTATTGTGACACTTGAGTTTATTGTTGCCAGAGGTAACACACGGTTCTTGCGCTTCAATTTTACCTCACCAAAAGCTTGTCCAGTTATGGCATTCATAGACTCCAATCCAATTTCATAGCTTTTATAGCAGTTTATTTTATTATCACCAGCTATCCCAGTTGCAAGTGACATAATCTCCTTATTGTCTGAAAAGGGTGGATGAGACAGAAACCACTGCAAAATCCTTTCTGTATCTTCATTATCTCTCACAATCCTTGAAGGTCGTAGTTCAATGTGCTGTTCACTATACGAACTTCTCAATCCACAAAACTCCTCAACTTTGGTGCACATTTCACATGTATCTGGCATGCCAAGAATCCACCGACTCAATACACTATTGGTTATCCCTCACCCATGTGTCAGCCCTCCTGAGGTCTTCATGATCCTCATTAGCGTTTGTTCAACAGTAAGATCTGACCATAGACCAGCCCAATTCTTGTTTGAGCGCCTGATTGTAAAAATTCCTTTCTTTGTAAACTTGACAAAATCTTCATCAGGCATATGCTGGTGTAAATCATGCATATCTTGCAAGTATAGGTGGCACGATTTTGCATAAGCTAAGTTACCAGCTGCATGAAAGTAAGGTATAAACTCTTGAACACACAGTAGGTGTAATTCCCAATTACCTAGTCTTTCAGCCTCTTTATAGTGTAGCATCACAGTCACCATCTGGAAATATTGTATCCAAAGCATTGCTGTTTTACCCCTTAAGGCAACTTCTTGCGCATGAGTGTTAAATGCCTTTACAATGCTATTTATGGTAGCCAATTCCTTTACTGATGTTGCAGTCAATGTTTTGTTATCATACTGCTGAAGCATGGACTGAACCTCTTGTTTATCCTTATCAGAAATGGTTGCACCATCTAAAAGAAGCTGGCCCAATGCAGTATATATTAACAGATGTGCTCGAAGGGCTCTGGCAAAGCTGTGTCCTGTCATCATTTTGTCTGTAGATTTAGGTGCATAAACTGTCTCCCACACTTCATTTAATCCACTACCGGCCATGATGTACCCAATAGAACCCATAAATGACATTAAGAGATGAAAACCACCTAGTCGCACGAAAAAATTACCTAAATTCAAACTGTTTTCAGTAGAGGACACAATCTCTCTTGCCTTCCCATATAGTGGCTGGTCAAAAGTAACACATGTCACATTCTTACTCGCTTTTCTACATGAATCAGATGCAAAATGTAACACGCTGTTTATTGCATCAGAAGAGGTAGCCTTTAAATCAAGGAAAGACAAGAAGCGAATGGATGTCGTATCAAAGTCCTCGCTATTATTGATAGCATCCATAAATCCATTCCAGTGTGGAATATCCTTAAATTTCATCCACGTCCCACTCAACCATAGCAAATGACAAGATGACGTAATTTTTTCACTAGGATTTGATGTAAGTTTCTTTAGATCCTCAATTTCAATCCTTTTCAGTCCACTTTCACTATAACTTGTGAAGGGTTTCACTGTTATAGATGAACACGAAGAAATTTCTCTAGCAGATGGCCTTTTTTTTCCAGTCTTTCAATTACTTCTGATTTGATCATTGAGCCTGCTGGTGTTACACATTCAATGGCTCCCATGCAGTGAAATGTGTGAAACCCATCTATTGTGTGCACATCAAAATCTGCATTATCAAAAACAAACTGCATGAAACTATCAGGCAAAATATTAGGAGGGGTAGTTTTCATACAAGATGCTTCAAAGAGTTGTGCTTCATTATATCCAGTAGAGAATCCCAGTTTATGTAAAATATGTACCAGGAGTCTTGATCCAAATTTCCTGTGTACGTAAACAGCTCCTCCGAGTAGGATCGGAGAGACATGTTCTTGGACGGACTGCTTGTAGGATTGAATGAGCTATAGCAGAGCATACCCTGTGTTTGTTGTCTGTATCTCCCTTTCCTCCTTTTCAATTATTTCATGTAATAAAACTTGAAGAGAATCAGGTATGTTGTTTTCAACTTTATTAAAGAGCCCCTCAGGAGAACGATAGTTGCTGGAGTCGTACACCTTTGACTTGATGTCCTCTTTAATAATAGCTGCTGCAGTTCTAACAATTCTCATTCGCTCTTCTTTCTCACTATGGAGTTTTTCATTATACCAAGAATTACATAGCAATTTATCTCCTGATTTGCGGAAACATACAATGGGAATCTTTCTTTGGAGGGTAGTTATGATAACATCATTTCCATACTTTTCTTGTAATTTGGTTTTCAGATAGCTTTCACTTGTCCTGCAAGATTGGTTCTGATGCATCACATCTAACAATTCCTACAAAGTAAATTGACAGTCATCATGTCTTCCATAAATGAACAAACTTTCTCTAAGCCAGTTTCTATATCTTCATCATCGGGTCGTCCACGTTTACCTAAAGGATTTAAGTGTTGCTTCGAAAAATAACTTGAAGCTACATGACCTATGGTATCTTGCTTCTTCTGCAACCAAACAATGAACACCAACTATAATTTCTTTTACTTTTTTGTCCCAGACATCATTACGATTGATGCATTTATCCAGCACATTTTTTCCGAAGCCTAAGGTCATTACTCTACTAACTACTTGCTGTCTATGGAGAGGTTTTTTTCTTTTCCTCTTTTTCACAGCACTCTTGAAAACAAAATATACACTTTTTCTTGAAATTAAACACAGTTTCTTTTGATCTAATTTTCTGTTTAATAGGTGACCCTGTTTCCTCCTGGTCAGTTGTATCTCTTTTATAAGCTGCTTTTATACTCTTTTCTCTAGTATAGTCTTTTCTGCATTTTATGTGTACTTGAATAGTTGATAAATTAACCCACTTTTGCCACTTATCTCCTCTTTTCTTACTTGCTTCAACAAGTGTCGACATGCCTTTTTTAACACAAACATTTTCACTTTTTATTAAGCGTTCTTCGCAAAGTACACATAATTCACTTTGATATGTGGTTCCTTCCATTTTTAAAGTATATTCTGAAATGAAAACAAAACAAAAAGGATAACCATTTAGAAAATATTATAGTGCAAAAAAGAAAAAAAAATAATAGCCAAGTATCAGATCAAAATCAAGTGAATAAATTCACATGGGCATGCTCACACAATTTAATATGGTTACAAAGCCGAGAATATCATTAAAACTATCATTCATAGCAAAAATATGCATTGAACATCTTTTGTAGAAAATATTATGGTGAACAATAATGTATAAGGCAGTTATTTTCCTAAGATCAATGGTTTCCATGGAAATAGCGAAAAACTGAAATTTGGCGGCCATTTTCCAAGATGGCGGACGAAGCTCGGGGTGGACGGATGGGGACTTTTGATATGTTATTTCTAATTGTCTGTAGAAAACATTCTCCAATTTTCAGCTTATGAATTTTTTCATTTTTTTTTCCTAATTTGACTGGACTACCTTGGGTGTTCTTCACTTAGCGTCGACCTTGAACAACGAAGATTGCTCTCTAAAAGATTTGACTCAAAAAGTGATATTCTTATTTGCACTAGCCTCAGGAGCCAGAGTTAGCGAAATAGTGGCCCTTTCGAGGGATGATGGCCACATTGAGTTCACAGACAGCGGAGAACTGAACCTATTTTCTGACCCAGCATTTCGCCAAGAACGAGCTGCCCACCAAGAGGTGGGGTCCCTGGAGAATCTGCCCTCTGAAGGAAGAAGCATCTCTATGTCTAGTAGAATGCCTAAAGGTCTATCTTCGTAGAACTTCAGACTTTAAGGGAGGCCAGCTTTTCAAGGGAGAAACTTCCGGTTCAACATTGACCTTGAAACAATTAAGGGCGAAGATCACCTATTTCATTCGCAGAGCGGATCCAGACAGTACACCCGCAGGTCATGATCCGAGAAAGGTTGCTTCGTCTCAGAACTTCTTCCAGATCATGAGTTTTGAAAGCCTTCGTGCCTACACTGGATGGAAATCATCCAGGGTTTTCTTCAAACATTACGTGAAACAAGTGCAAGAGATAAAGCACTACCTGGTGGCAGCAGGTAGTGTACTAAAACCTGCCGCTTGAATTCTGCGAAGAACAGTGCACTAATTTAGTGAAGGGTGTGCATGATTTACTCCTACTGTGTATCATGTTTAGTGATGTGTCTAGTAAATGACACTATAGACTGTTCTAAATACACAGGTGACTAAAGCATAAAAGACTGAAACATGTGCCATGCGTATTCTACGCAAGTGTTCCTTTTGTAACAACAGAGACAATAGTGAAATATTACTATATTTCCCATAGAGTGGCTTTGTGTTTCCTTTTCAGATGAAACTTTATTTTTTCTGTTATTACTAATTATTATGCTTTCACACAATATTTTCAAAGAAAATTTTCTTTAATTGTATATATTACAACTCATGATTTGTAAATACTGCCTGTTAATAAACACAGGAAATTTTGCTTCTCATTTCGCCCTAAACATTCTAAAATACAAATAAAGGGTATCAGAGCTATGTTTTTATCCTCTTATTTCTGGAAAATATTCAGAATAAATTCTATTTCTGTTCTAAGCAAACAATCATCAAATTTATGTGTTATGCTATTAAGTTCAGACCCTGGTAATAACTGACTTTACCAACCTGTTTACCTTACTGACTTTACAATTCGAACAAGCAGACTTGAGGGAGGTGTCAGTAACCTATACATATTTGTTCCTTTCAGAATACGAACTATGTTTTCATGTATATGATGACACTAATATACAACTTGTTTGCTAGATTGTTCCTTGAACTCACAATCCTCAGGTTTTTTTTCCTAGAGTCTTCCATGATTCTTCCCTGTAGGGGGCAGGAAGCACTGACATAGTCCATGATCAGTTGAAAGGTGTATGACGGTAACACCAGGTGTCTCTAGGTCTAGATGACCAAGGAAAATTTATCTCACGGTTATTGGCACTATTGAAAATCCACAGATACATTAATGCTCTGGTAAACTTCCATCAGGACGACATGGCCCGAGCCCAAAAAACGGACGCGAAAAATCTATTTTTGGGTGAGGTAGCCATGTCGTCCTGATGGACCCACCCTCCTTTGACAAAGGATGAATGAATCCCTCCCTTATATACTGTATCTGTAGCACTTCATTAACGCTACAAAGAATGACAAGATGGCGCCACACGGCGTCGTGCTGGCTCTCAATAACAGTACGGGTAGGAGCGTTGCCTTAATAACGGCCCTCCTACAATTCTTGCAACTTTCCCCTCTCGAAGCGTAAACGCTATTAGGGGTGTAGATAGCTATGAGGCGTGTCAAGAATACGTCCTTTGATCTTATGCGATATCCCTAAAGACAA
>NC_090726.1:151882856-151885356 GCF_036898095.1 Palaemon carinicauda | reverse complement strand
CAGGAAAACTGCCAGAGCTTCCAAAACATTGATATGAAAGGTTTTGAACCGGTGCGACTAATTCCCTTTCACTTATCTCTCGTGAGAATGGCCTCCCCATCCTTCCGAGGAGACGTGCGTGTGTACCATGGTTGTGGTGGTTGCAGGGGAATTGTTCGTGCTAGGCTCTTGGCTGTTGACCACCACCTTAACTGCGTGCACAACAGGGTCGGGGTCAACCTTGGTTGATCTCTTCGAGCGTTTGATGCGTATCTTCTCCAGACTCCTGACACATCTTTTAGAAGTGCTTTTAGCACCGGGTCTGTCACTGCTGCAAACTGGAGAGAGCCCAATACTCATTCCTGTTGGCGTCTTGTTATCCTCTTGTGACGAATTTGTCTCTTGACAGATCCCTCTATCTCTCTCCTCTTCTTGGATGGAATGGAGAGGTGGTGTGACTCTTAAGTCCCATTGGATTCCTAGCCATTGGAACTTTTGAGCTAGAGGAAGGCAAGACTTCTTCCGATTGATGTTGAAGCCCAGGTGTTCTAGGAAGTAGTCTTGGATGCTGCCCATACCAGCCAATCGTCTAGATATGCTACTACTTGAACTCCTTCGGAGTGTAGCTGCTGGACGATTGTGTCTGCCAGCTTCGTGAATATCCTTGGGGCTGTGTTCAGTCCGAAGGGCATTGCTCTAAATCCTAGGTAGGAGGAGAAAGGGCGACTCATGGGAAGATGTCAGTAAGCATCTGCTGGGTCTACTGAGACTGTGTACGCCCCTTTTGGTAGAAGGGTCCTTATGTGTTGCAAAGTAAGCATCCGGAAAATGTTGTTCTCGATGAACTTGTTGAGTGGAGACAAGTCTAGAATGACTCTGAGTTTGTCTGAGTCTTTCTTGGGAACAGAAAACAGCCTTCCCTGGAATTTGATGGACTTCGCTTTCCTTATTACCTTCTTGTTCAAGAGTTCTGAGGGATATTCTTCTAACGAGGGTATGTAGTGTTGGAAGAATTCTGGAAAACGTGGTGGAGTTCTGTTCCGTTTCCACCCGAGTCATTCGTTATTAGGCTGTGGGTCCAGCGATCCTGAAAATGATACAGTCTGCCTCCTACCTGGAGCCCCCCTTTACATGGGGGGTCCTGCGGATTTGTTTCCGCGATCACGCCCTCCTCGGCCCTGAGAGGAGTTACCTGTGGGCGAACTTCTCTTAGGGCCTTTTCCTTTCTGACTAGGGCGAAAGGAAGTTGACTGCCTCTCAAAGTTAGGGTTAAACACTGGCGACTGTGCTACTGGTTGTTGAGGGACCATCTGGAAAGTGGTCCGAGGCATCGTGGTCATAGTCATGGCAGGCAGTTGTCGAGGTCTGCGTGGTCTCCTTTCCTCTTTATTCTTTTGCTGGGGACCTCCGTCCGAAGAAGATTTCCTCTCTGAGCTCATGCCCCACTTTTGGAGAAGGTTCCTGTTCTCTGTGGCTGTTCTGGCTATGATCTCTTGGACCAATTCCTGTGGAAAAGGTATTTACCCCAGATGTTCGAAGTAATCAGCTTCCTTGGATCGTGTCTTATGGTCGCTGAGGCCAAAACCAAAACGAACTCCCTGCAGGCTCTCCTCGCTCTGAGGAAAGCATATAAGTTTCACAAGAGTACCCATGTGGGACATGGCCAGGAAAATTAACATTTCTGGGGCGTTCTGTAGACCTGCACTCATTTCCAGGCAGTTCTGATGAGAAAGGGAGACCGCAAGTCTCTCCTTCGTCTCCTGTTCCCTCCTCAAAAGATGGTCTGGCTACTTCGGAAGGTTCTCATTGAACTGCTGGCCTGCTATCTCTGGATCCAACTTAGAGATGGAGAAGGTTAGGTGGATATCTTTCCACTTCTCCTCACAGGCAGGCAGTGCTAGAGAAAATGGTTTGCATTCCTCTAAGGTTGGGCAGGGTTTGCCCTCGTCGACTGCCATGACAGCAAAGTCTAGTGCTTTCTCCGAAAAGGGGAAAGAGATGGAGGAAGGAGCAAGAAAGGTGGGATGTCTCTTGCTCAGTGGTGAGACTTTGGAATTGGTGTACCTGGCTCCTTTCAAGGTTTTCAGGAGGGTGGCTTGCGCCTTGTCATGCTCAAAGACAATGACCTTTTTGGGTACCGTTTCCTCACGGGCTGCATGTTCATCCCGCAGTCTCACGTAACAGTCTGGGTAAGCTGTAAAGTTGGGCCAGAACTCAAGATCTTCAATCAGTTTGGTACCCAACTTCGAGACAAATAGTTTCCCCTTCATCATGGGCATATGGTCTGCATACCTCCAGAGGTTGGTTTCGGAGTGGTGAGGGAGATCCAACACTTTAAGGGGCTTCTTAGTGGAGCCCTTGGTAGATCTATGGCAGTCCGCCCTCTCCTGCAACAGTATCTGCTGCTGCCTGAGTGATTCTCTCATTGTCTCTTGTTCCTTTTTGGAATAATTCCAACACCGTTGAATCGAAGTGAGGATCGCTTCGTTCATGTTGGCGTATGCAACTGGTTGTGGAGTTG
>NC_090726.1:151867856-151877856 GCF_036898095.1 Palaemon carinicauda | reverse complement strand
TATATATATATATATATATATATATATATATATGTATATTGTGGAGAATTTTTTTATGGTGTGTTCTGAGTGGGAACTTAGTCCGGGAAAGTCTCCTTATAACAGTTACATAAAGTTCAACAGGGGAGGATATGAGCACTTACTCTCTGGGGACAAACACCCTGCTAATACTTTACTGTCACAATTCACTAACCATCACTCTTGAATACAAAAGGGTGAAATTTTACTGTCCAGAGGCCGGAGAACTCCACACGTAGAAATATCAATAATTTATGGCCTACTGGTCTATAGTCATCTCATTCTCAGGCTCTGTTCCGGCTCCGTCCCAGCTACCCCAATGAGATGCTGGACAGGTATTTTACGTTAATGTAATTAAGACAATCCAAAATGGGAATGTAATTAAGACAATCCAAAATGGGAGCAGTGATGTAAAGTAGTTTAAAAGATTAAAGATAAGGATCTTTACCTTCGAAGCAAATATATTAATGCAAAGTTCCTCGCTGTTACCACCTATAGACTTACTCTTCAAATATTCCCAGTTTAAACATTAAATAAATGAGGGAGCAAAAATACTAAGGAGGTTTAATTAACCTAATATTGATTTATTCACAAATTTACATCAAAGAAACGGACATCTTAACAAAGACAAAATAGAATCATAAAAATGCAATTCAAAATGATGAAAATTAGTTAGTTAGACACGTGGTCTGCAATAATAAAAAATCGAAATGGGGTCGAACACGTGGCCCATGTGACCCAGAGACTGTGTTAGTCTCCAAGCAAGAAATCATAATGGAAAAATATTTACACACAATCCCACCGCACACAGTCCGAATAGTGTAAAGCCAGGTTCCCTATAAAGTTAAAATTAGTCTAAGCTAAGAATTGGGGGAAAACTAAATGGCCATTGATGTAGCACCTGCACTCCTTTAAGATTAGTCCTATGCCCGTGATAGCTGTTGACCTGGTCGCACTTTGCACTTTGCACTCTTGACTGGCTCACCCCAAGAATCCTCGTTTGTGGTAATTAAGGTTCCCAGGTTCCACTCCTTCACAGTCTCAAGCCGGCAGCCACAGGACTCCTTGGTGAGTCACGTTTTGGAAGAGGGGGATGGGGGTGAGCCAGAGGTGCATGGATTAACTACTGACCGGGTCGGTCAGTCGGTCACGACAGCTTCTAGTTGAATGGGCTCGACGCTAAGGTCGAAGAGATCACCTGGCTTCACCTTTCCAGACAGGTGAGGAGCTTGATGTGCACGGTAATCCATTGGGGGTGCCATATCGGGACTTCAGGACAGGGCAATATATTGTTGCAAGGAGTGCAGAGGAGGCAGGATTTTGTACTAAATACTTTAGAGAAATCTTGTTGCTCTAAGGGAGTTTATATATACAACAATCCTACCTATTCTGGCTTGCTAAAAATTAATATTTAAAATGATTAATTAGCAATGGACTGGTGCGATGGGTATACATCTTAAAATTAACAAACCTTAATTGGCATTGAGAAATATAAGATGCATTAATTCAGCAGTATTGAAATTTATATTTAAAATTCAGTTTAGGAATTTAATCTCGACCCACGTAGTTTAAGGAAAGAACCAACATACGCCAGGGTTACGACTAAGGCCCTCTGTTGTGCGTATCCATGTTGTGACGTCACGAGCATGGCGTGCGCCACTGTCAACAAGTTTAGATTAGTCCTCCCTATGTTCGTTAAAGAAAACGATGTAGGAGAGAATGTTTAAGGGGTAGCTATAGTATTAGTAGAAGAGAGCTAAAATTACGATTAAAAGAAGAAGAGTGAAGAAAATTCTTCACACCCTGGGGATAAAGGGGAGAAAAAAGGGAGAGGGGTTAGTTCCGGCAAATGTGATTCAACTACTTGTTAGTATGAGCGAGATAAGGTTACTGGCTGAATGATGAATGAAGTTGTTCTTCACATCAACGTCCGTTTAAAGTTAACAAAACGCTGTTAACGTTAATTAAAATCAATCGAGTCAAAAGTTATGCTTTCACGTGAATTTGGGGAATATTGAACCACGCATGCAATGCTTCACGGAAGCGTTAAGTTAAGCATATGATCAGTTTTAACTTAAAACGTACGATGCAATAATAATAGAACGATTAAAAGTACTCAATTCTTCCCACCCTAGGGGTACGGATAGAGCAAACAAAACGTAAGCCAATAACGGGCGAGTTCAGCAACAAGTCCGGCCAATGACAAATTGAAAATTATGGGGGTGAATCCCAATCCCGGTCTGACACCCAACGTTTTACATTAAATGATTTTACAAAGAAAATTACTGGGGTAATGAAAATTTTGTATTCATCGCCTGACAAAGGGAGAAAATTTAATTCCTTTTCGGCGTTACAAGGTAAAAAGTTGTTTGGCACTAGCCTGAATGGTAAAATGGGACAAACTAGGTCCATGGGGACATCGTATTTATGACAGCTAATGTCTTGGATGTCATCTTCAAGGGAAATGTTTGCAAGGTGAACATTAGAAACAAAACTTATATTCAGCACGAGCTGAAGGATGTCAGGGGGATTGCAGTAACATGACAAGTTATCAAGGCAAAAATTAAATTCACGCTTTGAGGTTAAAGCAAGGGATTGGCTGAAAAAATGCTGCTGAATGACTTGGCAAAAATAATAAAGGCTTACAGTTGCGCCATATAAAACTGAATAAAAATAATGAATGCTGTTCAATGTACCGTTATCCTTAAGCAAATTGATTTGTAAACAGGCTCTAAGCTCCGGTGCTAGGTCTATATGTGTGACCTTCGCTAAATCCGCCGTCAGTGCACAAGGTTCCTTTCTGACTACTAAAGTCTTAACCTTGCGATCACGCGGCTCGTTCTGAGAGCGGGTTTCAGGTTTTGACTTGGATATTTTAGCGTCAACACGGGTTGGAGCGGAAGTTACGGGCTTAAGAACTGGACAGTCAGGCAACGTGAGCACTGGTCCTTGGGATGGTACGGTTTTAATGACTGACTTTACCGGTGTAGGCCTCTGCTGGCCTTCAAGCACACGGTTGGGTTGAGTGGTATTTGCGCTACCACGAGGGGGGTCCATTTTAAGACTGTGACTGGTATTTCCTCCGGGACGGACTGTCACCGGCGGCAAAGACAAAGGGGGTTGAGGGCGATCAAACGCTGGCGGCTTAAGGTTAGGAGATGAGGACGGAGCACGTGGGACTGACACAAAATTACTAGTCGTATGCCGTGGTGGCAACATAGTATTGAAATGTGACGATTTTACTGGTTGGGGAACCGAGACAAAATTATGAACATTGTGCTTGACTGCCGATACGTTAGAAGTAACAATTAGGGGACGTGTCACTGAAGGTGTTGCACTCGAAGAAGAACAAGACTGATTAGGTTTGATAGTTAAATTAGGATGAGCCATTAGGCTATTAAAAGCAATTTCAACTTTACTTGAACAAGCAGCAAGCACGGGATAATTTAATTTGACAATAGGATGGTCGTAATGACGTCTCCAAAAATTCTTGTAATGGTTAAGTTCATCTTTTACTTTACTAATTTCACTTTTAAAATGACCCACGGCTTCAGGACCCATGTTGGGAAAATCTACTGAAGCAAGAGCATGAAGTGCTAGGTCTGCGTCCTCACAAACAAAGGTGAATGTTAATTCCTGTTCCTTAAGCCTAGCTTTAATCTCCTCGGGGCTAAGCGTTTCCGCCTTGGGCGGTGAAGGGTTGTTTACGTTAAACATGAAGTCCGCCATCTTGGAATGACCACGTTTGATGAACGGATTCGTAAAAGCAAACAAAGGGTAACTGAATTTTCAAAAGAAATGTAAAAATGAAACATTACACATTTACTAGCGTGACAATTGAACATTTAAATTTACTCATGATGGGAGGAAAAAGTTAAATGGACAAAAACATATAATCATGAAATTACTTCAAAATTCAAAGTGACCGGGTCCAACAAAGCAGACGATGCCCAGGTCATGTGACTTTAGACTTTACTAAACAGAATTATTTACGCACGTTGCGATAATGACTAATTAAGTTACTTTAAAGTGAAACATATTAGAAAGCACACGGGCTTATGAATGCAAAGATTCAAGTTAAAAGTTAAAATAACAGGTCGAGGCTGACACTGTTGTGACGATTTCACAATTACGGGCGCACTTGGTCAGCCACTGAACTACTCAAAATGTAGATAGGCGCACGAGGCAACGACTTAGATTTTAAAGTGCACTCTCTTGGAGGCTAAACAAAATGAAATTTCCCTCACGCGGAGGTAAAACAAAAATATCCTCGCTAAAGGATAAAAACAATATTTCCTCGCTAAAGGACACAAACAATATTTCCTCGCTATAGGAAATTAAATGAACTACATGAAGTAATTTACTTACGGTAGCAAACAATTACGTACCCTTAGTTTGGGTTGTAAACAAGATCCGCCATCTCGGAACAAACACGTGGAATGAAACGGACTTGGGGTTAAGTTTCTACGTTACTCGTAAGAGCACCTAAAATTATGTTGCGCCAATTCGCTCTGTAGGACAAGGACATGTGCTAGGTATACGGGAAACGTTAGTTAGAAAAGTTAATGTTGGTTAGGGAAGGTAAACGACACAAAGGAAGGTAGACCAAGGTACAAAATGTTACAAATTAGATGCTTAGCTAGCAAAATTAGTTGACAGAACGAGTACACCGGCGCTCTAGCTGAGCAGTAAACACGGGCGTCTCAACAACAAAAAACCTTAGTTCAAGTAGCTTAGAACTTTCTGGTATAAGTGGATTCCGCCACAACATGTGGGTGAACGGATCCGAGACAAAGCGAAGTTCCTACGACAAATTCTAGTCTTTCTGTAGAGAACATTCAAGCAACAAATTAACCTGGTTACGTAGCTCTTTCCCTAAACACGTGGTCGATACAAAAAGTTCATGATGATTACAAATTTCTCTTCCCAATTAAAGTCTGGGCATTACACATTCGACAAACTGGCTGTGTGCGTGTGGGTAAGTGATATAGCGAGTTACTATATGCTCAATCAAGCTGATTAATTATGTTAATGCTTCACAAGTCAAAGGTAAAAGATCCGGTTCGAAGGACCACTTGTGTGGAGAATTTTTTTTATGGTGTGTTCTGAGTGGGAACTTAGTCTGGGAAAGTTTCCTTATAACAGTTACATAAAGTTCAACAGGGGAGGATATGAGCACTTACTCTCGGGGGACAAACACCCTGCTAATACTTTACTGTCACAATTCACTAACCATCACTCTTGAATACAAAAGGGGGAAATTTTACTGTCCAGAGGCCGGAGAACTCCACACGTAGAAATATCAATAATTTATGGCCTACTCTAGCTTTGTCAGGTCTATAGTCATCTCATTCTCAGGCTCTGTTCCGGCTCCGTCCCAGCTACCCCAATGAGATGCTGGACAGGTATTTTACGTTAATGTAATTAAGACAATCCAAAATGAGAATGTAATTAAGACAATCCAAAATGGGAGCAGTGATGTAAAGTAGTTTAAAAGTTTAAAGATAAGGATCTTTACCTTCGAAGTAAATATATTAATGCAAAGTTCCTCGCTGTTACCACCTATAGACTTACTCTTCAAATATTCCCAGTTTAAACATTAAATAAATGAGGGAGCAAAAATACTAAGGAGGTTTAATTAACCTAATATTGATTTATTCACAAATTTACATCAAAGAAACGGACATCTTAACAAAGACAAAATAGAATCATAAAAATGCAATTCAAAATGATGAAAATTAGTTAGTTAGACACGTGGTCTGCAATAATAAAAAATCGAAATGGGGTCGAACACGTGGCCCATGTGACCCAGAGACTGTGTTAGTCTCCAAGCAAGAAATAATAATGGAAAAATATTTACACACAATCCCACCGCACACAGTCCGAATAGTGTAAAGCCAGGTTCCCTATAAAGTTAAAATTAGTCTAAGCTAAGAATTGGGGGAAAAAGTAAATGGCCATTGATGTAGTACCTGCACTCCTTTAAGATTAGTCCTATGCCCGTGATAGCTGTTGACCTGGTCGCACTTTTCACTTTGCACTCTTGACTGGCTCACCCCAAGAATCCTCGTTTGTGGTAATTAAGGTTCCCAGGTTCCACTCCTTTACATTCTCAAGCCGGCAGCCACAGGACTCCTTGGTGAGTCACGTTTTGGAAGAGGGGGATGGGGGTGAGCCAGAGGTGCATGGATTAACTACTGACCGGGCCGGTCAGTCGGTCACGACAGCTTCTAGTTGAATGGGCTCGACGCTAAGGTCGAAGAGATCACCTGGCTTCACCTTTCCAGACAGGTGAGGAGCTTGATGTGCACGGTAATCCATTGGGGGTGCCATATCGGGACTTCAGGACAGGGCAATATATTGTTGCAAGGAGTGCAGAGGAGGCAGGATTTTGTACTAAATACTTTAGAGAAATCTTGTTGCTCTAAGGGAGTTTATATATACAACAATCCTACCTATTCTGGCTTGCTAAAAATTAATATTTAAAATGATTAATTAGCAATGGACTGGTGCGATGGGTATACATCTTAAAATTAACAAACCTTAATTGGCATTGAGAAATATAAGATGCATTAATTCAGCAGTATTGAAATTTATATTTAAAATTCAGTTTAGGAATTTAATCTCGACTCATGTAGTTTAAGGAAAGAACCAACATACGCCGGGGTTACGACTAAGGCCCTCTGTTGTGCGTATCCATGCTGTGACGTCACGAGCATGGCGTGCGCCACTGTCAACAAGTTTAGATTAGTCCTCCCTATGTTCGTTAAAGAAAACTTGATGTAGGAGAGAATGTTTAAGGGGTAGCCATAGTATTAGTAGAAGAGAGCTAAAATTACGATTAAAAGAAGAAGTGAAGAAAATTCTTCACACACATATATATATATATATATATATATATATATATATATATATATATATATATATATATATATATATATATATATATATATACACACATACAGTCAACTCCCCGTTAACACGAGGGTTATGTTCCTTTTAACGGGATATAATTACTCCATAAGAAATGATGGTAATGGGGGTGTTTTGTTCTTGGACATTGGGTAAGTCTATTTTGGGATTTTTTTTTACTATGAAACTTGAACAAACACATTACTAATATATTTGAAGGTCACAGGAACGATAAAAACACATATATTTACATTCATTTTATAGTAAAATAAGTTATTATCCATGTACATTCATACTACGACGCATTACTCTCGTTACCGCTGTCGGCTGTCAACTTGCTTGCCCCTCTCTCTCTCTCTCTCTCTCTCTCTCTCTCTCTCTCTCTCTCTCTCTCTCTCTCTCTCTCTCTCTCTCTCTCTCTCTCTCTCATTCTCATATTTTTTCATTTTAATCTCATGATAATGTATTTACAATGAATTTTAGATCATTAAGTACATTTTAAATTATAAAACACAATACACAAAACTTTTGTATGTAAGAATGCACAATGCTAAGATGTATGCATATCAAATGCATTAGCAATTTATTTTTCTTTCTTTTCGGTAAATAATACACAGATCGTAACATATTTTTCCTTTTAGTCTAATGGCTATTTATTTACAATTAATTTAATATCAGTAAGTACAAATTAAAGTTAAAAAAAAAAAATAATAAACAGTACTTTCTGGTATGTACGGACGCACAATGCTACTACGTATGCATATCAAACACATTTGCGATTTATTTTTTGTTTCTTTCGATAAATAATTAACAGATCGTAACATTTTTCCCTTTTGGTGTCATGCTTATTTATTTACATTTAATTGTATATGGTTTTCATACATTTCGTTTAAAGCTATCAGTATTAGTTATCACGTGAATATGTTCTCTCTCTCTCTCTCTCTCTCTCTCTCTCTCTCTCTCTCTCTCTCTCTCTCTCTCTCTCTCTCTCTCTCTCTCAGAGGTGCCCTACTATACAAATAGAACAGATTCAACTCAGATATTTGTTTCTTTAGAAAGCTTCAGGTAAATACTTTTACTTTGCTGAAATCTCTGTTCAATATCGTAGACAGCGATTAAGACGTCATTCAATTTCGTCAGGTGATCTATAGCTTAACAACATGACGTAAATGAACTGAAAGATTTCTAAAATAATCTTGGTTTTCAATGTTATCTGAACTTTATTTAATCATTCTATTACTTTTCTATTAACAGTTTAAGATGTAATTTAACAATAGCAATTACAGGTTCTTATTTTGATTTGTTGTCCGCGGTTTTCAAGGTTCTGGCAGTATCAAGATTATGCTCACAAATATTCTAGTTAACAGAGTATTGATATGATTTTGCTCCATATTACGCAATCCTTGATAAAGAGAACACTGTTCAACGAACTCTCGACCAGTTTCTTATAAAAATGTCTATCAAACAACAACAACAACAACAACAGACCAATCACCTGTTGACGCCAATGATCCACAGCCATCTACATATGCGATGTAAGCAAAGATATTGAATATGAATATCGATAAATGTAGCAATTAGTTTTATTTCATACTATTATGATATAATTTAAAAGTAGATGAATTTTCTTGGTACTAAATTAAAAACTAAATTTTATTCGTTTGTAAGCATTAATAGGTTCTTATTAACATCTCTCTCTTGCTTTCACTCTTCTTTATAAGATGGGAATTCAACTCGTGTAACATCGGGCATTTCGTGTTAACAGAATATAA
This sequence comes from Palaemon carinicauda, assembly GCF_036898095.1. Classification (NCBI taxonomy): domain Eukaryota; kingdom Metazoa; phylum Arthropoda; class Malacostraca; order Decapoda; family Palaemonidae; genus Palaemon; species Palaemon carinicauda. The sequence continues at coordinate 151,869,154 of NC_090726.1, read as the reverse complement.
CTCAATAAATTTTAACTTGTGTAACCTCGAAATTGGGTTAACAGAACTTGTGTTAATGGGGAGTCAACTGTATATATATACTGTATATAGATATATATGATAATTTTTGCACATTTAAATGTGTTTTTTCATATTTCAAATAAGCCCTATATTTTAACACATTAATGTTGTGGATTCTCTTATCAACCTCAGCATTCAAATCTTGAGGCGAGATCACTCAAAGACAATGGCATCTGACCGGCCGGTATTCAAACCCTGGTCCAGGATGCCTGTATGACAGCGACCGTACCATTTAACCAATGGTTCGGTCACTGTCATAAGGGCATCCTAGACCAGGGTTCGAATCCCAGCCAGTCAGATGCTATTGTCTTTGAGTGATTTCGACTCGAGATTCTGATCTCGAGGTCGTTAAGAGAATCCAAACTTTAATGTATCAAAATATATGGCTTATTTAAAATACACACACACACACACACACACATATATATATATATATATATATATTATATTATTTTATACATATATACATGTATATATATATATATTATATACATATACATGTATATATATATTATATACATATATACATGTATTTATATATTATATACATATATACACACATTTACATTATATATATACAGTGATACCTCTACATACGATCTTAATTCGTTCCAGAAACTGCTTTGTATGTTAAAACGATTATATGTTGGAGCAAATATTCCCATAAGAATACATGGTAATTTATTTAATTTGTTCCTCAGCCTAAAAGCTCATAATAAATCCTTAATAAATGGCTACACATAATTACACATGACATTAATACAATACCTGTATAATAAATACATATTACAAGCCAAAAAAAAAAGAATAATGATAATGAAATAATAAATAAAAAGGGGGTTGTAATGTAACACTTTACCTTAGCGACAGTCCAGCGCAGGTGTAAGGACTTCTACGCAGGAGGAGACGGAAGATCAGCGAGGAGGTAGGGACGGTGACTTTGTACGATAACTTACACTAACTTACACTACTACGTGAACTTTAACTTTACTTTAGCTTTTTATTTTTTTTATATATTTTTTTTACATTTTTTCTTTTCTTATTTTTAATTTTCATCACTTTCACTCGATTCGGTCTTCCTTTGCTTTGCTTCACTTTCTTTCTTTTCATCATTATCACTAGACCGTTTTAAAATTTTTTTAAAGAAACTATCGAGTGAAAGTTTCCTTGTACGGCTTTTGAGGAATTTTCTAAAATGCGTTAAGCAAACATCATCGAACTGCGCAACAACACGGCAA
>NC_090726.1:151857856-151860356 GCF_036898095.1 Palaemon carinicauda | reverse complement strand
ACGTAACTTATGACGGCATTTCTTCTCTCTTTCTCGATCGATGATTGGTTATACGTAACGAAGGCTATACCTCTGCCAACAATAACACAAAAGTGTAAATAAAAGCAAAGCAGTACACCTTTATAAACTCTGAAACCTCTCCACTGAGAATTGTCATAATGAACAAACGAACAAAATATGTTAATAAATACAAAATCACTTCGATTATTTGTCTAACTCCCAAAATAAGTTTCCTAAGAAATTACAGTCTACTTTATAGGTCACAATCAGATTGACAAAGTGTATGGAATAGTTGGTAATTTTCAAAAACGTAGTAGACCAGCTTGATTTGATAACTGCTATATCCAATGTCAAGCAATTTTTATTCATTGTCTATCTACCTACCCATTTACTGTAAAAAAAAAAAAAAAAAAAGATAGCCGGTACCGTATTTTCGCTTTAAACCTTCACCAATAATTATCGTCAGAATGATGACTTCATGAGACTCCACCCACTTTGGCCTCGTTATGAATCAGGATAACACTGAAGGCTATCATGGGCATTGTTGGATCAGAAAATTCAAATTCTGGCTATAAAAACTCATTTCTCGAGTAGTTGTAAGAAGTGCTAAATGATCCTCAATGATCCCAGCAGTTGGCCTAAACGTTTAATTCATGCATACTACTGTTGCGGCAGTACTGCTACAGTAGTATTACTACGCCAGCACTGATACCCCACCCACATCTATGTATTGTTCCGCCATTCATAAAGTCTTTGTCATGTTTTTTCACTGTGCAATAAGCCATGGCCTCCTCAGAAATTAAGTTTAACATTAGATGATAGGTTATTTCATTAAGCTGACAAATTATGGCAACTGGGTATGTTATTGCCGACGTTGAAGCTAAAGATAAAGTATGGTATCATTCCTTCATTGCATTATCATCTTTACTATTATTTGTTTTGCTACATGTAGTAAATATTTTAAAGGATAAATGAATTATGTTCACTTTACTTCTATAGATTCCCATTAGATGTACAAATAAAACTCCTAAAACTATTCATGATTTATTTACAAAATGCAGTCATGCCTAAGAAGAAGAAAAAAAAATTATATCGGATGATCCGTTGGTCTGATGGAGATTTTAGTATAAAAATCTTATTTTAACAAAAAAAGTTATATAAAGACTGTTTACATACAATCTCTCTCTCTCTCTCTCTCTCTCTCTCTCTCTCTCTCTCTCTCTCTCTCTCTCTCTCTCTCTCTCTCTATCTCTCTCTCTCTCTTGGTGGCATAGTGAATAGTTAATGGAAATGTTCAAAAGCCTGAATGACATTACAAGTATTATAATCATGTTACGCTAAATACAAATCAGACCATAAACATTGGATTTAAACTAGAAACTGAATAATTACCTATTCAGGCTATAATAGATATGGCCAAGGGATTTCTCATGACTGTATAAAGTTGCAAGTCGTAAGACAAATGCAGGTTTGCAACCACGGGGGCAATTCCAAATCCTGTTAGCCATTCTTGACTGTTATGGGTTTCAGAGCAGATGGAAGAAGGTGAATTGGTGTCTGGTGGATGGGCGGGGCAAAATTTTGTCCAAAGGTGTTTACATTGCTTACGTAATGAATGTTTTCGACTCTTGGCTCGGTATCACTGGCCATGGCGTCGGCTGGATCATTTTTACTCTATAAAAATTAAAACCATCGGGTTTAGGTTATTGATAATGCTGACAAAATTTGTGTGTGGTTGTAAAATATACATATGACAACTTTCAGCTACACCCGATGCTTTGATAAGGAGCAAAGTCCAAAAAACCGTGTTACAGAGGCCCTGAATCTCATAGTAGGTATGTTTCTTTCTTATCCAGAGTTTATTTTAATTTGTCTGTTTTTTTTTCTTTTTCTTTTATTCCAGGTTATTTTTGTGTATTATTGTTTTGATTTCCATATTTATGATGTTTTGTGAATTCTTCTTTAAAGTTTTCTGTGTATTTGTTCTGATTTTGATATTGCTCTTTTCCTATAGCATTCATTTAATGTTTTAATGTTTCAATTTTTAATTTGATTTATATGGTTTAATTTATTATTTTTTAGTATATTTCCTCAACTTCATTTTTTAAGTATTTCGATTTATTTGTTATAATTCTTGCCTTTTTAACAGAATTTCATTGACTAACGTAATGTCTATTGATATGTGTTTTACATTCCTTTTTTAGCTCCGATGATGGGAAATGTTGTTCCCGAAAGCTTAGCCAATAAACTGTCCAAATGCTGAAGTATCTGCTTTCTTTCGCCTTTCTGCTATATATATATATATATATATATATATATATATATATATATATACATATATGTATATATATATATATAAATACACATATATGAATTATATATATATATATATATATATATATATATATATATATATATATATATATACACATATATTCATATATATACACATATATACATATATACACATACATATACATATATACACATACATATATGT
>NC_090726.1:151618738-151857833 GCF_036898095.1 Palaemon carinicauda | reverse complement strand
TCTTGCATGTAAACAAACCCTTCAATTCTTCTCTGTCGACCTTGACGACAAGACGTATCAATACTCGCTGTAGAACCTGGAGTTTTCTCAACATATTTGGTGAAGTACTTCATTTTGGTTTGAGCTTTCGCAGTGCAGGTGTTTTTCCTCAACATAAACTCTTGAACTCTTTATTGAATCAGATTATTTGTTGATGTCTTGGATTGTTTTTTGGAATTTTCTTTGACTAATTCAAAATGGCTGACCCTTCACAAGTACCTAGATTTCGGAAGTGTAATGCTAGGGACTGTAATAGGCGTCTTCCAAAGGCATCTCTCGACCCACATACTGTGTGTTCCAATTGTCGGGGTAAAACCTGTCAATTGGGAGATCAGTGTGAGGAATGCGTGGGCCTTTCGGAATTCGATTGGCTCGAATACGATAAATATGCATGTAGGTTAAGGAGGAGTTCATCTAGGTCTGTAGATTTTTCCTCTCCACATGCCCCTGAACCTAATCCTTCCCCTGTAGTTGTTGTTCCTAACCCCCCTTCTAGCACTCAGGAACCATCTATGCAAGACATGTTACGTGCTATTCATGCCTTGGGGTAAAAAGTTGAAGCGTTAGCAACTGATCGTAATCAACTCATGGCTGACGTGAAGGAACTTAAGTGTCAGAGTGCCACGGCGGAAAGTGGGAAAGTGATTAGTGCGCAAAGTGTTGTGAACAGTGTTGCGACCGAGGGTTCGTCTGTTCGTGCCTGTCGTTCACCTAGTCCGGGACCTCTTGCAAGCTCCCAAGCCCAGGGGAGAAGTAATGTCATACGACTTATGGGTTCGAGAGGCCTTGATCAGCGAACAGACGTTCCCTCTATGGTATCAGGCGTATCTCACCAAGATCGCCCCTACCATAAGACGAGAGAGCCCATTTTCTCCTCGTCTTCCGAAGGCTTTTCACGCAAGAAACCGTGGAGCAAGGTTTCTAGGCCTCTTAAACGGAAGTCGGTCCCTTCAGGACAGGTCCAACGTCCTGGATGTAGTCATTGGGACAGTTCGGACCCGTTGCAGTCATCGGATGATTGCTCGCCGCCTAAGCAAGGCAAGGTTGTGCCGTCTCAGACGTTAACCCCGTCGGTTACCGCACCCATTCCCGTGGACCCTAAATGGGTTATACTGCAGGACATGCAGTCTAAGCTTGCCTCCCTTATGGAAGACTATTTTGCCGATAAGGTTTCCGTTGAGCCTAGCCGTTTATCTCATCGAGATCCTGGCCTTCAGCCACCCAAACGTTCCTTTGTGCGTCCTGTTGACGTTGGTGTAGCCAAGTCACGTCAATCAGTTTGTTTAGAACCACACTCGATGCGGTCTCGTGTGGATTTTCAGCCGCATTTGGACGTTAGGCAACTTGCTGATGCTCCTGTTGACGTTCAGGACGTTCGCCAACCATCGGAGTTGACTTGTTTTGACGCTGAGCGTCAACATCCGCAGTCTAGAGTTGTTTTGACTGCTCACACTAGGCGGTCAAAGCAGTCTCGGGTGGACGCTGTGCGTCCTCACGCACCTGTTGTTGTTGACAGTTCTCAGACTGTCAAGCAGTTACATGACGTTGCGTCCTGGTCCGCTACTAATGCACCAGTGCGTGTGGACGCGGCGTGTCAAGCATTGCCAACCCCTTTGCTTGTTTCTCAGCAGTTGTCAGATGAGGAACCTTCAGATGAGGACGTTGCTGACCCTCAGCCTGAGGATCATCCTTCAGATATTGATGAACCCAGAACAGTTCCGCCATTAATGGACTTTAAGAAAGTCATGATTAATTTTTAAGGAGTTGTTTCCCGATAACTTCGTCTCTGTTGCTCCTCGTTCACCGCCGTCTGAGTTTGTTTTAAGCTTACCTGCTGACATGCCAGCCTTTACAAAACTTGTGCTCTCTCGCTCATCCAAGAGAGCTTTACGGCTTTTAGGCGATTGGTTGGAAACCAAGAGGAGTTTGGGGAAGACGGCCTTTGCCTTCCCTCCATCTAAACTCTCGTCTAGATCGAGCGTCTGGTATGCCACGGGAGAAGTTCTCGGCTTGGGAGTCCCTGCCTCTGCCCAGGGCGACTTCTCAAGCCTTGTAGACTCTCCCCGCCGTCTAGCCATGAGACGCTCGAAGATTAGTTGGTCATCTTCGGACCTTGACCATCTGCTGAAAGGCATTTTTAGAGCCTTTGAAGTTTTCAACTTCCTTGACTGGTGTTTGGGAGCCTTAAGTAGGAAAATCTCATCGGCTGATAGAGATGTCTCCTTACTCATTATGTCCTGCATGGATAAAGCCATCCGCGATGGATCCAATGAGCTCTCCTCCTCTTTTACTTCAGGAATCCTTAAGAAGCGAGAGTCTCTTTGCTCTTATCTGTCGGCAGGAGTTACTCCCTGTCAAAGATCTGAGCTACTCTTTGCTCCCTTATCGAAGTTTTTGTTCCCTGAACATTTGGTTAAGGACATAGCTTTGTCACTCGTGCAGAAGGACACCCATGACTTGGTAGCGTCCTCTGCTCGCAAAGGGACTCCTTCGACATCCTTTTCTGCAAGACCAAGGATAGACACTCCGGCGTCCAGGTTTATACCGCCCTTTCGTGGCAGAGCTCCCAGCAGGGGAAGTACTCGTGCCGAGGGAAAGAAGAGAGGAGGCAAGTCCTCACGTGGCAGAGTCTGACTGCCCGCAGCCTCAGACAGCAGTAGGTGCCAGACTCAAGAACTTCTGGCAAGCCTGGGAGAAGAGGGGCGCAGACAAACAGTCTGTGAGGTTGCTCAGAGAGGGGTACAAAATTCCATTTGTACACAAACCTCCTCTAGCGACTTCCCCCATCGACCTCTCTCCCATGTACCGAGAGGAATCAAAGAGACAAGCCCTGAAACTAGAAGTGTCTCTTTTGCTAGAGAAGGGAGCGGTGGTGAAAGTCTCGGACCTTCAATCACCGGGGTTTTACAACCGCCTCTTCCTAGTACCGAAGAAGACAGGAGGTTGGAGACCGGTGCTAGACGTCAGTGCCTTGAACGTCTTTGTCATGAAGACAAAGTTTACCATGGAGACCACGAAATCAGTCTTAGCAGCGGTCAGAAAGGGAGACTGGATGGTCTCTCTCGACCTAAGAGACGCATACTTCCACATCCCCATTCACTCAGATTCCCAACCATTTCTGAGGTTTGTTTTCGACAATGTGGTGTACCAGTTTCGGGCCCTGTGCTTTGGCCTAAGTCCTGCTCCTCTCGTGTTTACGAGGCTTATGAGGAATGTGGCAAAATTCCTCCATTTATCGGGAATCCGAGCCTCCCTTTACTTGGACGACTGGCTTCTCAGAGCCTCGTCCAGTCATCGCTGTCTGCAGGATCTTCATTGGACATTGGATCTGACCAAGGAATTGGGACTTTTGGTCAACATGGAAAAGTCCCAGCTGATTCCATCCCAAACTATACTGTATTTAGGGATGGAGATTCGCAGTCCAGTTTTTCGGGCTTTTCCGTCTGCCCCCCGAATAGAGCAAGCCCTGCTCATAATCCAACGGATGTTGAAGAGAGAACGTTGCTCAGTCAGGAATTGGATGAGTCTGGTAGGGATTCTATCATCCCTGGAGCAGTTTGTCTCGCTAGGAAGGCTACACCTTCGACCTCTCCAGTTCCATCTAGCTTTTCACTGGAAAAAGGACAAGACGCTAGAGGCGGTCTCAATCCCGATCTCCGAAACAGTAAAGGCATGCCTGAATTGGTGAAACGACAATATCAGTCTAAGAGAGGGACTTCCCCTAGCAGTTCAGAAACCAAACCACGTTCTATTCTCAGACGCATCGGATTTGGGTTGGGGTGCGACCCTGGACGGTCGGGAATGCTCAGGTCTGTGGACCTCAAGTCAGAGGAGCATGCACATCAACGGCAAGGAGCTTTTGGCAGTCCACCTGGCCTTGATGAACTTCGAGAGTCTCCTTCGAAACAAAGTGGTGGAGATCAACTCGGACAATACCACAGCCTTGGCATACATTTCCAAGCAAGGAGGCACCCACTCCCTGACACTGTACGAGATCGCAAGGGACCTGCTCATTTGGTCAAGAAATCGAGGCATCTCCCTGTTAACGAGGTTTATCCAGGACGACTTGAACGTCTTAGCAGATTGCCTCAGTCGGAAGGGTCAGGTAATTCCTACGGAATGGACCCTCCACAAGGACGTGTGCAAGAGGCTTTGGGCGACTTAGGGTCAACCCACCATAGACCTCTTTGCAACCTCGATGACCAAGAGACTTCCAATCTATTGCTCTCCAGTCCCAGACCCAGCAGCAATACATATAGATGCTTTTCTTCTAGATTGGTCTCATTTAGACCTATATGCATTCCCACCATTCAAGATTGTCAACAAGGTACTGCAGAAGTTCGCCTCTCACGAAGGGACAAGGTTGACGTTAGTTGCTCCCCTCTGGCCCGCGAGAGAATGGTTCACCGAGGTACTTCGATGGCTGGTAGACTTTCCAAGAAGTCTTCCTCTAAGAGTAGACCTGTTACGTCAGCCCCACGTAAAGAAGGTACACCAAGGCCTCCCCGCTCTTCGTCTGACTGCCTTCAGACTATCGAAAGACTCTAGAGCTAGAGGTTTTTCGAAGGAGGCAGCCAGTGCGATTGCAAGAGCGAGGAGAGCTTCTACCATTAGAGTATACCAATCGAAGTGGGAAATCTTCCGAAACTGGTGCAAGTCAGTATCTGTATCCTCGTCCAGTACCTCTGTAGCCCAAATCGCTGATTTTCTCTTACACCTGAGAAAGGTTCGCTCCCTTTCAGCTTCCACGATCAAGGGCTACAGGAGCATGTTGGCTTCGGTCTTCCGGCATAGAGGCTTAGATCTTTCCAACGATAAAGATTTACAAGATCTCCTTAAGTCTTTTGAAACCTCTAAGGAACGTCGTTTGGCTACTCCTGGATGGAACTTAGACGTGGTCCTAAGGTTCCTCATGTCAGACAGGTTTGAGCCATTACATTCAGCCTCCCTGAAGGATCTCACTCTTAAGACACTTTTCCTGGTGTGCTTGGCCTCAGCTAAAAGAGTCAGTGAACTTCATGCCTTCAGCAAGAACATCGGTTTTTCTACAGAAAAAGCCACTTGTTCTCTTCAACTTGGTTTCCTGGCCAAGAATGAACTGCCTTCTCGTCCTTGGCCTAAATCTTTTGATATTTCTTGCTTATCAGAGATCGTAGGCAACGAACTGGAGAGAGTGTTATGTCCCGTTAGAGCTCTTAAGTTCTATTTAGCTCGTACTAAGCCATTACGAGGTAAATCTGAAGCGTTATGGTGTTCGGTTAAGAAACCATCCTTACCTATGTCAAAGAATGCTTTGTCATATTTTATCAGATTTTTAATACGAGAAGCCCATTCCCACTTGAATGAGGAAGACCAATCTTTGCTTAAGGTTAAGACGCACGAGATTAGAGCTATAGCAACCTCCGTGGCCTTCAAGCAAAATAGATCTCTGCAAAGTATCATGGATGCGACCTTTTGGAGAAGCAAGTCAGTGTTCTCGTCATTTTACTTGAAAGATGTCCAGACTCTTTACGAGGACTGCTACACACTGGGTCCATTCGTAGCAGCGAGTGCAGTAGTGGGTGAGGGTTCTACCACTACACTTCCCTAATTCCAATATCCTTTTTAATCTGTCTCTTGAAATGTTTTTTAATATTGTTTTATGGGTTGTACGGAAGGCTAAGAAGCCTTTCGCATCCTGGTTGATTTGGCGGGTGGTCAAAGTCATTTCTTGAGAGCGCCCAGATTAGGGGTTTGATGAGGTCCTGTTGTATGGGTTGCAGCCCTTGATACTTCAGCTCCTGGAAGTCTTTCAGCATCCTAAGAGGATCGCTGGGCTTCGTGAGGAAGACAGACTTACAAGGCAGAGTAATCGTCTAAGTCAACTTCCTTACCAGGTACCTATATATTTTGGTTTTGTTATATTGATAACTGTCAAAAACTCTTAGCTTATACGCTGTAAACTTAATTAACTCTGGTCTCTACCCACCGCCTTGGGTGTGAATCAGCTATTATATATTCACCGGCTAAGTTAAATATTTAAAAATAATATTTTAATTATAAAATAAATTTTTCAATATACTTACCCGGTGAATATATAAATTAAAGGCCCTCCCTTCCTCCCCAATAGAGACGCAGCGGGACGAGAAGAATTGAAGGGTTTGTTTACATGCAAGAGTGGTATCTGACCGATAGTTGGCGCTGGTGGGCACACCTGCAACCTTCATAGCGATCGCTCGCGAGTTTTTTGAGTGTGTTTTCTGTTGAGCCGCTGAGTAGCAGCTATTATATATTCACCGGGTAAGTATATTCAAAAATTTATTTTATAATTAAAATATCATTTTTGGAAGAAATTCAGAGATGAGGCAATCTTTCTTGGATCATGACCTGCGGGTGTACTGTCCGGATCCGCTCTGCGAATGAAGTAGGTGATCTTCGCCCTTAGTTGTTTCAGAGACAAATTTGAACCTGAAGTTTCTCCCTTAAAGAGCTGTCCTCCCCTAAAGTCTGAAGTTCTACGAAGATAGACCTTTAGGCACTCTACTGGACATAGAGATACATCTTCCTTCAGAGGGCAGATTCTCCAGGGACCCCACCTTTTGGTGGGTAGCTCATTTTTAGCGAGAAACGTTGGGTCAGGAAAAAGATTCAGTTCTCCCCTTTCCGTGAACCGAATATGGCCCTCATCTCTCGAAAGGGCCACTATTTCGCTAACTCTGGCTCCTGAGGCTAGTGCAAATAGGAAAATAACTTTTTGGGTCAAATCTTTCAGAGAGCAATTTTCATTGTTCAGAGTTGATGCCAAATGAAGAACCTTATCCAAGGACCAAGAAATGGGTCTCGGAGGTGATGCAGGCCTAAGTTTAGCGCAGGCCTTAAGGATCTTGTTAAAGATTTCATTAGAGAAGTCTACCTGGAAGGCGTACAGCAGGGGTCTAGTCAAGGCAGATTTACACGTGGAAATCGTGTTGGCTGCTAATCCTTGTTCATGAAGATGAATAAAGAATGATAAACAGAAATCTGTTGAGATTTCTTTTGGCTTCTTTGCCTTGACAAAGGCAACCCATTTCTTCCAGGACGACTCATATTGTCTTCTGGTAGATTTAGACTTATATTCTTCTAAGAAGTTTATACTGTCTCTCGAATTTCCAAACCTTTTCTTGACTGCTAAGGAGAGAAAATCATGAGATGAAGGTTTCGGGTTTTCTGTGATGAAGCGAAGACAGTCGACTTCTGCACTTGTTGAGTCAGAACTGGGTCCGGCAACAGGACCAGCTTCAGTCGCAGTTCCAATATCAGAGGAAACCAGATGCTGTTCGGCCACTTGTGAGCCACTATTGCTGCCGTTCCCTAAAAGGATCTCAGTTTGTTGAGGATTTTCAACAGAAGATTGGGTGGAGGGAACCGATAAATCCTGGACCATCTGTTCCAATCTAGGGACATCGCGTCCACTGCTTCCGCTAGAGGGTCCTCGTATGGGCCACATAACGAGGTAGCTTGTTGTCGCTCGTTGCGAAGAGGTCGATTTGCAGTTCTGGGACTTGACGTAAGATGAAGGAGAATGATCCTGCGTCTAGGGACCATTCTGACTCTATCGGTGTAAGCCTGGATAGAGCGTCCGCCGTCACATTGCGGAACCCTTGGAGGTGAACTGCTGATAAGTGCCATCTCTTCTTTTCTGCCAAACCGAAGATGGCCAACATCACTTGGTTGATTTGGGGCGATCTCGAGCCTTGTCGATTCAGACATCTCATTATCACTTCGCTGTCCAGAACCAGTCTTATGTGGGTCGAGCAGTGAGGATTCAGTTTCTTCAGAGTTAGAAAAACTGCCATGGCCTCCAGAATGTTGATATGGAAGGTCTTGAATAGAGACGACCAAGTCCCTTGGACTTTCCGATGGTGAGAGTGACCTCCCCATCCTTCCTTTGAGGCGTCCGTGTGAATGATGACTGAAGGTGGAGGTGGTTGTAAGAGCACCGATTTCCTTAGGTGCTTGGCCTCTGACCACGGCTTGAGAAGTGATCGCAGATGAGTTGGTCTTCTTAGATCTCTTCGAGCGTTTGATGCGTATCTTCTCCAGACTCCTGTTGCATCCTTTAATTGAGCTCTTAGGACTGGATCTGTCACTGATGCAAACTGAAGGGAGCCCAGCACTCTCTCCTGTTGGCGTCTTGATATCCGATCGGATTTTAGAAGTCTCTTGACAGATCCCGCTATCTCTCTCCTCTTCTTTGATGGAATGGAGACGGTGTGACTGTAAGTTCCAATGAATTCCGAGCCATTGAAACTTTTGAGCTGGAGAAAGTTGAGACTTTTTGGCATCGATCTTGAATCACAGATGTTCCAGGAACTGGATCACTGTCTTTGAGGCTTGCATGCATTCCGTTTCGAATGCTGCCCACACCAGCCAATCGTTCAGGTAGGCCACTACCTGAACTCCTTTTAAGCGTAGTTGATGAACGACTGCGTTTGCAAGCTTCTTGAAGATCCTTGGGGCTATGTTTAGTCCGAAGGGCATAGCTCTGAAGACATATTGTTTCTTCTACAGCTTGAATCCTAGGTAGGAGGAAATTTGGCGATTTATTGGAATATGCCAATAGGCGTCTGCCATGTCTATGGAGACTGTGTATGCCTTCTTGGGCAACAGGGTCCTTATGTGTTGAAGGGTTAACATCCTGAACTTGTAGTTTACTATGAACTTGTTGAGTGGCGACAAGTCCAGAATGACTCTGAGTTTGTCCGAGTCCTTCTTTGGAACACAAAACAGCCTTCCTTGGAATTTGATGTACTTTGCCCTCTTTATTACTCTCTTGTCCAAGAGTTCTTGGACATATTCTTCCAGAACGGGAGTTGAGTGTTGGAAGAATTGAGGGAAAGATGGTGGAGCTACATTCCAGCTCCAACCCCGTCCGTTCTTGATTAGGCTGTGGGCCCAGGGATCGAAGGTCCAGTGATCCCGAAAAGAGAATAATCTTCCTCCTACCGGAAGCATCTCACTTGATGTTGACCAGAGGACTTTCCTCCTTGGCCGCGTTCACCTTTATTACCTCTGCCTTTTGAGGGGCATCTAGAGGAGCCTCTGAATGATCCTCTAGCTTTCGGCCGAAAGGTAGTAGACTGCCTCTCAAAACCCTGGGTAAAGGCTGGCGACTGTGTTGCCATTTGCTGGGTTACCAACTGGTATGTTGTAGGTGGTTGTGCTATCACCTGAGTCACCGCGGCCGTGGGAAGTTGTTGTTGTCTAGGGGGGAGAGAGGGCACCCTTGGGCTCTTCGTCTTCCTCTTGGGTTGGCAACCCTCATCCGGGGAAGACTTCCTCTTCATTGACAAGCCCCACTTCTGGAGAAGGTTCCTATTCTCCGTGGCAGCTTTGTCAACTACTTCCTTGACCACTTATGCATGTAGCTTAGGATAGATAAGCTAGAAAAGAAAAAGGAAAGACACATACCTCTGCTTCCTGCCCAGCCGATTGCTGTGACCTCCCTCAAAATTAAAACCATGGTTAGTTCTATTCTAGAAAACCATTGGAAGATTTCTATCCAATAAGGATATGTAAGTTTAACTTAACACCATCTTCCAGACGTTTTAATATTGCGGATTTTTATCAGTGATCACTAATTGGATTAAAGAAAGAACTTACTTTCTTTATACTGTATGGTCTCACAACAGGCTGCACATGACAACACAGAGTATGTTGGAAGAAATTATGGGCTACCGTATAATCTATACTGTAGTTTTCTGTTTGCAGTATGATCTATATTGCAATTATACTGGCTACTGTATAATCATATACTGTAGTACCCGCCGGCATATGCCGGCAGGCTAGCACCTGGGTACAATTCAGAAGATGTATTGCCTTCTGGAGTAATAGGCAGCAGTTCGCTGGCTGCTGGAAGGTCGCCGGCTGTCGGCAGTCTATGCCAACTGACAATTAGGTATTATGCCGGCTGCCGGCAGCTAGTCATAGCTGCTGGCAGGTTATGACCCAGTGGTACTAGCCAGTAGAGAGAGAGAAAGCATGGATCGAAGGACTGTGTAAGGGCTCTGCCTTATTACCTTCTATCCAGAATGAGGGTTCAAATGGAAGGGGAGAATGTAACATTCAAGCTTCCACCCATCCATAACAATGCCGGTCCTTGCGGGCAGAGTATATGGATGTCAGTCCAAGAGAGGGCTGAAGAACACTCAACAGTAAGGAGGCTTCTGCCGGCAGCCGGCACAGCCGAGCTACAGGCAGAAAACCCGAGCCAGTCCCACAACCTGCCGGCAATTGGTTCGATTGTAGGACGATGGCCAAGAGTTTGTGATGGCTAGGCCATCACCAAAGGACAGAATGGGGAGGGATGAGGGTACTATAAGGTGTGGAAGGAGCCGGCAGTATAGCCTGTCCTACCTCACCTAACGAAACTCTGTTCTAGTATTAAAGCTATCCCTTAAGGCTAAAGAATTCTATTCTCGAGCCTAGGGTCAGCTTAATACAGTAAAGGGGTCGGCAGCACCCTCGCCGCCACCTCTAAACAACAAGGAACATAGTTCAAGTGCCGGTATCTCCTAAGCATTAAAAGAATTCTATTCTTCAGCTTAGGGTCTACCGGCACAGGACAGTCTGCTAGACCACAGGGAGAAGGTATCATATCATATGAAACCTTCAGGTGTGGCCTAGGGAGGTCTAGCCTCCTATGTTGGCAGCCTAACCTAGCAAGGGAATTCTATTCACCTTGCCAGTCAGCTACCGACCACAGACAAAATACTCTGAGGTTCTGACCAAACCCAAAACCTGCATCTGCAGTTACAGGGAAAGGACAGAAAACCCTAGCCTAGTTCTACCTGAATGCAATTCAAGGTATCACTAACTAGGGTTAAGCCTAGGCTAACTCAGAGGGAAGGAGAGATTGCCCTTAAATCTCCGAAGGAGACTAGTATCGCCCTATAAAAGTCCAGGAGATATCCATCTCCACTTGAATAGCACGATACAAGAGCAATCGGAGACATGTATGAAAGTATACTAAAGCCACTAGGCTAGTAGCCTAGTAGCAGTGAGAATCAATTACCTAAATCACCGAAACTCTCTCGTATACTATCTTGGAAGAGGAAATTATGCATTTATATATAAATCTTACATGTATAAAATTTCGCCTAATGCTTCATTTAAATTATAGCACTATTAAAGTATTATATCATGCATGAAGTACTAAAACTGAACGCCTAGGCTAGGAAGCCTAGCCGATGCTAAAACTAATACTATCAGCATAATATAAAGCATTCCTAGCAATGAAAACTAAATAGCTAAAGATATTAAAGCTATTAAGGCCGGGAAGGTCGTTCTGGCTAACTAAATGACTCTTGCATTACAAACGACAGCGTCCATGACGCCTCCGGCTTAGGCAACAGCTCTTGCAACGTTAATTTTACTTTAATTCATATTAAGCCAAGGCAAGAGCTTACATTTATACAATGTAAAGATCAATACTCAACTTTCCAGAGGCAGATGAGGCTGGAGAAAACATGATTAATCCGAAATTCTTCCAAAATAGCGAGAGAACACATGAAAATCACCGAGCAATGGCGCTACGAAATAAGGAATAAAGATGGCGATCGGATATGACGTCATCTAGGTACTCAAAACATTAAGGAGTGGTGCCTTAATAACGGCGCCCCTTTCGTTTCTTGTCACTTTCCCTCTCGAAGCGTAAATGCTATTCGGGGTGAAGATAGCTATGTGGCGTGTCAAAAATACGTCCTCTGATATTATGCGATATCCCTAAAGGTAAAAGTTAGGGATATTCGCTCCAGGAGCTAGAATTCTAGATACCTTGAGGTAAAATTCTCTGGGAATATCACTCTAGTCAAATATACCCTAGGAAGCTACTTTACAGGAACTTCCATCAGGACGACATGGCCTGAGCCCAAAAAATTAGTTGGTGAGAGCCAAGAGGGAGCAAGACACACAAAAATCTATCGCCAACACTGAACACACGACTGATGAAATCGTGTGTTGGACAACTTGGATAGAGGACCTCTGACAATGCCAGACAAGGTCGCCAACACCGACCGTTAGACTACCTGTTGCCTCACAGGAGAGACACTGTCGCCAAAATGAGAGGGGCAGGTAGTAAGCAACCCAACCCACTGGGTGAGCCCCTAAAAACTTGCCGAATCTCGCAGTGTTAATCAACTTGCAGTTAAGTCAAATGTCATCCCAGGTCACCAACACAGACCAAGAACATCTGAGTGCCTAGAAAAAGCAAATCTCAAAGCGTTAAATGACTTCGTTTTACGGCACATGCCACCCAAGGTTTCCAACAGACAGAGAACATCTGCCGCCTGACTCTCAGAAAAGCTGTTGCCAAACGACATCTGGAGACAGCAAGCCGGGATTCCCTTGACAATTAAAATGCCTGGTCAATTTTCTGGTGTGGTGATAGGCAACATTGACATTGGGAGTAAAAATGAGACAGTCCAATGTTCTTACACCACACAACAGCATTACTCATTGTCGCTTGTCTCATGTGACTGGCTGACGATGAGAAGCAAGGGACCAAGAGTAATTGACAATATTGTTGCCCCAAGAGTCAAAAGATAATAATAGATTGAACTCCGTTTGGTTCTGAAAGGAGTAACAAGGATTAAGTTTAAACCTAACCTAATCTCATCACCCAAACATGTCATACTATGACCCATTGACTCAAACCACTAGAATGACATAAACGTAGAAATCACTAGAATGACATAAACGTAGCTAGGGAAGACAAAATAACAAACCCTATGTAGGGAGGAAAAAATAGTCTCCTATCTGACAACCTGTATGGTTGAAACAGCAGACCCAAGGACAAAGTCACCAAGAGACAAACAATAATTAATAGAGGTAAAGATGTAATGACCACTAAGGCTACAAATGCAATGGTCATCCTAATCAGGAAGTTAAATCAGAAAATACATCAGAGATTGAACTAGCAATAGAGTTTCCTGTTGAACAGGCCGAAAAAAGACTTATGTTTATATGACTGAGATATTTGGCGTTATTACTGGACTTAAAGTGCTCAAATGTACGCTACCTACCAATTTTAACCGACAGGAACACGTATTTCCGATTAATATAAGCTCTCCCAACATGAAAATATGATTGAAAAATTTGATTCCATCAGGAATTGAACCTACGAGGCTACAACAGACTCACATATGAGATGTGTCAAGCTCGCTACCACCGCGCCACAAATCATCTTTATATTCCTTACTTTACGGACTGTTTTCATGATCTCGTCACATAATCATCTAATACATTGAATCGAAGCATCTCTTGGGCATAATACAAACATAACAGATAGGCAATAAAAAAAAGTTACTTCCAAGATCTCATCCAAAAATAAATGAAAGAGAGGGGAGGAACTGGACTTTCGGATAATTCACAAATCATCCTAACCTCGTCGTCCATTCCCATAGACCCAAAATAGTACCTCCTAGTCCCCATGCTACTTTTAGGTCTAACAATAATCCAAAAAACTCTCTACAGTATTCCCACCTAGGCGCTTTCTGGCAATGTTACGAGAACACAAAGGATTGGTAGGTAATTTACTGTAAGCCACCTGCCCACACCTGTGCCCCCTTAGCCCTACGCAATACACATTATGTACTGGGCACGGTAAGGCTATAGTACAGTACGAAACTATAATTTTACTAAGTAGTCATCATACACTTGTAATGTTCCTATCTAGTAATACTGAACTACTGCACAATAACACTAACTGATACTGTAGTGTATATTACTGTAATATATGTACAGCAATATAACTATAGTGCAGCCTAACTGTACTGTGAAGTAATTGCTGTTTTTGTTCAGACAACTCACGGCACGAATACCCTACATTTACAGTAAATAAATACAATACCTAGTTAATAAAAAACCCTTTATAGTAATGCCTCAAGATACAAAATTAATTAGTTCCGGAGTGGCTTTCGTACCGTGATTTTTTCATACGATGAGTCATGTTTTACATGTAAATAGCCTAATTCTCTCCAATCCCTACAAAAATGCCACATTATATTTTATAATAAGGCTAAACTGTCCTAAACACAATGAAATACAAGCATTTTGATCATTCCATACATAACCTAACTGTTAATAACCTGTAAATGGAATCTATATTAGAATAGACAGTACAGTAATGCAATAGTAAATGGAAAATACAGTAACAAAAATGTGGAACCTTATTATTATTACTTGCTGAGCTACAACCCTAGTTGGAAGAGCAGGATGCTATATGCCAGAGGGCTCCAATAGGGAAGATAGCCCAGTGAGGAAAGGAAATAAAGAAACTCCAAGAGAAGTAATTAACAAATAAGATAAAATATTTTAATAACAGTAATATTAAAATAAAATTTTCATATACATACCGTACATAAACCAAGGCACTTCCCCCAATTTTGGGGGGTCGCCGACATGAAACAAATGAAACGCAAAAAGGGGACTTCTCCTCTCTACATTCCTCCCAGCCTGACAAGGGACTCAACCGAGTTCGGCTGGTACTGCTAGGGGTGCCACAGCCCACCCTCCCACATTATCCACCACAGATGAAACTTCATAATGCTGAGTCCCCTACTGCTGCTGCTGCTTCCGTGGTGTTCCAAGGCACCGCAGGAAGCAGCAGAGCCTACCGGAACTGCGTCACAATCGCTCGCCATTCATTCCTATTTCTAGCACCTCTCTTGCCTCTCTCCCATCTATCCTCCTATCACCCAGAGCTTCCTTCACTCCATCCATCCACCCAAACCTTGGCCTTCCTCTTGTACTTCTCCCCTCAACTCTTGCAGTCATCACCTTCTTTAGCAGACAGCCATTTTCCATTCTCTCAACATGGCCAAACCACCTCAACACATTCATATCCACTCTAGCTGCTAACTCATTTCTTACACCCGTTCTCACCCTCACTACTTTGTTCCTAACCCTATCTACTAGAGATACACCAGCCATACTCCTTAGACATTTCATCTCCAACACATTCAATTTCTGTCTCTCCGTCGCTTTCATTCCCCACAACTCCGATCCATACGTCACAGTTGGTACAATCACTTTTTTGGGCTTAGGCCATGTCGTCCTGATGGAAGGTTCCTTCAGTACCTTCCTTAGGGTATATTTGACTACAGTAGATATTCCCAGAGAATTAAACTAAAGGTTTCACAGAATTCTAACTTCTGGCGCGAGTAGCCATAAGGTATCCCTTTAGGATATCGTATAATAACGGGACGTATGCTTGACACGCCACATAGCTATCTATGTTACGGTACTCGGTGATGTCATAACCGCCGCCATGTTGGCCGCCATCTTGGTTGACGTCACCGTTGCACGCCTTCCTCATTCCTTCACTCGTAGCGTCTTTGACCAGGTGTCTTTTTCCCAGTTATTCGCTATTAGTTTCATCATGTCGCAATCTTCAGCCTCGCCTTCTTCTGGAAAGTTGAGTACCATATTCTTGTATTGTATAAATCAGCTCTGGCTGTAAAGTAACGCCAATTTATCTTAAATTACCGTGTTTTGTGGCGGAGCTGCTGCCTTAACCGGAGGCGTCATGACGCTGACGTCGTTGTTCGCATCACATGCTTTATTTAGTTAGCCAGAACAACCTTCCCGGTTTCATAACTAATTATCAGTATTAGTTATTTAGTCTTCATTGCTAGGAATTAGTTATATTATGCCGATAGTATTCGTTTTCGGCGAATTCACATGCTAGCTTGCTAGCCTATCCCCTAGGCTCGATAGCCTAGACGTTTTAGTTTACTTTCATGCATGATATAATAAGTGTTCCTAGTGTAAATTTAAGAAATGAAGATGTTAGGCATTTATACATATAAGATTCAGTGATTGCACATGTTTTTCTTCCTTCTAGGAAGTATACAAGGGGTTTTGATGATCTTGGTAGTCGACTCCCTCGCCCCTAACCTAACGCCTAACGGCTTGGGGTAGCATAGGCTACATCCTAGCCCTCCTTACCTTGAGTCTTATTTAAATGAGGTTAGGCTAGGATTTTCTTTCCCCACCCATAGCCATAGTTCTTGAGCTTTGAGTTTGGGACAGAACCTCAGATTACCAGACGTTTGCCCCCAGCTACCCCATTAGGTGAATGAACTCTCTTTTGGTTCCCGCTGGTCGGCAAAAGGGGGGGGGGGCCCTCTACCCTTCCCACCTGGTAGGGTTACGACCCTTCCTCCCTGTGGCCTAGCGACTTGTCCTACACCTGCCTTCCCCGGACTATGGGATATGTTCCCCTAGCCTAGGTTAGGCAGGCCCTGGGATTCTGTTTCTTTATAGTTTAGGACGGCACATCCATGCTGCTCCTTCACTGTACTAACCTACCCTAGGCTGGAGAATGAATTCTTCCTACACCTAGGATAGTGCTGGTACTGAAATAGAACGCCCCCCCTGGAGTTCCGGCGAGGGGTCACGCCTTCCCCTACACTCCTTCTCAGGACCCTCTCCCCTCCCCCTCTGTCCTTTGGTGATGGCCTAGCCATCACACCCCTGTCCACCGTCCTACAACTCGACCGAGTGCCGGCGGGTTGTGGGGTCGGGCCGGTCCTTTCGTTGGTTAGTCCGAACTGCTAGGCTTCCCGCATATAGTTGAACTAAGGGATAGCATACGACAGGTCGGTCTGCCGGCGGAAGACCTCACTATCTTAGAGTGTTCTTAGGTCCTCCCTTGGGCCGCCACCCGCAACTCTAGCAGACTGCCGGCTCTGTTGCGGCTGGATGGAAGCTTGCCATTCTCTCCCTTCCATTTGAACCCTCCTTCCGGAAGAAGACGAGGTTAGGGTAGTGAGCTACCGCCCTTCCCTCCTCCTTCCTCCATACTTTCTCTCTATCTCAATCAGTGCCGGTCCACAGTCACACTACTCTGCCGGCAACAGCCGTCAGTTTAGACCTGGTATTCCTCTCTGTCTCATAGATTGAAGTCAGGGTCGGAGTACCTAAAGCCGGTTGCCTGCCGACTGCCGGGGGCGCCGACATGCCGGCGATCTGCCATCATCCTGAGGTTTCGCCCTTTCTCCGCCACATAGACTGATGGCTGGGAGGGGTTCCCCCTCAACTGTAGATTCGCTGGCGCCCGGCGTGCTTCCGACATGCCGGCGCCACCTAATCATATTACATCAGTGGACTGTCACTTCTACCCTGCCAGCAATGCGATAGCCAATACATCTATGGTATAGTACATACCCTAGACAGAAAACTATGGTGTATAGTCATGCAGTAAATATTTCTAGCATACTCTGTGCATCCATGCGCAGTCCCTTGCCGGGACCTACCTGAATTGGGGATAATCTACTCTCCTTTTCCCGTAAGCTGAACGAACTCAGCTCTCTCCCTCTCACCATTACTAATACTCCGGAGGAAGTACAAGCTGTGCCAATTATCCATTTCGGATATCCCTTCCCCCTCCTTAGGGCGTTCTCAAGAAGGCTCTAGAATTAGTTATGGTGTGAGGTCACAGCAATTGGCTGGGTGGGATACACAAGTATGTCTTTTCTGCTTCATTTCCAGCTTACCTATCCTAAGCTTACACTTGGAAAGGAATCTTATATTGTAATTGAAATTACTTTAAGACTAATCTAAGATTACTTTAAGTCAATGATATAGACTTCTGTAGACTCATGTACCCCTTTCTTTTTACAGGAGGAGTACATCGGGTGTGAGAGCGCCTTCGGCAGCGCGTTCGGCGCCCGGACTTCTATGGCCACCTGGCGTGCCGAACCCACGCCAGCTGTTCCGTTTCCCAAGGAACTCTCCGCTATTGGGACCCGCAGGCCTGCACCGTCTGCAAGGACGTGCTCAACGAGGCGTTCGAGGCCCCCCGTCGGCGTAGGCCAGGGACATCGGTCACGAGAAACTACGCAAATGGGTGCTTGGTTTCCAGAAGAACGCCACTGGGCCCTATCTCCCTAGTGAGAAGATGAGAGCTCTGCTCTTCCCCAAAGCATCTGCAGATGCTGTCATCCCCAAACCGGAGATCCCCTGCGTCCAACTGACGGTCGAACCAGACATATCGGACGCACTTTAAGACTTCTATCTTGACGAGGTGGAACGGATGTCGTTTAAGTGTCGGACACCACCGAAAGGACCCTGATGGCCGAGGGTCAAGAAGAGGAGGAGCCTAGGGAGGCTCCTGACTCCGAGGGTGAAGGCGCCCCTGCCCCCTCTATCACTTTTGTTGCTGTTTCGGAACCCGGCCCCTCTACCTCCTCCACTCCTACACCTGCAAGAGTGACACCCCGTGGATAACCTCCCAGTCTTAGTGGCGATCCTGGACAAGAGGATTCGCCAGAGGGACGAGGATTTCAAGAGGGAAATCCTACGCCTGTCGAAACAGACCCCGAGGAAGATCACCGTGAAGGATCTTCCCCCATGCTCAGTGACGAACCCATGGAGGTATGCAGAACACATGCCGATCACAAGCGGACGTATCTTCGTCAATGACAAGTTAGGCGCCATTCCCCTTGAAGAGGTGGAGTTTTTGCCTAGCTTTGAAGCTTATCCGGACTGTTACATCCGTCTCAAGTCCGAACCAGTTTCCAAGGAGGAAACTGAGCCTAAGGAGGTCATCGTCTTTGACCATGTAAAGGCTCAATCTCTTCTGGCCGGCTGCCTGAAGAGTAAGGGCTACACCAACTCCAAGGTGCCGGCCCTAAGCAAGAAACACCCGTCTTTTCTTGCCCCTGCCACCATGGTCTTCCCCTTTGCAGAGAAATCCCTGTTGGCAGTGTTGAAGGCGGTGGAAGAAGGGAAACCCTGCCCTACATTGGAGGAATGTAGGCCCCTCTCCCTCGCCCTCCCTCCCGACGACAAGAACTGGAAAGACATCCAGTTAACTTTCTCTGTGGGAAAGTTGGAGGCTGACATCACTGGACGGCAGTTCAACGAGAACCTCCCCAAGCTCTACGAATACCTTCTGCGTCGGGAGCTGGACACGAAAGAGAGGCTGGCTGCCTCCCTCTCCCTTCAGGTCCAGATGGAAACGATGGCTGGGGACGCATGGACCCCAGGCTTCTACATGGTCTTGGCTAAGACCCACCTTGCCACCCTGACGAAGGACTTCTATAGCTTCATCAGGGCCATTAGAGTATGCAGAGAGTTCATGTTTGCGGATGCCACCGTCAAACACGAACCCCGGAAACTGATTTCCTCCAACATCTGGGGGAAAGATCTCTTCCCCAACGACCTCGTGAAAGAGATCGTCGACAGAGCCGTCACGGAGAACCGGAACCTTCTCCATAAGTGGGGCATGTCGAAGAAGAGGAAATCTCAGGATGAGGGCCCCCAACCTAAGAAGAAGACCAACAAGCCCAGACCTCAGCAGCGTCAGGCTAAGCGCCAGTTTCCGGCACCCGCCGCTCCCCAGTTGGTGGCTCAGCCCCAACAAACCTTTCAGTTGGTACCCCACCCGGTGGTGCCCAGTCACCAGCCTTCACGCCAGCCTACGAAAGGCAGTCGACTACCTTTCGTCCCAAAGGTAGAGGCACTGGCAGAGACTCCTCTCGCCGTCCCTCCAGAGGGAGAGGAGGACGGGGAGCAAGCGGCCGTGGTGGTAAACCCTCGGGAAACCAGAAGCAATGAGATGCTTCCGGTGAGAGGAAGACTCCACCTCTTCCAGGATTGTTGGACCTTCGATCCTTGGGCTCACAGCATCATCAAGAACGGACTAGGGTGGAGCTGGGTGACACCACCACCAGCTTTCCACCAATTCTTCCAACACTCCACCCCAGTCCTGGAAGAATACGTCCAAGAACTCTTGAACAAGAAGGCGATCAAGAGGGTAAAGTCCACCAGGTTCCAAGGAAGACTATTCTGTATACTCAAGAAGGACTCCGACAAACTCAGAGTTATTCTGGACTTGTCCCCTCTCAACAAGTTCATAATGAACAAGTTCAAAATGCTGACTCTTCAGCACATAAGAGCCCTGCTGCCTCAAAAGGCTTACACAGGATTCAGGCTTCAAAGAAGACAGTACGCCTTCAGAGCCATGCCCTTCGGGCTAAACATAGCCCCAAGGATATTCACGAAGCTCGCAGAGACGATTGTCCAACAGCTACGCTTACAAGGCGTCCAAGTGATGGCTTACCTGGACGATTGGCTGGTGTGGGCAGCATCCATTGAAGAATGCCAGCAAGCTTCCACAAAGGTGATCCAGTTCTTGAAACATTTGGGCTTCAAGATCAACACCAAAAAGTCTCGACTTTCTCCAGCCCAGAAGTTCCAATGGCTAGGAATCCATTGGGACCTTCAGTCACACCATCTTTCCATTCCTCTGAAGAAAAGAAAGGAGATAGCGGGATCTGTCAAGAGAATCCCAAAATCCAAACGGATTTCAAGACGACAACAGGAACGGGTGCTCGACTCCCTTCAGTTCGCTTCAGTGACAGACCCAGTGCTGCGAGCACAGCTAAAGGATGCATCTGGAGTCGGGAGAAGATACGCATCAATCGCTCGAAGAGATCTCAAGAGACCTCTGCCGACCAGGCTTCGATCCCTCCTAAAGCCATGGTCGGAGGCGAAGAACCTGAAAAGATCGGTACCTCTTCAACCACCGCCTCCATCGGTCGTTATCCATACGGATGCATCGCTAGAAGGATGGGGGGTCACTCCCACCAACGACAAGTTCAAGGAACATGGTCTCCCCTATTCAAGACGTTTCACATCAACATCTTTGAGGCCATGGCGGTCCTTCTCACTCTGAAGAGGCTGTCTCCACGTCCCTCAGTCCACATCTGTCTGACTCTGGACAGCGACGTCATGGTCAGATGTCTCAACCGTCAGGGCTCAAGATCGCCCCAACTCAACTAAGTGTTGCTACCCATCTTCCGCCTGGCAGACAAAAAAGATGGCACTTGTCGGTAGTTCACCTACAAGGATTCCGCAACGTGACGGCGGATGCTCTATCCAGGACAACTCCGATAGAGTCAGAATGGTCCCTAGATGCAGACTCATTCTCCTTCCTCTCCCAACAAGTCCCGGAACTGCAGATCGACCTCTTTGCAACGAGCGACAACAAACAACTTCCTCGCTACGTGGCCCCATACGAGGACCCCCAAGCGGAAGCGGTGGACGCCATGTCCCAGGATTGGAACAGATGGACCAAGATTTACCTGTTCCCTCCACCCAACCTTCTGCTGAAAGTCCTCACCAAGCTGAGATCCTTCCAAGGAACAGCGGCCCTAGTGGCACCCAAGTGGCCCTGGAGCAACTGGTTCCCATTAATCCTTGGAAAGTTACAACCCGAGCTAATTCCCCTGCCGGACCCAGTTCTAACCCAGCAAGTTCAGAAGTCGACTGTCTTCGCTTCATCAAAGAAAACCCGAGACCATCTCATGATTTTCTCTCCCTAGCCGTCAAGAAGAGGTTTGGGATCTTGAAGAAATGCTTAGACTTCTTAGAGGAATATAAAACAAAATCTACCAGAAGGCAGTATGAGTCATTCTGGAAGAAGTGGGTGTCTTTTGTCAAGGCTAAAAATCCTACGGAAATTTCAATGGATTTTTGGCAGCCAACACGATTTCCACCTGCAAATCGGCCTTAACAAGACCATTATTCTATGCCTTCCAGATAGACCTGTCCAAAGACATCTTTAACAAGCTGCCAAAGGCATGTGCTAGACTCAGACCTGCACCCCCACCGAGACCCATTTCCTGGTCTCTCGACAAGGTGCTCCACTTTGCCTCAAGTTTGGACAATGAAACTTGCCCTCTGAAAGATTTGACTCAAAAAGTGATTTTCCTATTTGCTCTCGCCTCGGGAGCCTGAGTCAGTGAAATTGTGGTATTATCAAGAGAAGAGGGCCAGATCCAGTTCGCAGATACAGGCGAGCTTACCCTCTTTCCTGACCCAACGTTTCTCGCCAAGAACGAGCTACCCACTAAAAGGTGGGGCCCCTGGAGAATCTGCCCTCTGAAGGAAGATGTCTCTCTGTGTCCAGTAGAGAGTCTAAAGGTCTATCTTCGAAGAACTTCAGACTTTGGCGGAGGACAGCTCTTTAAAGGGGAAACATCGGGGTCCGACTTGTCACTCAAACAACTAAGGGCGAAGATCACCTACTTTATTCGCAGAGCGGATCCTGACAGTACACCCGCAGGTCACGATCCCAGGAAAGTCGCCTCTTCTCTGAATTTCTTCCAGTCAGTGGACTTCGAAAGTCTTCGCTCTTTCACAGGCTGGAAGTCATCAAGAGTGTTTTTCAAACACTACGCGAAGCAGGTGCATGAACTGAAGAGATTTGTGGTAGCTGCAGGTAGTGTGCTAAAACCTGCTGTTTAGTGCTGCGTAGAACAATGAGTTATTCGGGTGTCTGTGTTGATCCTAGTGCGCAACATAGTGAAATTAGTGCCACCTCGTGACACTACGGACTGTTCTTATACAAAGGTGAAGTCACATAGACTAAAACACGTGTGCCATATGTTCTTAACATGAAGTGTATATATGACATTCTAGAAAGACTTTATAGTTCATATGGCTAGTTTTCCTTTTCAGATTCCACTACATTACAATTACAATTTATATTTATTAC
Source organism: Palaemon carinicauda (assembly GCF_036898095.1). Taxonomy (NCBI): domain Eukaryota; kingdom Metazoa; phylum Arthropoda; class Malacostraca; order Decapoda; family Palaemonidae; genus Palaemon; species Palaemon carinicauda. The sequence goes on along the minus strand of NC_090726.1, from coordinate 151,835,269 downwards.
CTGTTGTATGCTAATTCTTATTTTGACTAAATAAAAATAGAATTTGCTTTACTCGTGCGTCTTATTTCGCCGTCATTTTGGAAATAAAATACTGTTTGAGAGTTTTACATCCCTCATGATAGGAAAGATTCTCTGAACAATGATTATACTATTGTTCCTCATTGATACAAACTCATCTAGACTAAGGTAATTTGTTCCAACACGTACTTACCTTCTTTTATCTGGCCCTGGGACCGGCAGGTATCTGTGATGCTAGACGAGTTCCTCTATCAAGTAACTTCAAGATTTTCCTTACGTCCAGTAGGACTCTTCCCTGCCGGGGGGGGGGGGGGGGGACAGGAAGCAGGAACATAGTACATGTTTCTCTGAAGTGACATGAAACGGAAATGTCACAGGTCTCTGTGGTCATCAGACCAAAGAAATATTGTCTAGAAGTCGAAGGCACTACAAAAAGGGAAAAAATCCACGATACATTAATTCTCTGGTACACTTCCATCAGGACGACATGACCCGAGCCCAAAAAACGGATTTTGGGCTAAGCGAAAAATCTATTTTTGGGTGAGATAGCCATGTCGTCTTGATGGACCCGCCCTTCTTCTCTATTCAGGCCTTGACAGGCCCCTCCCAATCTTATTGTATCATGGAGGCTGGCCTAGATGCCGGAAGGAATGAGGAAGGCACACAACGGTGACGTCAACCAAGATGGCCGGTTATGACGTCACCGAGTACCGTAACAGTAACGAAGGAGGAGAACTTAGTAACGACTCCTCCCATAACTTGCCACACTTTCCCCTCGAAGCGTAAACGCTATGTGGGGTGCAGATAGCTATGTGGCATGTCAAGCATACGTCCCGTTATCATACGATATCCTAAAGGGAAACCTTATGGGTACTCGCGCCAGAAGTTAGAATTCTGTGAAACCTTTAGAAATTCAAAATCTCGCACTATCGTAGATATGGCAGGTGTACAACAGCGCCCTAGCGGTACCACAGGTGGAACTACACCCAGCCACTTCAGTTCTTCCAAGCCTCATAGCAATACCACAGGTAGTCTCTAGAGGGGAGGAGGGTGGGAGTTAAATTTATATAACCAGCGGGTAAGTACAGTATATTCAAAAATTTATTTTATTATGAAAATATCATTTTTAAATATAAAACTTACCCGCTGGTTATATAAGAGCTGATTGACACCCCTTGGTGGCGGGTCAGAGACAGCTACATATTGAAAGTTCACTTAAGCATTACAAAAAACACTTAACTTAAACGGTTCTCACCTGATAAGGAAGCTGACAGCAAAGGTACTCTGCCTCATTTCGTCCGCTATCCTTAGGAGATCCAGTGATCCACTCGGGGCTGTTGATCTCTAGGAGCTGCCAAACAGTACAAACACCTATAACATGACAGGACCTCAACTAATACCCTTGTTCCGGGCGCACTCTAGGAACAAATTGACCACCTGACCAAACCAAAGATTGCGGAAGGCTGACGACCAGCCTCCACAAACAACCACAACTTACAAGTTCCAAGAGATAGAAAAGGGGTATTAGAAAAAGGGAACGTAGTGGTAGATCATTCACCTACTATCGCATTCGCTGCAACAAAAGGACCCAAAGTATAACAGTTCTCATAAAGCGTTTGAACATGTTTCAAATAATGTGATGTGAAAACTGACTTACTTCTCCAAAAGGTCGTATCCATCAAACTTTGTAGAGAACGATTCTTTTTAAAAGCTACCGAAGTCGCTACCGCCCTGACTTCATGTGTCTTAACTTTGAGAAGCCTCTGATCTGCTTCATCACACTGAGCGTGAGCCTCTCAAATTAACAGTCTTAAGAAGAAAGACAAGGCATTCTTTGACATGGGCAGTGAAGGGTTTCGGACTGCACACCACAAAGCGTGAGTCGCCTCTCAGATTCTTCGTTCTGTCCACATACAGCCGTAATGCTCTTACTGGACAGAGCACCCTCTCCAACTCATTTCCCACCACATCATAAAGATTAGGGATCTCGAAGGATTTGGGCCATGGCCGAGTAGGATTTTCATTTTTAGCCAAAAACCCCAGCTGTAAAGAACAGATGGCTTTACCATCCCGAAAACCAATGTTCCTGCTAAATGCGTGAACTTCACTTACTCTTTTAGCGGTGGCTAGACTAACCAGAAACAAAGTTTTCAAGGTTAAATCCTTAAAAGAAGCCGAGTGCAAAGGCTCAAATCTGTCACCCATGAGAAATTTCAGCACCACATCCAAATTCCAGGCAAGGGGAGCAGATTGAATTTTCTTGGTGGTATCAAAAGACCTAAGCAGGTCCTGTAGATCCTTATTATTGGAGAGGTCTAAGTTCCTGTGTCTAAAAACCATAGCCAACATACTCCTGTAACCTTTAATTGTAGATGATGAGAAGTTATGTTTATTCTTAAGGTCAATGAAAAAATCCGCTATCTGGGTTAGAGATGTACTGGATGAAGAAATCGAGTTAGCCCTACACCACTCTTTGAACAACTCCCACTTGGACTGATACACCTTGATGGTGGATGACCTCCTTGCCCTAGCAATAGCCTTGGCTGCCTTCTTCGAAAATCCTCTAGCTCTAGCGAGTTTTTCGATAGTCTGAAGGCAGTCAGACGTAGAGCTCGGAGGTTCAGATGGTTTCGGGCCAAGTGAGGTTGTCTGAGAAGATCTGGTCTTAAGGGAAGGCTTCTCGGGAAATCTACCATCCATTCCAGTACCTCTGGAAACCAGCTTCTTGACGGCCAGAACGGGGCTATAAGAGTCATCCTGGTTTCCTCGTGGGATACGAACTTCTGTATCACTTGGTAAAGGATCTTGAATGGGGGGAACGCATAAACCTCCATGTGAGACCAGTCCATCAGAAAAGCGTCTATGTGAATGGCTTCGGGATCTGGCGCCGGAGAGCAGTAACACTCCAGTCTCTTCGTCTTTGCGGTTGCAAAGAGATCCACGAGAGGACGACCCCACAAACGCCACAGACTTTTGCAGACGTCTCGGTGTAAAATCCATTCTGTGGGGAGAACCTGACCCCTCCTGCTGTGTCTGTCTGCACTCACATTGTTGACCCCTTGAATAAACCGAGTCAAAAGTGTCACTTTCCTCTGCTCTGCCCAAATGAGAAGAGGCCTTGCTATCTCGTACAAAGTCCAAGAGTGGGTTTCGCCTTGCTTTGCAATATAGGCAAGAGCCGTAGTGCTGTCCGCATTTATTTGGACTACCTTGCCTCTGACCTGCTTCTCGAAGCCTCTGAGGGCCAGATGAATCGCCAAAAGCTCCTTTTAGTTGATGTGGAGGGTTGATTGTTCCACTGTCCAAGCCCCGGAAAGCTCCTCCTTCCCCAATGTAGCTCCCCACCCCGAGTTTGAGGCGTCGGAACACAACACGAGGTCTGGGCTCTTCTGATATAACGACAACCCTTCCTTCAGTCTGTGCTCGTTGTCCCACCATTGAAGATGAGACTTGATGGAGATCGTGATGGGAACGCAATCCCTGTCTAGGCTGTCCCCTTTTTTCCAATGGCGATTGAGATGAAACTGAAGGGGACGCAAATGCAACCTCCCCAGAGTTACGAACTTCTCTAGTGAGGAGAGAGTGCCCAGAAAGCTCATCCAATCTCTTACGGAACAGAGTTCCTTCTTCAGGAAAGCTTGGATCTTTTGGAGAGCCGACTGTATTCTTACAGGGAACGGAAAAGCCCGAAAAATCCGACTGTGAATCTCCATCCCCAAATAAAGAATCTCCTGGGATGGAGTCAGTTGCGATTTTTTCGAGCTCACCAGGAAGCCCAGTTCCCTGGTTAAATCCAGAGTTATTTTCAGGTCCTTCAGACAGCGATCGGATGAGGAAGCTTTTATCAGCCAAACGTCCAGGTACAGAGAGACCCTGATTCCCCTCGAATGCAGCATACTCGCTACATTCAGCATGATCTTCGTAAATAATAGAGGAGCCGTGCAAAGGCCGAAGCAAAGAGCCCTGAATTGGAAGACCTTGTTTCCGTCCATGAACCTCAGATAACGCCTGCAGCTGGGATGAATCGGAATATGGAAATAGGCGTCTTGGAGGTCTATTGAGACCATCCAATCGTCTTTCCTCACCGCCGCCAGAACCGTCTTCTGAGTTTCCATCGTAAACGTCGAATTCTGGACGTAACCATTCAGAACATTTACATCCAGAAGCGGCCTCCACTCCCCGGAAACCTTGGGGACTAAGAAAAGGCGGTTGTAAAACCCCGGAGATGTTACATCCTGGACTTCCTCTATTACTTGCTTTTCTAGTAAAAGAAGCATCTGAAGATGCATAGCTTGCTTCTTCGGACCCTCTCTGTACTTGGGCGAAAGATCCACTGATCTGAGACCAAAGGAGGAATAGCTAGGAAGGGGATCTTTTAACCCTCCTTTAACACTTGGACGGACCAGGGATCCGCTCCATTCCTCTCCCAGATCTTCCAGAAGTGAATCAACCTGGCCCCCACTGCCGTCTGAAGGATAGGACAGTCAGACTTTACCTCGACTGGTTTTGTTTCCTCTGCTTCTAGGCTTCCTTACGTCTGGTTTGAAAGAGCCCCTTCCGGAAGGTTTCCCATGAAAGGGCTGAGAAGGGCGAACACCAGAAGAGACTTCCTTAGGTTTCCGCGAAGCAAAAGTGGAAGGCAAAACTTTCCTCGCCGTATTGGCCACCAAATCATGAGTGGCCTTCTGAGTGAGAGCAGTGGCAACTTCCCCCACCAAATCTTGTGGAAATAGGGTGGTAGACAAAGGAGCAAATAGCAGCTCCGTTTTCTGGTAGGGAGAAACTCCTGCTGAGAGAAAAGAGCACATCGTGGCCCTTTTCTTGAGGATTCCAGCTGTGAACAAGGCAGCTAACTCATTCGAGCCATCCCTCACCCCTTTGTCCAAGCAGGACATCAAATGCACAAGGCCACTAGTGTCCGTGTCCTTCATATCCGAGACCCTCTTGCTCAAAGCTCCCAAAGCCCAGTCTAGGTAATTAAGTACTTCGAAGGCCCTGAACAGACCCTTAAGTAAATGATCGAACTCCGTCATTGACCACCAAACCTTTGTCTTCCTTAAGGATAGACGACGAGACGAATCTACTAAACTTGAGAAATCCCCCTGGGCAGAGGAGGGAAATCCCAAACCCAGCACTTCACCAGTCTCGTACCACACACTAGATTTAGAGGCTAATTTTGCGGGAGGAAAGGCAAAGGCTGATTTGCCAAGAGTTCGCTTAGAGTCCATCCAGGACCCCATTAACTTCAAGGCCCGTTTAGAAGACCGTGAAAGGACCATCTTAGTATACACCGGCACCTTAGTTGTTTTACCTAAGACAAACTCCGATGGAGGAGAACGAGGGGCCACAGGGATAAAATGATCAGGGAAAACTTCTGTAAGAATCAACATAAATTTCCGAAGGTCAACAGCATGTTGATAATGTTTCTCTTCCTCATTCTCAGAAACCTCCTCTAAAGGCTCGTCCACGTCAGACTTCTCTTCAAGTTCGTCTTCTGGCAGTGCAGCAACTGCTGCAGCCTGAACTGAAGGAATAACGTCTGAGTGAGACCGCCTGTCAGAGTCAATAACTTCATCCAACTGAAGAGGGGAGGTCGAAGTAGACTGATGAGAAACCTGGATGGGTCGACGCTCGCCCTCCAAAGGTAACTGTCGCGTGTCGCCCCAAGACCGCTCAGAAACTGCTAACTGTTGAAGCGACCGACGTTTGGAATCGGACGACAACTGCCGAGAGTCGACGCGTGGACGCGTAGCGTCCGCTAGCGGTTGACGCGAACGATCTTTACCGTCAAATGATGACTGTCGATGGTCGTCTCGTGGACGCCTAGCGTCCAAATGTTGTTGACGCTGCCGCTTCACTGCGTCCAAAGTTGACTGCAGAGAATCTTCGCGGCGACGCACCGCGTCCAATTGCCGCCGCCGGTGTTCTTTCTCACGAACGGAAGGCGAAATTTTATTAGCAAGAACTCTCTGGCGTGATTCCTCTATATCAACCTGGCGTCGAGCACTAAGAATGGGAGACCGCCTGTGCGATAACTCGTCAGCACAAGAAACCACCGATCGCCTGTGCGACAACTGGTCTGAAGTCTGACGCCCAATCGTACTGCCAACACCAGGTTGATAAGAATCCATGAACGATGAGAGTTGTTTTTTCATAGATAAAAGCATCGACCAATTAGGGTCTTCAGGCAAAACATTTGTCTCCTTCCTTGAAAGAAAAGCGACAACATCATCACCACGATTTTCGGGTGACGAAAGCCAGTCTAAAGGGAGAGGTGGCGCATGAATCGTAACATCCGTCATCGAAACAAATTCAGAGTCGGAAAGAATAGGCTCAACTCGAATACCGTGATCTGGACGCTTCGCAGGCGTACAAGTGACGGGAGAACGAAAACGCTCAGGGGAATCCCACGTATTACAACCTGGACGTGCAGGCGATTCCGGACGTAGAGCAACCGCATGCGATCTCTTAAGCGGTCTAGACGCTCGCCGCCACAACTCGCTACCCGAACCTTCATCGGAGGACGGAGATAACATACCAACCTCACCTTTCCTACGATGAGGGTGAACGACCTGTGATACGGCAACAGGAACGTTCGAGGGAACGTCTGCACGATTGATGACGCTTCTCGTTCCCTTTAGCCGATCGACTTTACTTCTCCCATGGGTTCGAGAGCTCGAAAGAGGTCTAAGGCTAGCAGAACGACAAGATCGTGCAGACGCGCCCTCCACAACACTGAATACATTAGAAACACTTTCCACAGTTCCGACAGTTTCACGATTTTTCAGCACATTTAATTCAGAAAAAATTTTATTTCTATCAGCCGATAATGACCACTTTTTCACCGAGAGCCAGAATCGCGGTAAACATGTCTTTCATAGATGGTTCCTGATCTACCACTACGGTGGAAGGAATAGGATTAGGAATATTAACATTAGGTAAGGCTACCTCAACAGATCGTGAAGAACTACGCCTAACTCTATCCGTCTCAAGTCTCCTAACATACCGTTCGTATGTTACCCATTCATCATCCGTTAATGAAAAACATTCATTACATCTATTATCAAAAGAACAAGGTTTCCCCCTACATTTGACACAAATATCGTGAGGATCAACGGACCCCTTAGGAAGTCGAGTACGACAACCTTCACTAACACACTTACGAATAGTAGGGGAGGGGTCGGCCATTTTGAATGTTTAAGAGAAAGACCGACAACCAAAAAACAAAGGAAATATTAATAAATATAACCACCACAAAAGGATTTCAAGATTAAATGAAAGAGAAAATGATTAACGATAGTTCAAACTCAAAGAAAACGTTGTACATCACCAAACAACTTCCCAACAGAGTAAGACAGCAAGAGCGAACTTCAATATGTCAGCCAGCTATGGCGGCAGAAGAAGAACTGAAGTGGCTGGGTCTAGTTCCACCTGTGGTATCGCTAGGGCGCTGTTGTACACCTGCCATATCTACGATAGTGCGAGATTTTTAATTTCTGCCACGGCGTCAGAAGACTTCAGCTCTTATATAACCAGCAGGTAAGTTTTATATTTAAAACTTAAATTTACAAAACACTTTAACAAATGACAGAAAATATTAACACGACTAGATGGAAAGCTTAAAACAATTTTTTTTTTTTGCCCTTTTCCTAATTTTGTAATTTCTTTATACTTTACATTTTGTATTTTCTAAATTTAATAATTTTCTTCATCACTTCCTTTTTTCTGCTTTGATGGCTTCCTTCTGTTTAAAGATGGTGCCTATCATCGATGAATTTCAGCCATACTCCTTAGCGATCACACTTAACCGCAAACCAGCCTCATACTTCTTGAGTATCTTAAGCTTCGTCTCCCTGCACCCCAGCAACATTCTTGGGAGACCCATGGCTAATAACGAAGAAGTTGAATAACGCAACATGATATAGTACAGTAAACTAAAAGCACGAAAGCGAAATCACCAACATGAATTCAACGTGATCGATAGTGCTGGTGAAACGAAATGATCGAGGGACACCAAAGTGTCGATGCATGATTGGATAGAGCAGGATCTTATGACGGTAACTAGCATCAGAGGAGGGAGATAACCAATGGGAGCTTGGGAAAATTGTGGTGAGTTTACAGTTTTGGTGGGGTGCAAATTTTAGAATTAGTCTTGGCGGCCGGGCGAATCTCGTACCGTACCTTGTTTTGTATCTGGAAATTTTTTTAAGAATATATGAGTCGGGAAAATCTTCGCATCTCGTATCACATTATGAAATTTTCGTATGCAGAAACTCTCGTATCACGCGGCATCACTGTACTGTATAGTGTAATACCCTTTACAGTACTGTTCTGTACAATATTTAACAATTTTATACAACGACTACTAACCACTTACGTACAAAGTTCTATGCAGCAATCTTGATGATGCATGACAAAATTCTTGAGGCGTCGTCTGTTGCGAAGTATGTACTGTAGGTAATCCGACATCTACAGTAACCCGGTAATACGTTCAGTATGTATATGGATTATATATAGCTGTGGAAAACATATAATCAATAGTAATCATGTACAGGTGCAGTATTTTTATAAACAGAATATACTAAAGTAAGGTACTGAACAGTAGGTATCGACTGTGCTTTTGTAAACATAAAACAAAACAAAAGTACAGCTGTACATAGTTAATAAACAATTTGTACAGTAGTGTAATGCTGTTCTGTGAAATAGTTATCATCATCTCATCCTATGCCTATTGACGCAAAGCGCCTCAGATAGATTTCGCCAGTCGTCTCTAACTTGAGCTTTTAAATCAATACTTCTCCATTCATCATCTACTTCAAACTTCATAGTCCTCAGACATGTAGGTCTGTGTCTTCCAACTCTTCTAGTGCCTTGTGGAACCCAGTTGAAAGTTTGGTGAGCTACAGTAATCTCTCTTAGGGAGTGCGAAGAGCATGCCCAAACCATCTGCATCTACCCCTCATCATGATCTCATCCACATATGGCACTTGGGTAATCTCTCTTATAGTTTCATTTCTAATCTTGTCCTGACATTTAACTCCCAATATTCCTCTAAGGGTTTTGTTCTCAAATCTACAAAATCTGTTGGATATTGTTATACCACGACTCGTGTCCATACAGTAACACGGACCTCACCAAACGAATATACTGTACTGTAGAACCTAATTTTTATATGTAATTTCAGGCAATTCGATTTCCAAATTTTACTTAACCTAGTCATTGGTTGATTTGCTTTTATCAATTTTTCATTAAACTCGAATTCTAAAGATCCTGTATTAGAGATCGTAGGTCCTGAATATTTAAATGAATCCACCTCATTAATCCTTTCTCCTTCCAGTGATATTTCATCTTCCATTGCATATTCCGTTCTCCTCATCTCTGTCTTACTTCTATTCATCTTTAGCCTAACCTTATGTGATATTCCATACATTCTGGTTAACAAGCTTTGCAAGTCCTGTGGTTTCTGCTAAAAAGAACAGCATCATCAGCATACTCTAGGTCAGATAATTTCCTGTTACCAATCCAGTCCAATCCTTCACCATGCCCAACTATTCTATGCATTACAAAATCTATGAGAAGGATAAACAACATAGGTGACAACACATTCCCTTGGAGTACTACACTGTTCACTGGAAATTCATTTGATAGGACTCCACTAACATTAACTTTGCACTTGCTATGCTCACGAACAGACTTAAGAGAAACTCCATAATAATGCAGGACTCCACAAAATTGGCCAGTGCACACTATCAAAGGCTTTTATATAGTCCACAAATGATATAAAAAAGGATTTCTTTATTCTACACATTGCTATACTACGTCTTAAAATTAAAATTCGGTCAGTACAACTTCTACCTTTTCGAAATCATGCTGGTTATTCTCTCAGCTTTTCATCAATCTTTCTGTATAATGTACAATTTAAGATTACTGTAACTAAATGTACATATTTTATACAACGACCACTCATTATTTTCGTAGGAAGTTCGGAAGTAGCAGAAGCATACTTGTGGGCCATAACCTTGTAGCAAAAGCAAGCAAAGTCAGGTAAAACATGTGGGCTGGGAGGATGCGGGGAGGTGGCGCGAAGCAAGACCAATTCAAAGGAGCGTGGGCTATTTGAAATCACTGCACCACTAGTTTTCATCTCCAATATGTGATTTTTTATTTAATAGGTATTGCAGTTCTGTGTGGCGTGTAAGTAAAATTGCGAATAAACTTGCGTAGTGCTGGCTGACTGTTTGCAACCGTTCATATTTGGCCAAGAGCAACACAATTTGCCAAGGGAAGAAAGATTAAAAACATTAACTCAGCATTGGAACATTTTCATAACTTTCCTTACAACTCACGCAAATCGTGCAGGTGTCTTCTGAGAGAACTGGAAGGGGAAGCATCGATAATTTGTGAGAACTCCAAATTCGATGGGCTGCACCAATAACGACTACGCAATTAACATCAAACATGATTAAACAAAGTGGCATTAACACCAGAGTCGGTATAAAAGACACCCCAAACACAAATGATTGAGGAAGCTATGGCAAAATTCTGTTGAAAAGACTCTCATGGGTAATTGAAATTAAAAAAGGAACGATGGTTGTTATTTGACTGTCACTCGAAGCAAACTGACAAAAAAATAGTTTGGACTCGACTCACTTGAGTCTTGTTCCAGCCGTCAGTTTTACCAATGGCAGGACAGAATAGGAGGTATCAGGGTTGTCAATGTGGTAAAAATTTGTGAGGGTATTGGGATTCAGGGATAGATAAATTATCCTTAAGTAATGTTTATTAATATACAAATTACTTTTGAAAGTTTTTCATTTTAATTATAAATAATAATGGGCATTAACTTACTGTACAGAATATCTCAATTATTAAAGAGTAAACTTGATTGTACAGTACACATAAAAGTTTGTCTTTCAATTTCTTTCACATCTTTTGATGCAAAGATTCGGCCGTTAACAACTAGCAGATTTCCTAAGAGTTCAGACCATACTCGTATGTCTCCGAATTTAGCCATCTCTTTCTCGAGGTTCCTATTTGACAAAGGCCTAACAGATAGCACTTTAACCACCATCAAGTCAGCTTTGAAGAAGATCTTCCTTGTTGGGTATAACCCTTTTACCCCCAGGCTCTTTGGAAATTTCCAACCCTTAACCCCCAGGGGGTTATTTTTTTCCCAGCACATTTTGCAGTATATTTTTTTTAAATTGCTCTAACAGCCTTCATTATTGTCATAGAGAGGTCAGGTTGGTCTCATTCTCTTGGAAAATGCCTGAATTTTCTCAAAAAAATTATCAAAAATATAAAAAAAAAAATTTTATAGCATTTTTTTGCAAGGACGTACCGGTACGTCCATGGGGGTTAAGGGATGGGTTTTGTGAAACATACTAGTACGTCCTTTGGGGGTAAAAGGGTTAACATTAACCTAGCTGATTCCTATTTCTCATCTATTCCATAAACATGTGCTAGGCTTCGACCTTCGGTTCGGCCACAAAAGGACTCTTGGTCTCTGAACGGTGTCCTCAAACTTGCGACGGACACAGACAATGAATCCTGCTCTTATATCACTCTTCTTAGGAAGACTTTATTTCTAACGGCTTTGGCCTCAGGTGATGGAATATCAGAACTAGCAACTCTCTCACGAAACCCGGAAAACATAGATTTCCTCCCTTTAGCCGAAGTCATCCTTTCTCCTGACAAAGCTTTCCTAGCTAAAAATGAGGATCCGCAAAATAGGTGCTCCCCTCGGAAGATTATTCTTCTTCCCCAGGATCCTTTCTCTGTGTCCAGTCACTACTCGCAAGGCCTTTTTAGCTAGAACTGCCACCCGCTCGTCTGGCCCCTTGGTTATCAGGGAACAAGGAGGTACTATTTCCATTCACGGTATCAGGCAAAAAATCCTCTACTTCATTAAACATACTAATCCGGAATCATTTCCCCAGGCTCATGATATACGGTCAGTAGATACCTCCATCAATTACTTCCAGAACAGGGATTTTGATGATTTAAAAAAAAAAAAATATATATACGGGTTGGAAATCCCTTATGGTTGTCAAACGCCACTATCTAAAGATCTTACAGGCCCTTAAATACCCGACGATGGCAGCGGGGAGCCTTATCTCTCCCCATTAATCTCTTCTTCTTCCTTTCTTCCATCTCTTCTCTTCTCCCTCCTACCCGCCACTCACACCACGTCGCCACTCTCCTGGGTAGTTCGTTAGCCCTATGATATTTGCCATGTTTAATTCCTATGGTTTAACTGTTATTGTAGTTACTGTTCCTTTAATGTTTAGATATGCTTAGACATGTAAGGTTTGATGCCTTTTGCGTTTCGACACTCAGTTGATTCCTTGTCGTCATAGTTATTTAGCCTTACGTTCCCTATGTCATTTGGCTAGTTGGTAATTGGACGTTTACTTACATTATTATATTATACTATTGTCGTACATGGTGATTGTATTCTCCTCATTAAGGGATTTTGACGAAGGAAAAATCTATTTCTAAGCGAGAGACCCGTGTCGCCCAGTGAAATGCTCCTATAGCACCATTTCTAAGGTATATAACTGCTATATATTACCAGAGAAAAAATTTGCATGGGAATGCCAGGTTGAACCCAGCTCGCTCACCTGTATAAGGTGTTGATATAATACTGGGGCGCGATAAATCACAACCAGAGGCCTCGCACCATTTAGATGTCTAATGTCAAAATCCCCGAACAGCGAGGCGCCGTTCAACCTCGTACTACTACTAACCAACCCACGCCAGTGACGTCACTCCTTATAGCACCCCAGATTGGGGCTCAATTAGGGAGGGACGGGCGGGTTCACTGGGCGACACGGGTCTCTCGCCCAGAAATAGATTTTTCCTTCGTCAAAATCCCTTTTCTGGGCTCCGACCCGTGTCGGCCAGTGAAATCGTACCAGAGAATGGGGACCCAATAAGGCTATCTACCTGGAGGGAATAACACAAAATTAATATAGCTGATGAATTTAATATAAAAAAAGAGGGACATGGAAACCCGTAAACAGATCAACACGTAAAAGACAGAGACAATTAGACATGATACATAAACAAAATGAAACCCGAGGGGGTAAGTCAACAGGTAAGAATAATGTTAATACAGCTTGGTAAGCAAAATGCAGTAAAGCATACAATCATAGATATAAATAATTAACATAACAAAGGAAGATCAGCTCGGGGATTTCAAAAAATAGTGAAATCAAAATAATTCGAGAAATCGATCAATTGAATAATAAATAATACATCATGGTAAATAAAACAGGTAGGAACAACAGGTAAGCCAGGCAGGAGGGAAAGAGGACAGAGCAAGACTTTGTGATTAGGACTCAGTACCCTCGGGAGGAACTACATTCCCCGCAGCTACTGTGGCAAATCTAAGAGCTTCTAAAGGTTTTAGGTAGTGGCGCTTGAAAACTTTAGGGGACTTCCAACCGGTATATTTTGAGAGCTCATCAAATTTCATATGGTGGAAAAAATTAATTGAGGTAGCCACCTGATTCCTTTAAGGGTAATAATTCCTCCGTGCTCTCTAATAAATAAGGGCCCTGTGGTTGTAGTGGAAGTTCTACTTAAGTAGGATTTCAGGGTGGTAACTGGACACAGGGATGGATCCCTAGGAAGTGGAACAATCTTCCAGGGGGACCACCTGTTCTGGGGATCCTCATTTTTAGCCAGGAACACTTTGTTAGGGGAGAGAAGGACCTCACCGGAAGGGAGAAACTCTATGTGACCAGGGTCTCTAGATAAAGCTGACAATTCCGAGATTCTGGAGCCAGAGGCGAGGCTCAAAAGGAAAAGTGACTTTCTTAATAATGCCATATAGTTACAGGATTCATTTGGAGTGTCAGAGGCCAGCTTAAGAACATCGTTTAAAAACCAGGAAACTCCGCTAGGGCGAGTGGAAGGTTTTAGCCTGGCACAAGCTTTCGGAATGGATGAGAAATATGAATCCGTTAAATCAATGCCAAAACCAATATGGAAGATCTTTTTCAAGGCTGACTTAATTGTAGTAATGGTACTGGCTGCCAGACCTGATTCGAAGAGGGTCCGGAAGAATGTCACAGTTAGGTTCATTGTCATTTTCTCAACCTGGGAATCTCTCAAGAACTTAGCTAATTTCTTGACAGCTGAGTCATATTGTCGGAGAGTAGATTCCCTTTTGTCGGATTCCAGGAAAATAGTATTCGAAGGATCGATGCTCGCACCTCGTTGGGCTGCGAACTTCATGAAGTCCATAAAGTTAGGGCATTCAGAATCCTTGAGGAAGCGAACACATTGCGAGTTTGTACTGTCTGTGTGAGCACCGGATTGGGGATCCGCCGGGGGCTGAGACCTAGCTCTAGCAACAAGGGGAACCAATTGCTCTTAGGCCAGTTGGGGGCTACGAGAGCCACTCAACCTTTGAAGGATCTGAGTTTGTGCAGAACTTTCAGCAGGAGATTCACCGGAGGAAACAGATAAATCGTCTTCCAGGTATTCCAATCTAGAATCATAGAGTCCGTGGCATAAGCCTGAGGGTCCAGGTTGGGGGCTACGTAACAATCTAGTTTGCGATTGAATTCCGTCGCAAACAGATCCACTTGGAGACCCGGGACTTGAGATAGTATCCACTGGAAGGATCGATGGTCTAGTGACCATTCCGACTCTAGCGGAGTCGTCCGGGAAAGGGAGTCCGCCACTACATTCCGGACTCCTGCTAGATGGACTGCTGACAGGTGCCACTTGTGCATTGCCGCCATGGAGAAAATCTGCAACATGACGTGGTTTATTTGGGCTGATCTGGAGCCTCCTCTGTTGAGGCAGTGAACTATGACTGCACTGTCGAGAACCAGTCTGATATGGAGATTCCTGGCTGGATTGAGACGTTTTAAAGTGAGGAAGACTGCCATGGCCTCGAGGACGTTGATGTGCATGTGTCGGAAGACTGATGACCATAACCCTTGGACTTTCTTGTGTTCGGAGTAACCTCCCCAACCTGTTAAGGAGGCGTCTGTGTGGACGACGAGTCCCGGGACCGGATGTTGTAAGGGAACCGACTTGGAGAGATTCTTGACCTTCGTCCAAGGCTGTAGACTTTTCTTCAGGAGTGGGGGAAGGCGGGCACGTCTGTCGCGGCGTTTTGCGGTTGCTCTGGATCTCCACACTCTGTTTATGTCCTTGAGTTTGGACCGTAGGACGATGTCTGTCACGGAGGCGAACTGCAAGGAACCTAGGATCCTCTCTTGGTTCCTTCTGGAGGTCAACTTCTCCCTGAGAAATTGCCTCGTCTTCCTCGCAATCTCTTTCCTTTTGGCTTTGGGGAGGCACAACGTATGGGAGCATAGGTCCCATTGTAGACCCAGCCATTGAAACTTGGTCTCCGGGACCAGGCGGGATTTTCCGAAGTTGACTTGGAATCCCAGTTGACGAAGGAGGGTGAGGACTTTGTTCGTTGCTACGCGGCAATTCTGGGCATTGTCTGACCAGATTAGCCAATCGTCTAGATAGGCCACTACCTGTATTCCCTGAGTGCGAAGCTCTTGAATGACTGTCTCTGCTAGTTTGGTGAAGATTCTGGGTGCCACGTTGAGCCTAAACAGCATCACTTTGAATGCGTAGGCTTGTTTGCCTAGCTTGAAGCCCAGAAAAGGACGAAAATGCCTTGCTATTGGAACGTGATAGTAGGCATCGGTAAGATCGATGGAGGTGGTGACGGACCCACGGGGAAGTAAGGTCCGCACCTGCGAGACGGTAAGCATAAGGAATTTGTCGCAACGAATGAAGGAATTTAAACGAGACAGCTCCAGGATTACCCTTCGTTTGTCTGAGCCTTTCTTTGACACGCTGAACAAGCGCCCTTGAAATCTTAAGCGACATATGCTTTGGATCACATTCTTTTGTAGCAGATCTGTCGTGAAGGAACATAGTTCTTCTGTTGGCAATTGGTAAAAGCTGTTCGGTGGAGGAGGTCCCTGTATCCAGCTCCACCCTAGTCCTTTGGAGATAATGCTGGAAGCCCAATCGCTGAACTTCCAACAGTCTCGAAAAAGGTACAGTCTCCCTCCTACCTGCGTTGTCTCATTGGGTGGAGGATGATTTGCCTCCTCTGCTTCCACGGGTAAACTTTCCCCGGTGGTAACCCCTTCCGCTACTTCGAGCGCGAAAGGCACCCCTGGCACCTCTGTGACGCTGGTAGCCACGGAAGGAGGTCTGAGCCTCATAGATGGGGTTAAAGGCGGGGGAGAAGGACGTGGAGGCGATTTGAGACTGAGGGACCAGGACATATGGCTCTTGCTGCTGGCCCTTTGATGTAGAAGGCTGGGGGCCTTGGGGAGCCGTTTGAACCCTGAATTGGGAAGAGTGGAAAGGCCTCAGACTCTTCCTACCTCGGATTGGGGTACCAGTCGGCTCATATCTCCTCTTTGGGACGAGGCCCCACCTAACTTTGAGGCTATGGTTAGCCCTAGCTGCCTCACTAAGGGCCGAGTTAACCAAATCATCCAGGAAAAGATCCGGGCCCCAGACCGGAGCTTTGATGAGCTTATTAGGCTCGTGCCTAATGGTGGCTTCAGAGAGGACGTGTCGTCGACAACGGGTCCTGGCGCTTGCAAAATCATAGGCGTCAGCCATGAAGTTTTGCAGTAACGACTTAGTGAGGGCCTTAAGGAGGTCCTCCTCATTGTAAGTGGCAACGGCCAACTCGGAAAGGGTGACCGAATTGAGAGATCTGCCGAATCTGCACCTAGAATCAAATTCTAATTTAAGTAGAGACTCTGGGAGTTTGGGAAGCCGTTCGCTGAACTGTGTCGAGACACAGTCCGGGCTCAACTTACCTACTGAAAAGGTAGCTGGGGCATTCCGCCAACATTCATTGTCCCCCCGAAAGAGGAGGGAGGTTAAGTCGGTCTCCCCGAGTTGTGGTAAAGGCTTCTCATCTTTGATAGCCTGGAAGACCAACTCCAGAATCTTGGTCGCACATGGTGTAGGGGTTTGGTCGTCGGCCAGAAACATGGTGTATGAACTCTTGTGGGCCGTAATCATGGTGTTCAAACATTGCCACTCATGGAACAGGCGAACCAAGACAGACTGTGCCTGTTCTTTAGGAAAAATTACAGTTTCCTTTGGAACCTTATCTAAACGGATCAGAGCTTCTTCTGTGAGGCGAGCGTAGCCGGGGAAGGGGAATTCAAGACCCAGCGGGTAGAATTCGTAGTCAGTAAGAGGCTGTGTACCGAAACCCTCGATTGACAGCATACCCTCCGAAAAGGGGGCATGCAATGCTAACCTCCAAGGGTTATTCTTATTGAAAGGAGGAAGCTTGGAGGCGTCAGGAATGGGGAACTGCTGTTGAGGAGGTGGTATCCCCGAACTCATGAGGCCTTGGACTAGGCTCTCCACAGAAGCTATCCTCTCATGTGATTGCCTCGTATGAGACGATAGTATCGACTCAAAACGAGCAAACAGTTTGTCAGAAAATTCCTCCATGTTAAATGATTCCGCCTGGGGGGGAACAGGTGCCGGAACAGAGACTACCTCTTGAGAGGTTGAGGGCACAGCAATTGGGTCTTGAGAAACTCTGGTGGAGGAGGATTTAGCCTCCGAGGGTGACGATCTCGAAGGGTTGTGGTCTTGGGAAGATTTGTGGGTTCTATATAAAGACTTGTGAGGAGCCTTCACTTTGGGTGGAACGGGTCGGGAACTGAGATCAGTCCCGGTTGCCTCAGGAAAACCGCGAAAGGAAGATTGGTCCGAAGTAGAAGAGAAAGCCGGGCTAGGGAGAGGAATCCCAGCCCGGGAACCACCTGACTCACCTACGTCCCTACCTGCGTCGGGATCATCCAGAGCCATGGGCTCCACATCAAGGCCGAGGGTAGCGACGTCCTCGTCTCCCCTTGGTCCGGGGCCAGCAAAAGAGAAGCAATGGTCTCGATGATCGGGTCCGCTAGCGCTTTGGGGACCGCAGCTGATGTTTTAGCATTGGGGTAGAGGAGGGAACACCATTCCTCAGAAAGGACATATGGCTGTCTGGCCTTCACGTTTCGGGCGAACCCGCCAACCCAGATCTTGAGGGTAGCTCGGGCTGTTTCCATTTCAAGCTGGGTGCTCTGAAAGAGAACAGACTATTAGTGAGTGATAAAAGTGCCAAAGAAAAACTAAGAAGCCCAAGGGCTTCGTAGGCACATACATTAAAATGTGACTCCCCATAAATATGTAATAAAGTAACTGCACTCACCGATTCAGATGTTAGAGTGGAAACCAATTTGTAGCAGATAAAACAGTTGTCCGGATGCCAAACAGCTAGGTCATCTACTTGAAGAGAGCAGTGAGCGTGCGAACGACACACATTATGGCCGCAGGGTTGGTGGAGAACAGCGACACATGCCGTCATCGCACAGCGGACAGTCTGTAAGATAAAAGATACATGAGTATCTTAAAGGAAAGCAATTAGGGGCCGAAGGTCCCAGTGCTTAAATATCATAAAAGTTACCATCATGATATAAAAGTTGAATATATATAGCTGTATAGATATATATATATATATATATATATATATATATATATATATATATATATATATATATATATATATTCAACCCATGATAAAACTATCCATATAGGTGCCCAACATATGAATGAAGGCAAATAGGGGACCCTGGGGGGTCCGGGGGTTATAAGTCATATATCAAATAAATGATAAAAATTATTCATATGGAAATGCCTTAATAATTGAATGAAGGCAAATTAGGGGACCCCCCAGGGGACCCCGATGTTCAAAAAATCAAATAACAGCTTTACTTGATTATATCCATATAAGTGCCTAACATATGAATGAAGGCAAATAGGGGACCCTGGGGGGTCCGGGGGTTATACTTTACTTGATTATAAAATTATTAAATTAAATTAATGAATTAAATTAAGTCAAACCTTATTCGTGATCATATCATGGAAGGCAAGGTCGAGAACTAGGATCGTATATAATAGATAAAAGTGACTAAAATATAAAGGGAATCCAAGTAATAATGAATAACGTTGGCTCCGGGGCTCAACTAAAAAACTCGACCGAATGGTAATGAATAAAAGCTACTCCCGGGGATCCCGTAATGGAAGTCTTTAAACATATATATATATATATATATATCTATATGAGGTCCGTGAGGTGCGTGACAGAGGGCGGGAGGGGGGATCTTAATAGGGTCCGTGAAGTGCGGGACCAAGCGGGAGAAGCCCGTACACAACTTAATATTAAATAACATAACAAGGTACCACGGAACGAGTCGAGACTCCCCGCCGATCGTTGGCCAAACGAGCGACGGAAAGAAACGACTACGACCGGGTAGAGTAGTGGGGAAACGTAATGTACGTTAATGAATAATAATAGAATGCCTCACAGAACAACGGGAAACCGCCCGTGCAAAGCGGATGCCCCCGGGAGGAGAACATAGGCGCTTATAAGATATCGGCGGGAGGAGGCTAGGAGTAGGTAGGCTTCGAGACGATATCAGGTATACCAACCTGCCAGACCCACGATTGATATGATCACGTGGAAAGGTTAAAAAACATAACACATGGTAAATAAGAGAGGAAGGCATGCTGGATGATAATAACAACAATAAAATTAGCTATAGATCAATCGTAAAACAAACGAGGGCGTGAACAAGAGACAGAAAGAACAAGCCTGACGGCGCTAGGAGTAGGCAGGGCTACCAACAGAACACAGGGTCAGTGAAGTGCTAACAAAATGAAAACTAAATTGTAATAACTGACTCATGAAAGCCCCTCGAACTAATGCAATCATACGAATGACGTTAAAATAGTAAGCGAGTCCGTAAATAAGCTAAGATATGATATGTGGAAAAGAACGCCGATGGCGATCAGGCATGCCAACCTCCAATATACGCACATGAATATGAAATAACTGTTATCATAAAACAGGACAATATAAAATTGATACGGTGTGTGAACCGTGGAGATCCATAAAGTTCACAACGAGAAACAATCAGTATGGAGGACTAATTGAAAATCGTTAGAACGAACGAGAGAGAGAGAGGAAGGAGCCTGTACCGAGGGAGACCCAGCAAGGTCGTGAATAAAAACTGAATAATACAAACCAAAACGGACAAGGCCCCCTCCAAAATCTTAAAACTCATAGCTCTGGTACTTAACTTAGTGTAGTGACAGTGGAGTCGGACATCTTGAGGTAAATCCAGAGAAAAACAGCGAAATATACACACAACACAAAGTATTGTTATCGAACTGCGTGCTATAAAAGGAGTGACGTCACTGGCGTGGGTTGGTTAGTAGTAGTACGAGGTTGAACGGCGCCTCGCTGTTCGGGGATTTTGACAGGAGACATCTAAATGGTGCGAGGCCTCTGGTTGTGATTTATCGCGTCCCAGTATTATATCGACACCTTATACAGGTGAGCGAGCCGGGTTCAACTTGGCATTCCCATGCAAATTTTTTCTCTGGTAATATATAGCAGTTATATAACTTAGAAATGGTGCTATAGGAGCATTTTACTGGCCGACACGGGTCGTAGCCCAGAAATGTTATTACGTTATTGGGCTTTGAAGGCATTCTCTGGTACATTTTCACCGGCCGTCACAGGTTGACCCAGAAAAGGGATTTTGACGAAGGAAAAATCTATTTCTGGGGAGAGACCTGTGACGCCCGGTGAAACCCTTCCCGGTTATTTTTGTACGGACCCACCCTTTCCTTGCCAAGCCATATGTTCTTGCAGAAGGATGACCTAGAGGGCGCTCGTGTGGGTGACGGTGGCGTGGTCCAAGTGTGGTTTCTGGGGTCTTTGTTACGGCCCTTCCCTTTGATGAAGGAGTTATCTAAATGGAAGACAGCCTGTGAATAGTGGTTTTCACACGCCCCTGATGTATACACGACACTCACGAGGTGCTCGCTCGAGGGTAGTAACCTCTGCATTCCATGCTTTTATCTTTCTCTGGTATATTTGGAAGATTTATATCAGAAAAAGTGTAAAGAAGGACTTTTTCACCGGGCGTCACAGGTCTCTCCCCAGAAATAGATTTTTCCTTCGTCAAAATCCCTTTTTTCTCACGTAAGGACTGTATAGAAATAACTACAGTATACACTATTTTTTAAGTTATGTTTTCTCATCCTTCAAGGAAAAGCCCTAGTCAGTCATTCCAATTAATGTTATTCAAGGGTTTATAATCTGAATATTATCTTTAAAACATTGCTATTGACATATCCCCTGCTTTGGCCTAATTAAAAAAATATATTGGTTTTCATGTCATAAATACTTTCTCTTTAATTCTTCTATTTCAAATGAAGTTAGCAATATTTACTGGCAGGATGACAAAAATTGGGTAGTTTGTGTGAACTCTACCCACAAAAAATGAGTTTTTTTCTCATTTATTTTACTTCATACAGTATTTTTAGTCTTGGCAAAGTACACGTTATAACAATTCTTACTATTAAAAAATTTATAATGACTAGCTATACACAGAATATATATATAAAGACATAATATTGACCAAAAACCAACTACACCCTGCTTATTTCATTAAGAACTCAATTCAATTTGCATACCCTTTTGATATCATCACATTTTAAGTTCAGTACCTTAAAAATGGACTTGCAGGATTCTGAAAAGATGTTCCTTGAAAAAACACTGCAACCCCTTAGTCACAGAACAATAAAATAGTTTCATACTGTGTAAATGAAATCTCTGTTACAGTATACAGTATGTATATTACAAAATTTATAAATACTAAAACCCATAAGAAATAATAACAAAAATATACAATTTTTACTGTATTGTTTTTGTGAACTTTTACAAAGTAAATGAGAATCCACATAGTATATATAAAGCCAACAGTTTACTAAGTTCTAGATTCATTCTAATACCAAACAACTTCTAGACTAAAACAGTACATATTATTGAATCTATAAAGGTAAAAAGTTATAATGATGTAATGAACTCTAAAAGTTCCTGAAAAGAAACATGCAAGTGATATTGGTTGTGATAAACGTTAAACGGGTACCAACAAAACGGATTTTTAGCGAAGCGAAAAATCTATTTTTGGGTGAGATGGCCATGTCGTCCTGATGGAAGTTCCTAAAGGGTAGCTTCCTTGGGTATATATAACTACGGTGATATTCCCAGAGAATTTACCTTAAGGTACCCAGAATTCTAACTCCTGGAGCGAATATCCCTAATAAAAGAACCAGGGATATCGCGAAATATCAGAGGACGTATTCTTGACACGCCACATAGCAATCTGCACCCCGAACAGAGTTAACACTTCGAAGGGGTCAATTGGCAAGAAAACGAAAACGAGAAAGAAAGGAGAGCCGCTCGCAAGGTATCTCTCCTCTCCCGTTTCGTAAGCATGCATTGCGCCGCTCACGGCGCCATCTGTATTCCTTGTAGCGATACACGAGGTGCTACAGATACTGTATGTAGGGAGGGGACCTAGAGCCCTTTAGAAGAAAGGGAAGGGCGGGTCCATCAGGACGACATGGCCATCTCACCCAAAAATAGATTTTTTGCTTCGCTCAAAATCCGTTTTTTGGGCTCAAGCCATGTCGTCCTGATGGAAGTACTGTATACCAGAGCATTACTGTATCTGTGGATTCTCAAAACGTGCCGTACTCCCCGAAGGTATTTCCCGGCCAACTAGACCTAGAGACCTAAGATGTTACCGTCATACATCTTTTCAACTAACCATAGACCATGTTAGTGCCCCCTACAGGGAAGTCATACTAGACTCTGGAAAAGTCTCGAAGAGTACATATACCTATGTATGAATAACAGACAAGCCAATATAGTGGTCTCACCCTATATCATGTAAAGCATAGTTTGTAAAGTACCACTGAGTCAATATGAAATATCGACCAGTTCCCCGTTCAATACTGGATTGGACAAAGGTTTATATCCGAGTAGGAGGAAAACTTGCATATCCGCCACCGTCCCCTTAGGGCATGAAGTCCTCTCGCCAAGGGAAAGCATAAACCAATGCAAAGAAAGCTTGCATAAAGGAACAATCTATTAGAATTATCCCCGATAAATATACATGTAAACGTAATGCTAAATTATTTCAAATAAATTGACACAGGTGAAGGAGACGCAAGGTTCACAAGAACTAGTTTATTGACAAATAATAAATAAAACAGGTTAAACAACAATTATATATATATAAGAGGAGGATAACCAATAAATAAGCATAAGCATGATAGTAAACAGAAAACTTGTTTATCTGAAAGAAAAACATTAGCGCCACTTTTAACATACCGAGGTATCAAAATCATAAAAGTCTGTATTACTAATCGGTTACATTAGCATTGGAAACGCTTGCCACACATGTCTGCACTTATGCTAGGTTCACCTTTGAATGTGGAACAGTCAATGTGGGCAACCCAGTGCCCTAACACTTAGTTTGTAGAACAGTTCGTAACTACACACTCACCCTGGAATTAATCATCCCAATTAAATCCACTGTTCCTCGCAGAGTTAAACAGCAGGGTTAACGACACTACCCACTGCTACCACAGACCTCTTCAGTTGCTCCACTTGCTTCGCATAGTGACGAAAGAACACTCTGGAAGACTTCCAGCCAGTGTATGAACGAAGATGTTCGGAATCCATACAATTAAAGAAATTTAAGGATGAGGCAACTTTCCTCGGATCGTGACCTGCGGGTGTACTGTCTGGATCCGCTCTGCGAATAAAATAGGTGATTTTCGCCCTAAGTTGTTTCATTGATAAATTTGAGCCTGATGTTTCTCCCCTGAATAGTTGACCACCCCTGAAGTCTGAAGTTCTACGAAGATAGACCTTTAGGCATTCCACTGGACATAGAGATGCATCTTCTTTCAGAGGGCAGATTCTCCAGGGACCCCACCTGTTGGTGGGTAACTCGTACTTGGCGAGAAACGTAGGATCCGGAAACAGGTTCAGCTCTCCCCCATCCAAGAACTAAACACGACCCTCCTCTCTCGAGAGGGCTACAATTTCACTAACCCTGGCCCCCGACGCGAGTGCAAATAGGAAAACAACTTTTTGGGTCAAATCCTTTAAAGCACACTCCTCATTGTTTAACAGCGAAGCGAAATGAAGAACTTTATCTAGAGACCATGGAATAGGCTTTGGAGGTGCTGATGGTCTGAGCCTAGCACAGGCTTTCGGAATTTTATTAAAAATATTGTTAGAGAGGTCGACCTGGAAGGCATATAAAATGGGTCTTGTCAAAGCAGATTTACACGTTGTTATTGTGTTGGCTGCTAACCCTTGACCATAGAGGTGGATGAAAAAAGATAAGCAGAAGTCCGGCGAGATCTTTTGCGGATTCTTCGCCTTGACAAAGGCCACCCATTTTCTCCATGATGACTCATATTGCCTTCTAGTGGATTTGCACTTATATTCCTCTAGGAAGTCTATACTGTCTTTCGAAATCCCGAAACGCTTTCTCACCGCTAGGGAGAGAAAATCATGAGCTGCAGGTTCCGGGTTTTCTGTGATGAAGCGCAGACAGTCGACTTCTGAACTCGCTGGGTCAGAACTGGATCTGGTAACGGTAGACACTTCAGCCGTAGTTCCAATGCCAGAGGGAACCACACGCTGTTCGGCCACTTGTGAGCCACTATTGCCGCTACTCCCTTGAAAGATCTCAGTTTGTTGAGGACCCTCAATAGAAGGTTGTGAGGAGGGAACAGGTAAATCCTGGACCATCTGTTCCAGTCGAGGGACATCGCGTCCACTGCTTCCGCCAAGGGATCCTCGTACGAGGACACGTAAAGGGGTAACTTCTTGTTGTCTTTCGTCGCAAAGAGGTCTATCTGCAGTTCTGGGACTTGACTCAAGATGAAGGAGAATGATCCTGCGTCTAGGGACCATTCCGACTCTATCGGTGTGAACCTGGATAGAGCGTCCGCTGTCACATTGCGGACTCCTTGAAGGTGAACTGCCGAAAGGTACCACTTCTTTTCCGCCAGTCGAAAGATGGCCAACATCACCTGGTTGAGTGGTGGTGACCTCGATCCTTGTCGATTCAAGCATCTCCCAATCACCTCGCTGTCCAGCACCAACCTTATGTGGATCGAGCGACGAGGGGAGACTTTCTTCAAGGTAAGGAGTACTGCCATAGCTTCCAGAAAGTTTATGTGAAATGTCTTGAATAGATTGGACCAAGTTCCTTGGGCCTTCCTCCAATGAGAATGACCTCCCCACCCCTCCTTCGAGGCGTCTGTGTGAATAGTCAACGAGGGGGGAGGTGGCTGAAGAAGTACTGACTTCTTTAGTTGCCTGACTTGGGACCAAGGCCTGAGAAGCGTACGTAGACGAAGCAGAACTGGTCTTATCAGATCTCTTCGCGCGTTTGACGCATAACTTCTCCAAACTCCGGTTGCATCCTTTAGCTGTGCTCTTAGCACCGGGTCTGTTACTGAGGCAAACTGGAGGGAACCCAGCACTCTCTCCTGTTCGCGTCTTGATATCCTTTCGGAATCCAGAAGTCTCTTTACAGAACCAGCTATCTCCTTCCTCTTCTTCGCCGGGATGGAGAGTTGGTGTGACACTAGGTCCCAGTGGATTCCCAACCACTGGAACTTTTGAGATGGAGAAAGTCGAGACTTTTTTTCTGTTGATCTTGAAGCCTAGATACTCTAGGAACTGGATCACCTGTAGGGAAGCTTGCAAACATTCTGTCTTGGATGCTGCCCACACCAGCCAGTAGTCCAGGTAGGCTACCACCTGGATTCCCTTTAGGTGTAATTGTTTGAGAGCTACGCTCGCAAGCTTCGTGAAGATCCTTGGGGCTATGTTTAGCCCGAATGGCATGGCTCTGAAGGCGTAGAGCCTTCGATGTAGCTTGAACCCTAGGTAGGGGGAGAGTTGACGATTGATTGGAACGTGCCAATAGGCGTCTGACAAATCTATGGAGACGGTAAATGCCCTCTTGGGCAGTAAGGTCCTTATGTGATGCAGTGTTAACATCTTGAACTTGCAGTTCACTATGAACTTGTTGAGTGGCGACAAGTCCAGAATGACTGAGTTTTTCTGAGTCCTTTTTGGGAACACAAAACAGCCTCCCTTGGAATTTGATGGACTTTACCTTTCGGATTACTCTTTTCTCCAACAGTTCTTGAATGCACTCCTCCAGAACGGGGGTGAAGTGTTGGAAAAATCGAGGGCACGGGGGGTGGAGTGCTGTACCAGCTCCAACCCAGTCCATTCTTGAGTAGGCTGTGGGCCCAGGGATCGAAGGTCCACCGATCCCGAAAATTCTGAAGTCTCCCTCCTACCGGTATCATCTCACTTTGACTGCTGTTGCCCTGAGGCCTTGCCTCCTTGACCGCGACCACCCCTGAATCCCCTCCCCCTTGAGGGGCGTCTAGATGAACCTCTGGCTCCTCCTCTAGGCTTCGCTCGAAAGGTAGTTGACTGCCCTTCGAACGCTGGGTTAAATGCCGGAGACTGCGTCGACACGGCTTGGGGTACCCACTGGTACGTGGTCGGGGTTTGTGCCACCATCTGGGGCACTGTAGGCATAGGAAGTTGCTGCTGCTGCTGCTGTCTAAATGGCTTGGCTGGCCGAGAGGGTAGCCTAGTCTTCTTAGTCTTCCTCTTTGGTTGGGGACCCTCATCCGGGGAAGACTTTCTCTTGAGAGATAGGTCCCACTTCTGGAGAAGGTTTCTATTCTCCGTGGCGGCCTTATCTACAACCTCCTTGACCGCTTCACTAGGGAAGAGGTCTTTGCCCCAAATGTTGGAGGAGATTAGCTTCCTTGGCTCGTGCCTCACCGCAGCCGAGGCGAACGCGAACTCCCTACAAGCCCTCCTAGCTCTGACGAAGCTATAAAGGTCCTTCGTCACTGTGACTAGGTGTGTCTTACCCACTACCATGAACATTTCATGGACCTTGGGGTCACTTGCCATTGTCTCCAGAGTCGTTTGATGAGACATTGAGGCAGCAAGTCTTTCTTTTGTCTCAAGCTCCCTTTGCAAAAGAAAGTCAGACAGCTTGGGGAGGTTCTCACCGAACTGACGTCCAGCAATATCAGCCTCCAACTTCCCGACTGAGAAGGTAAGATGGACGTCCTTCCAGTCCTTGTGGTCCATGGGTAGGGCCTAAGACAAGAGGTTTACACTCTTCCAAGGAGGGGCATGGCTTACCTGCCTCGACTGCTTTCAGCACAGCCGTAAACCCTTTCTGCATAAAGGGGAAGGCTCTAGAAGGAGAGGACACAAAGGAAGGGTGCTTCTTACTCAAAGCAGGTACCTTTGAGTTTGTGAAGCCCCTCTCTTTCATCGAGCTTGACAGTAAAGCTTGAGCCTTAGCGTTGTCCAAAACTATGACCTCCTTCGGCTCCGTTTCTTCCTTTGAGGCTGGTTCCTTCCTCAGACGGACATAACAGTCCGGATACGACTCCTTGTTGGGCCAGAATTCCACCTCCTCAAGGGGGACTGAGCCCAACTTCTCCAAAATGACGATTTTTCCCGTCGTCATAGGCATGTGCTCGGCATACTTCCAAGGGTTGGCATCTGAGCACAAGGGAAGGTCTTTCATGCTGAGCTTCTTCTGGGGCCAACGTGATGCTGCAAGTCTCCGCATCTCCAGCTTCATTGCAGCAGCCTTCTCATTATTTTCCCTCTGCATTTGTTTGATCATTCCAACGATGGAGGAAAGGGTCTTTCCCAGCTCATCTGGGAGAGAGGACGATGTTGAGGGAATAGGTTCAGGGGCCTGAACCAGAGTAGCCGACACCTCGTCGACCTCTTCCTCTTCATTGTCTGGAGCCTGCTCTTCATCCTGGTCTTCTGCCAAAAGGTCATCTTCCAAACACTCGGACACCTCCGACATCCTATCGTCCAATTGGATGTCCTGCAGGGCGTCCGCGACTTCAGCATCCACGGGGATCTGAACCACTGGTATCTCCACTTGAGGCTGGGGAATCACTGCCTCAGCTGACGCCTTGGGGAAAAGGTAAGCCCTCATCTTCTCACTTGGAAGATAGGGCCCTGAAGTGTTCTTCTGAAAGCCCCTTACCCAGGTACGAAGCTTCTCCCTTGCTGCGTCCCTTGACTCCGCTGTCTTAGGCTACGTTTCCACTAGGCTGCAAAACGCTGCTTCTGTTTTTCGCAGCCTCTGCCTGAGTTTAGGTGATACATGTAATCCTATGGAGCTGTTTCCACTAGCCGCCGCTTCATAAAAGCTGCGAAACGCAGCCTCTACATGAGCGGTGTTCCTACATAAACAGAAGCTGCGTAACGCAGCTTCTGTGTTTAGTGGTATATACATTTCTATGGAGCTATTTCCACTACCCTGAGCGCAGTGGCTGCGTCAGTCGCTTTCAGGCATTGATGGAGGAAGGTGTTGCGAGTTGTTCTTTCGTAAGTGAAATATCCACGTACGGCATGGAATAATAACTGAATATTTTCGTGTTCATGTTGACTGACCCCCCCCCCCAAAAAAATGAAGCATGTCGTTTGCGTAATAATGTTATGCTTTTAAAGGCCACAACTCTTGTATGATAATGAATTTGAATTAGAACTAATAAAAAAATAGAGATTATTATTATTATTACTATTATTATTATTACCACCAGCGACCCCCCCCAAAAAAAAATTCTCGAATTAAATTATTAAATGCTCCTTGTCGTGATCTGTTTGCAAAAAGAGGATGAACCCAATATTTTGCTTTTCTTTTTTTTGTTGTTGTTTCTTGCGCAATAAATAGGCAATCACCACTTTCTTCGTCAATGTTTTCATATTTTTGATAGATGGCACTGCAACACAACCTCATTCAAGCGTAGTCAGGAGCACTCTGACCAAAAGGCAGAGGCTGCGGAAAACAGAAGCTGCGTTTTGCAGCCTAGTGGGAACAGCACGGGCAGAGGCTGCGAAAAACAGAAGCAGCGTTTTGCAGCCTAGTGGAAACGTAGCCTTAGGGGAATCAAAAGGCTCAGTAATCAGGTTTGTGCACACGGTACATACCTGCGGGTCCCAATACCGGAGATCACCTTTGGAGACTGCGCATGCTGCGTGCCTCCTACACACATCATGTCCGCAGAAGTTCTTGCAGCGAACTTTGCAGAAAACGCTTCCACACTTCAGATGGTCCTCCTGTAAAGAGAAGAAAATTCCATGAGTATCAAGTGAACTACGTATCACTGGATATACATAGATTAGCATAACTAAACTAGAAAGGAAAGACACACTTGTATTTCCCGCACAGTCAATTGCTGCAACCTTCCAGATAATAAAATCGTATGGTTAATCTATTCTAGAGCAACCAATAAATAATTTCCAGAGGAAACAGGTGTAGCTCACACCCAAAAAGTGATTTTAAAATGCTGGATAGTAGACAAGAAAGAACTCACTTTCTTTATCTGTAAGGTTACACCAAAGGGCTGTACAAGACAACACAAAAGTGTTAGAAAAACTTAGTGTTGTAACAAATACTATAGTATAGTTTTCTCCCTACAGTATATACTATACTGAAAAATACTGGCTACAGTATAGAAGGTAATGTGCCGGCTGGCACACACCTTAACTAGTTCCAAAGTATACTACTTATAAACTATAAGGTGAAAGAACGCTGGTTCAAATGCGTGTGCCGGCCGGCAACTACACAAGATAGCACCCGGCTGCCGGCCCCTAATCGTAGCGGCCGGCAGACAATGGTGTGATATATAGCCAGCCGGCAAAGGTATACAACCAATGCCGGCCGGCAGCAAAAGAACCAGAGAACTCCGACTGCCTGGCTGCCGGCCACTCAGGCCGGCAGCCGGGCTAGGGTACAACACTAGAAGAAAAACAGAATGGATGCCGGGATAAGAGACTGTACTACCTCATAACCCGGCAACCCAAAAGAGTGCACATAAGGAAGGGGAGAATATAACTTCAGGCTTCCTGACCAATGCCATCTGGCTCTTCAGACAAACATGGATGAGAGACCAAGGGAGGTCCGGGCAGCACTCAAAGAAGAAGACCCTTGCCGGCCGGCAAGGGACTGAGTCAACCCCACATCCTAACCTAT
Organism: Palaemon carinicauda; assembly: GCF_036898095.1. Lineage (NCBI taxonomy): Eukaryota > Metazoa > Arthropoda > Malacostraca > Decapoda > Palaemonidae > Palaemon > Palaemon carinicauda. The sequence continues at coordinate 151,805,237 of NC_090726.1, read as the reverse complement.
GCTAGGTACAGATGTAGAATGACGGACAGGAATGCAATGGCTAGGCCATCACAAAGGAAAGAGGGGGAAAGGGAGAAGAGGGTCCTGCCAACCTTGCTCTAATAATGAATCACCCGCAGCCAAGAAAACTCATCTTAGCCTAGGGGAGATCCGAGGAGGGAGGCCAGCAATACTTGCCAACTCCCTCGGAACCAAAGCAAGGAAGGCGTTGTTACTCACAGAAAAGAGGATCTCATCCTCCACACCGAGAACAACAACACTGGACTAGTCTGCTAGATCACAAAAAGAAGGAATCATCTCGTACAGAAACCTTCGAAAGTGAACTAAGGAGGCTAAGCCTCCTATGTCTGTTGTCAGTCTAGCAAGGGAATCTCAACCACAAGCTAGACAGAAACAGACTCAGACTAAGAACTCTGATGTCCTGCCCCCTTCCTAAAGCCAGACTTACTGGAAACAGGAAAGAACAGAAACACCCTAATATAGTTGTATCTAAAGTCAATTCAGATAAACCATTAGGGTTAAGCCCAAGGCTTAAACAGAGGGAAAGGGATTGCACACCTCTGAAGAGAAGAGAGCAACCGGGGAGTGTGAGAAAGTATACTATGGCCCCATAGACAACTAGCCTAGGCGCAAAGAGAATCGATTACCTAAATCACCGAAACTCACTCGTATACTATCTTGGAAGAAAATCAACATAATCTTAAATGTATAAAACTGCCTAAAGCTTCAATAAAATTTTAAAAACACTCGGAAATCTGAATATCATGCAGGAAAGTACTAGGGCCAAACGACTAGGCTACAAGGTCTAGCGTAGGCCAGAATCGGCAAATTCTTCGCCAAAACAGAAATACTAAAAGCATCATATAAAGAAATCCTATGTAACGCTGAACAACTAAAATTATTAAAGCGAAACAGCCGGGAACGTCGCTCTGGCTAACTAAATAACTCATACCTAGCGAGCGACAGCGTCCAGGACGCCTCCCGTAGGCAACAGCTCTTGTAACAACGATATCACTATCAAATCACTTTTAAAATTACCAAGAGCTTACATTTATACATAAAAGAAATAATACTCAACTTATCAGAAGCAGAAGAAGTTGGAGAAAGCATTATAAAGTTGAAATAATCCAAGAATTGCGAGAAACACAGGGAAAAAACACCGAATTGTTGAGCTACGCAAAAAGGAATGCAGATGGCGCCGTGAGCGGCGCAATGCACCCTTACGAAACGGGAGAGGAGAGATACCTTGCGAGCGGCTCTCCTTTCTTTATCGTTTTCGTTTTCTTGCCAATTGACCCCTTCGAAGTATTAACTCTGTTCGGGGTGCAGATTGCTATGTGGCGTGTCAAGAATACGTCCTCTGATATTTCGCGATATCCCTGGTTCTTTTATTAGGGATATTCGCTCCAGGAGTTAGAATTCTGGGTACCTTAAGGTAAATTCTCTGGGAATATCACCGTAGTTATATATACCCAAGGAAGCTACCCTTTAGGAACTTCCATCAGGACGACATGGCTTGAGCCCAAAAAAACCCAGATCTTGACTATTACTGCATTACATTTTTCTGGGAAAGTAGGATGAAAAACTCCAAGGCTCCTAATAAGGATAACAGACCATTATAGAGGTATATACAGAAGATAGTAAACTATAAAAGAAATAAAAAAAGAAAAATGGAATATTTTAGAAACTAATAAACTACAGAATAAGACTTTGTAACACGTTTGTACTATTTAAGTTCCAACATTTCAAGTGGTGTGCATGATTTGAAGACTCATATGGCTGGCAAAAAGTTTGTTTTTAAGACTAATTTTAATTTCATATAATAACTTTTCAGTTCTTTAATGAAATTACATTAGTACTGTAAGTTGTTGAAATGAAAATTAAGAATTTTTTTTACACTTACTAAACAATTCTATACCTAATTTATTATTTACTCTTGGCTTTGACATACACATTCACATAAAATAGGTTTGATCATTAGTGTTTGTAGATTATTGTATATGTTACTATAAATCTATACATCCTTTACATAATGAATCCTGTTTGCTACAAACGCATGGACATTTGTCGTGCTGTTAGCACTCTGTGCATTCGCACAATCACTCTTTACGCTTCTCTTGGCATGAGCTGTTCGCCTTGTGGAGCAGCCCCGTATATACCCTGTTGCTGTATAGGATAAAAAATCTATTCGTCGGGATCTTATATCTCAATCTTTGCAATCATCTGTTTTCTACAAGACATCATTCCATATCACCATTGATGTGTTTTCTTTACAACAGGGATTGGGTCATAAGAAATCTTCAATCAGGTATCTGTGGGTTAATGAGTGTGATCAAAGTTTCAGATAATTTTACATCATTTATTTTTTCTTATCACTTGAAGAAGCCATATTCCAAAGATGGTTTTAATTTACTTCAATCCACTGTAATCAGATTCATAAATTCATTATGACTGCTATTTTTCAAAGATATCAGGTTCTAGAGATGTTAAATAACAATCGAGATGAATAGTTTTTTTTTTATCTAGTCATGGTAAAATAAACTTGGCTTCTTTATTGGCATCATTATAATCCATTAGGTATGCCAATATGGGCAAGGATTCAACATATACGCCAGCTTCAAAAGTTTACCTAATGCTTACACACATATCAATCAAATTCAGCAATATTTTCTAGAGCTAGCCAATAGATCTATTCAGCGACGTTAAAATGTATTTAAGTTTGGTATACAAATCTATAAATGCAGTGAACTAAACTATAAACTCTGTCTTTGTAGCATGGTAGGTAAAATGCATTTCCTCATTTAGCCTACTGAGCACAGGTTCAGTTACTGAACAGAGATGTAGAAACCTCTTTTGTTTATTTCCTAATTCATAACAACTTACCATTATAAGCAAAAGACAAAAATAGTGAAGAAGTCTAGGAAGTTGATAAATAGTATATTGCACAGATTACACAATCAAGATTTGAGTGCTTTAGGCTAGGGGAGAAGGAATTAATATAGCCACAAGGAAATCAACTTATTTTTTTTACTAAGAGGACACAACTCAGTCTTTTTTAAATGCACATTCAACTAGTCCTGTGGTGGCAGTGGATCATGTTTGCTCTTAACCTGAAGAATGAGAGAGAACATATTCATCCTCATAATATACAATATAATCTAACCTTAAGTGTGGATATCTTCTAAGTAATAGCGTGGGATAACCATTTCCAAACTAAAGTTGATTCTTTAAATACATTTTGGGATCAATTTGCAATTCATTTTAAGAAAGGAAAGCTCAATAACAATAAACTATTTTATAAGTTTTGGCTATGGCATATATAAGACTCATTTCCTAGAGGAAAGAATGCTGGTGAAATGAACATGCAAGTATAAAGCCTTCTCTCCAACCCACAGCCATTTTGATTCTTCATTCTTTCTGAGGTACAGTATAAGCATATGTACCAAAAGAATTGTACTAAGTGGAAATTTACATGAATCACAGGTATGTATTGGAGTAATTGATCTTAGTTTAAAAATGGTTTTATTCCAATGTCAGACATGTATTAAAGTAATAATGCCTCACTATACAAAATTAATTGGTTCCATAGAAGCTTTCGTACCGTTCGCCTTTTACACGTAGATAGCCTAATTCGTTCCAACCCTACAAAAACATCACATTAAATATTGATGATAAGGCTAAATTGTACTGAACCTAATGAAATACAACCATTTGGATCATTCAATGATAACCTAACCCTTAATAACCAGTAAATAAAAAGTATAAAAGACAGTACAACAAAGCAATAATAATTGGAAAGAACAGTAACAAAAATGTGGAACCTTGCCTTTGGAATGAGGCAATGTCCGACAGTGAAGTAGCGGGGTAGCAGAGGAGGATGACAAATGACAGAAAATATCAAAAAGTTGCAGAAAGCATGTACACTTAACTTTACGAAACACATTAATAAATGACAGGAAACATTAACACCTAACTTTACAAAACACATTAACAAATGGCAGAAAATATTAACACAACTTTATGATGAACTTGAAATTTTTTCTAATTTTGTCATTCTTTTTACTTTACATTTTGTATTTTCTAAATTTAATACTTTTCTTCATCACTTCCACTTCTTTCTTTTTCGATCATTTTGAGCTTCCTCTTGGCCTACAAGTACCAAAGGCTTCTTTAATAAATAACTATTCAAGTAAGTTTTTTTCTGCCTGCTTCTAAAATGTTTCTGAAATGATTCAGGCAAATGTCATTTATGTACGCAAGAGCATGACCTGTGTGAACCTTTTCTGGGTGTCTCTTTTCTACAAGAGCCACCATTTTATGATAGCCAGCTACACCCTCCATAATTTCTGCCATTGTCAGTGGGTCCTCCTCCTCCTCCTCACCACAAGAGAACTGTTCTTGAACAACATTCAGTTGCATGGCCTCCAACTCCTTTAGGTCATTCGTCGTAAGCTCCTCTTGGTGCTCTTCGAGAAGCTCATTAATGTTGTCCTCATTGAATTCCAAACTGATAGACATTCCAAGTCTAATGATCTCAGCAACCTCCAATTGAGTAACACGTGGAAGCCCTCGAAATTTCGTGTGGAGATGGCATCAGGCCACAGCTTCTTCTACGAAGAGTTCAAGGTGCGCTTCAAAACCTCCCCCCAACCTGTATCGATAAGTCTGAGGCATATCACAACATCAAAATGCTCTTTCCAAAATTCACCCAGGGTGAAGTTTGTGCTGTCAGTGATTCGAAACATCTCTTGCAGATATATTTCGTATAGGGCTTCTTAAAGTTTCAAATCACTTGGTGGTCCATGGGTTGGAGGAGAGGGGTGATGTTATGCGGAAGATAGAGAACCTTGATAAAGGAATACTCCGCTAGGATACATTCATCGAGGCCAAGAAGGTGAGCAGGGGCATTTTCCAACACCAGCAGGCATTTAAGGGGGAGGCTCTTCTCTTCAAAATGTTTTTTCACAGTAGAGCCGAAACAAAGATTTACCCACTCGGTGAACAAGCTTCTTGTTACCCAGGCTTTCGCATTACTCCTCCACATCACCGGAAGTTTCTCCTTAAGCACTTTGTGGGCCTTGAAGGTTCGAGGAGTCTCGGAGTGATACACCAGCAAGGACTTCACCTTAAAATCCCCACTGGCGTTTGCACAGAGTGCAAGGGCAAGCCTGTCCTTCATAGACTTATGGCCGGGGAGCTTCTTTATTCCCCCGTGATGTACTACGATGAGGCATTTTCTTCCCAAAAAAGCCCAGTTTCATCACAGTTGAAGCCTTGCTGGGGACTGTAGCCTTCCTGGAGAGTTAATAAGTTGAACGTCTTAACAGAGGCTTTGGGCGCTTGCATGTCTGAGCTGGCAGCCTCCCCATACCGTAACACCAAATGAACGCCAGACTGTCTCTTGAATTTTTCAAGCCACCTCCAAGAAGCCTTGAACTCTAGGGGTGTCTGCTTCAATGTCCCTTCTCCTGCGTTGCCTTCGGCCTGAGCACACACAAGGTCACCGAAAATGGCACTGGCCTTCTGGCAGATTATAGCTTCAGTGATCGTGTCTCCACTAATTTCCTTGTCCTTGATCCAAAGGGGAAGCAATCTCTCCATCTCATCATGGACATGGCTCCTCTTGCTGGAGAAAACAGTCATGCCCTTACAAAGTGTTGCTGCTTTGATGGCTTCCTTCTGTTTGAGGATGGTTCCTACTGCAGACAGATTTTGGCCCTATTGCTTAGTGATCACACATAACTGCATGCCAGCTTCATACTTCTTGATTATCTCAAGCTTCATCTCCATAAAAGCATCCTCTTCTTCTTTCTCTGCACATTAGCAACTTTCTTGGGACCCATGGCTAATAACATACAAGTTAAATAACGCAACACGATATAGTTCAGTAACTAATAGCACGAAAGCAAAATTGCCAACATGAATTCAATGTTAACAATAGCGCTGACAAATGATCGAGGGACACTGATAAGTAGATGTATGATGGGATAGATGCTCACCAATAGGAGAGCAGGATCGTATAGCAGCAACTAGCATCAGAGTAGGGAAATAACCAATGGGATTGTGGGAGGATGGTGGCAAGTTGACAGTTGGCGGTACGCAAATTTTAAAATCAGTCTCGGAGGCGCCTGGGTTCTCGCACCATACCTCATGTCGTAGCATGAAACATTTTTCACAATATGAAGCAAATAAATCTTTGAACCTCGTTTCGCAGCAAAAAAAATTTTGTATGCAGAAGCTTGCACATCAAGAGGTATGACTGTAATTTATTTTAGTTTCAAAATTGATTTATTTCAAATACAGTGCTCAGAATTCATGTGCTGAACACCATGTTTCCCTGGAAGAGGGAACAGTGGTAATCAAACTAAATAAAATAAGGCAAGCATAAGCCAATCGCCTAATAAAACCAAAATGTTAAATGGAAGACCTTACTTTTCACTCAAATCTGATACAAACCAATTCAGCATACACAACCTCACCCCAATGGATTGTCTGAAGGAGGAGTATGATTGAGTAAGAAGATAAACTAACACAATACCTAACAGTTCCAAAGTCTAATTATTACCTAACCTTTACAAAAGAAGTGAAGTTATAACCTGAACCAAGCTTGCTTCCTTATATGTACCCACAACCTAACCTTTAATTTCAAAGAAAATTAACTACTTTAAAATTTGCCTTGCTACCACAACTGACCCAAGGGCACAACATTCATAAAAAATCAACTGTTTTGAGGATTGTTAAGGTTTGAAGAAAGAACTTTATATAATTGGGGCTTTCACTTGGTACGCAGCTGGTAGCCCCGTCCCCAAACACTATTAGCACCCACGGTTCCAGTAGAAGCAGGCAGACTCTAAACATGATGTAGAAACAAAATACATGTAGTTTGTTCCTATGATGTCAAAATTTGCTTCCTCTGTCAGATGCAGTATATTTTATCAGATAAAACCTTAGATTTTCTTCAGGAAAAAATATATTTCTAGGTCGATCTGTGACGGCCGGTAAAAGGGGTCCTTCTGTACACTTTTCTAATATAAATCTTCCAAATATACTAGAGAAAGATAAAAGCATGGAATGCAGAGGTTACAACCCTCGCGTGATCACCTTGTGGGTGTCGTGTATTTAACAAGGGCTTGTGAAAACCACTATTCACAGGCTGTCTTCCATTTAGATAATCCCTTCATCAAAGGGGAGGGCCGTGACAGGCCCTAGAGAATACAGTTGGGCTACCCCACCGACACCTACTACTCGCGCTCTCCAGTACATCCTTCTGTTTTGGACTTGCCCGCAAAGACGATAAGTGTTTTGCCCAGTGTTTTTCGAAAGTGATTGTCGTTAATTCAACATGACTGACGTTGCTACTTCACCTTTACCAATGTTAAGTACCATAGTTTGTTTTGACAGTTTATTTCAGTACCGGGTATTTGTTCCTTTTCCAGTACACCTGTATTGTGGATTTTAGTTTTGGAAATGGTTGGCCTGCCTCGGTATCGGCAGCCATTTTGGGTATTGTTCGCTTCGGTAGTTTTTTCAAGTTAATTTTGCCCATCTGGTACTCTGTCATCTAGGTTATATCACTTACGTTTTATGACCAATTTTATTATCATTATTTATTATTGGTTTTTACTATGGTATTTATTTGCTAGCAAGTCCAATTTGGACCTACGAAGAATAGCGATTTAGTCTTTGTTATAGTTATGTTCACGCCTCAGGAAGGTGCTCGTTTTAGACTATATCTTTATGTTTGTGTGTTACGTTGTCGTTATTCTTCGTTCTTGGTTATTACAATTACTAAGAAAAAAGCAATCAAATTTATTATTTTTCTTATATTATTGTGTGATGTTAGTTTTTATTATGTAACCTTGAGAGCATGAGCATAGAGTGCTCGTTTTCTGTTTCTACAGTTATGAGTTACCCCTTCTCTCGTTTTCTTTACTAAGCCCGAGTAAGGGAGGTGGTTTTCCCGTTTTCCGTTTTATACGATCACTAGTTGTTCCTGCCTCCTCTTATTCTCCGAGTTGATGATATTACGTTTAATGATATTCACATTTTATTGTTGTGGTTACTGTTAATAGAGCTAGCACTATTAATAGGTTACGTTAGTGTATGAGTCATTATTTGGGGTCGCTTTATGCCGACACCCTTAGCTCCGCCTTGAGTTATACTCCGCTATAATGGATACTCATTGGGTGAGAACTAGTCAAATATTTGGAGTGCAACGGTCAAATCCGGCACTCAGACTCCGGCTGCGGCCTTTTGCTCACGAACCTTTGTCATGATTGATCACAATTACATTATTACGGTCCCTTTTTTCATCGAATCTCCGGCTTCACTGGAGATAACACAGACATTCAGTATTGAGGAATGTTATCATACCGCTGAGGGTCACGATTTCACGATGACGGGCCTTTGTCACTGGATCTCCGGTACAAACAGAGATCAATCAGACGATCAGAACCGGAGTTAACATTTTGATCAATCAGACAATCAGAACCAGGGTATGAACCCTTTTTCATGAATAATCACAATTTCGTTATTACGGTCCTTTTCATCGAATCTCCGGCTTAACCGGATATCGCACAGGCGTTCTGCATTGAAGTTAATATTAGCTTTCCTCTGATGTTCACGTTTTAACAATGACGGACCTTTGTCACCGGATCTCCGGTGGCAACAGAGATCACTCAGACCACGGGTGGCCAATCTTTTGTTTTAGCTGTAAACGATAGGATTTAACATGAATACAAAGTAAACTGTACTTACTTTAATGACACTTTGAATTTGCGTTGATAATATTCATTAGCTATTCATGAAAGTCCTAATGAAAATATATGAACATAATTAGCAATTTTAAAGAAAAGTCATTCAATTTACTATCTCTGGGGTATAGTGCGACACTTGTAATCATGAAATGCGCCACTGTTGGCGCATGCGCCATAGGTTGGCCACCCCTGACTCAGACGTTCAGAACCAGGGTTAACATTATTTTACCGATGAGGTTTACAGTTACATGTTATGTGGTTACTGGATATTAGTATTCTATTGATTCATCTGTTCACTGAGCAGAGTCTCAAGGAACAGTAGATAGCCTCTCATGGCATGGTTGGTTTCGACCTGGCTTATCATTAGAAGGGGCTAGCGTTCGGTTCCAAGTACTGAGTAGAAAAGGGATTTTGACGTAGGAAAAATCTATTTCTGGGCGAAGGACCTGTGCCGCCCAGTGAATAAGCTCCATTTAGCACTTATTCTTAGGTAATTTACTGCTAAATATACCAGAGAAAAAATGTAAAGGAGTGCTAGGTTAACTAGCTCGCTCACCTATTGGTGTCGGTATAAAATTGGGCGTATAGTCCAGAGGTCCCGCACTATTTAGATTTATCCACGACAGAAACCCCAATAGAGGAGAGCCGTTCAACCTCACTCGGTACTACTAACAATGCATCCGCTCAGAACCCAACTCCTTAGCACCCAAAGTTTGGGGACTCCAAGGGAGAGGAGCTGGGAGGGTTCACTGGGCGGCACAGGTCCTTCGCCCAGAAATAGATTTTTCCTACGTCAAAATCCCTTTTCTGGGCTCGAACCTGTGCCGCCCAGTGAATCTATACAAGAGAAAATGTCACCAAACTTGCAAAATAAAGGAAAAAACATAAGCGTAAGGGAAATACAGGATGCTTTTAATCAGAGATGAGTACCAAAAAACAATTATAAGGGTATCTTAAATATGAACATAAATCCAATAAGGTAGGTATAATAATGTCGTGAGTGATAATATACAGATACTCAGGAGTATATAAAAATTTACAAATATAATAACAGTATTCAGGTGCGAGACCAACGAATACAATAGGGTATAAATGAGGCAGGTAAGAGGGAGAGATAAAGAGACAAGGCATTAACCTGTGAGTTACCTGGGAGTAACTACGCTCCCTGCGGCTACTGTAGAAAATTTTAGGGCTTCCAAATGTTTAAGGTAGTGTTTCTTGAACACTGACGGTGATTTCCACCCTGTAAACCTGGAAAGGTCTGTAAAATTCATGTGGTGAAAGAAGTTCACCGAGGTAGCCACCGCCCTGATATCATGTGCAAGAGGAAAAGAGTCAGGGTTAGCTTGTTTAATAAAATACAAAATTTGTTGCCTGATCCCTTTAATAGTAATGGTACCGCCTTGTTCTCTAACGAATAGAGGCCCCGAGGAGTTAGAGGAGGTCCGGGATAAATAAGACCTAAGAGTAGTAACAGGACACAGAGACGGATCTTGCGTGAGGGGAACAATTTTCCAGGAGGACCATCTGTTTTGAGGGTCTTCGTTCTTAGCCAAAAAGAATTTGTTAGGAGAAAGAAGGACCTCTCCCGAAGGCAGAAAGTCAACATGACCCGGGTCTCTCGACAAGGCTGCCAATTCAGAAATTCTTGCCCCGGAAGCCAAGCTCACCAGGAAAAGAGTTTTCCTGAGAAGGGGCATGTAATCACAAGAACTGTTAATGGTATCAGAAGCCAATTTGAGTACGTCATTAAGGAACCAGGTCACCGGGGTAGGACGAGTAACCGGTTTCAGTCTGGCACAAGCTTTCGGAATTGAAGCTAACAAAGAGTCGGTTAAGTCTATGTTAAAACCCACTAGGAAGATCTTTTTCAGAGCCGATTTAATAGTGGTGATAGTATTGGCTGCCAGACCTGATTCTAATAAAGATCTAAAGAAAGTGACTGTAAGGTTCAAGTTCATACAGTTCACGTCTGAGTCTATTAAAAATTTTGCCAACTTTTTAACTGCAGAGTCATACTGGCGGATGGTGGAATCCCGTTTATCCGATTCTAAGAACAAGGTGTTTTGAGGATCAATATTGGCACCATGCATAGCCGCAAACTTCATAAAGTCCATAAAGTTAGGGCGCTCTGAATGTTTGAGAAAGCGTACACAACGCGTGTTTGTACTATCTGAGACAGAACCGGATTGGGTATCGGGTGAGGGTATAGTCTCAACTCTCGCAAGAGAGGATACCAGTTGCTCTTGGGCCAGTTGGGTGCGACCAAGGCTACTTGTCCCTTGAAGGATCTCAGTTTGTCTAGAACTTTCAGCAAAAGATTCACCGGGGGAAAGAGATAAATCTTTTCCCAGGTGTCCCAATTCTGTGACATGGCGTCTGTGGCGTAAGCCTGAGGGTCTAGATTGGGAGCCACATATACTCTCAATTTGTGGTTGGATTCCGTGGCGAAGAGGTCCACTTGGAGACCGGGAACCTGAGAGAGAATCCACCGAAATGACTTTAGATCGAGTGACCATTCCGATTCTAGAGGGGAGGTCCGGGACAGGGCGTCTGCCACTACATTCCGGACTCCCGCCAGGTGGACAGCTGAAAGATGCCAACGGTTCAAGGCTGCTAGGGAGAATATGGCTACTAGAACATGGTTCAGAGGCCCTGACTTTGACCCGCCTCTGTTGAGGCAGCGGACCACCACTTCGCTGTCGAGGACCAGACGAAGGTGTTGTTTCTTGGGAAGAGCGAGACGTTTCAGGGTTAGAAGAACTGCCATGGCCTCTAGCACATTGATGTGAAATTGGCGGAACAAGGGAGTCCAAAGACCTTGAACTTTCTTGAGCTGAGAATAGCCGCCCCAACCTGATAAGGATGCGTCCGTGTGAATGATTAATTTCGGAGGCGGAAATCGAAGGGGAACTGACTTTGACAGATTGTTTGCTCTTGTCCAAGGAAGAAGTCTTTCCCGTAGAATGGGAGGAAGGCGGACTTTCTTGTCCCGGAGCTTCCGGTTCGCCCTCGAACGCCAGACACGATTGATATCTTTCAATTTTGCCTTCAGAAGAAGATCCGTCACTGAGGCAAACTGAAGGGACCCCAGAATCCTCTCTTGGAGTCGTCTGGAACTTACTTTGTCTTTGAGAAAGCGTTTGGTGTTCCTTGCAATCTCTAACCTCTTGGGTCTGGGAAGACACAAAGTATGAGAAATAAGATTCCATTGCAGGCCGAGCCATTGGAGCTTCGATTTTGGAAGAAGACGGGACTTCTTGAAGTTGATCTGGAAGCCTAGAGATTGAAGATAATGGATGACTTTGTGAGTGGCGTTTAGGCAATTTTGGGAGGTGTCTGACCAAATGAGCCAGTCGTCCAGATAGGCTACTACTTGAATCCCTTGATTCCTGAGTTCCTGAACAGCGACTTCTGCTAACTTTGTGAAAATCCTTGGGGCGATGTTGAGCCCGAAAGGCATCACCTTGAAGGAGTAACTTTTGTCCCCTAAGCGAAAGCCTAGGTACGGACGGAAGTGTCTCGCTATCGGGACGTGATAATAGGCGTCTGTAAGATCGATAGAGGTGGTGACGGCCCCACGGGGAAGTAAGGTCCGCACCTGCGAGACGGTAAGCATTCGAAACCTGTCGCATTGAATGGACAAGTTGAGAAGGGATAGGTCTAGAATCACTCTTCTCTTGTCTGAATCCTTCTTCGGGACACTGAACAGCCGACCTTGAAACTTCAGATGTTTCGTTTCTTGTATGGCGTTCTTTTGTAAAAGATCCTGGACAAATTCGACCAGGTCCGGAGTGGAATGTTGACGAAATTTGTTCGGAGGAGGAGGTCCTTGAATCCAACTCCACCCCAGTCCCTTGGAGATGATACTGAACGCCCAGGGACTGAACCTCCATTTGTTGCGGAAGGCATAAAGCCTCCCCCCTACCTGCTGCACCTCAGTATTGGTTTGAGGAGTTGCCTCCACGTCCGCCTCGGAAGTTCTTTCCTCTGCGAAAGGCTCTTCCCCTGCCTTTGTTCTGGTTAGAGCCACGGTGGTAGCCTCTACCTCTACCATAACTCTGGGAAGAGCTATGAGCCTCGTAAGACTGGTTAAAGGCAGGGGAAGTGGCGGAGGCACCAGAAAGCTGGCTCTTAGGTAGCAGAACGGTGACATAGTCATCCGAAGGAGCCTGAGAGGTGGAAGGCTGTGCAGGGACAACAGAAGATGGAGGAAGAGGCAGCCGGAAGTTGGATGAAGCACTCTGCTGTTGCCTGAACTGGGTGGAGGTATATGGTCTAAGCTTCTTCCTACCCCGGGCTTGATAATTTGCGGGGTCATACTTGCGTTTAGGGGTCAAACCCCAACGGGCTTTAAGGCTCTGATTAACCCTAGTGGCCTCCGCCAAGACTTCCTCTACGAGATCCTCGGGGAAGAGATTTGAACCCCAACAGGAGGACCGGATGAGTTTATTAGGTTCATGCCTAATCGTCGCCTCAGCTAGGACATGCTTGCGACATCTGCGTTTAGCAGTAGCGAAGTCATACAAGTCATAATATAAAGACTGTAACGTAGCCTTGTTGAGAGACTTAAAAATACTCTCCGTATCGTAAGTCAAGGCTATCGACTCCGTGGATGTGGCCAGGTTTAGAGTACGGCCCACACGTAGGCGGGAATCATATTCCTGTTTAATGAGGGATTCCGGGAGACGGGGAAGCTTCTCACTAAACAAAACTGAGGCACAGTCTGCTGCAAGCTTGCCGGAGGTAAAGGTGGTATGGACGTTGTCCCAACACTCAATGCCTGAGGGAAGAAGGAGGGAGATTGGATCCACCTCTCGGATGGGAGGCAAGGGCTTCTCCTCCAGAGCATATTGAAAGGCAAGCTCTGCCACCTTATTGACGCATGGAGTCAAGGTGTTCTTGTCCATTAAGAACATCGTAAAGGAGCTTTTATAAGGCGTCAGCATGGTGTTAGTGCAGCCGATGTCGTTCAAAAATCTGGCCCAAACAGATTGGGCTTGCTCCTTCGGGAAGATGACCGTCTCTTTGGGGACCTTGTCTAATCGAACTAAAGCTTCCTCGGTAAGCCTGGCATAACCATGAAATGGAAATGCCAGACCAGGAGGAAAGAATTCAAAGTCCTCTAGAGGACGAGTGCCAAGGCCCTCCAGAGTCAACATTCCGTCTGAGAACGGGGAATGAAGAGCCATACGCCAGGGGTTGTTCTTGGCAAACGGCGGGAGCTTAGAGGCATCCGGGATGAGAGAGCTTTGGACTCTCTCCGGAGCTCCTTGCTCTAAAGCCCCAATTCTCTGACCGAAGTTAGAGAACATCGTGTCCATCCTCGACTGCATCTCCGAAACCAACTTTGCCTGCATCTCCGACACGATGCGAAGCATGGCTGATTCGGAAAGGCCCGGGCTAGCAGCAGGAGGGGCGGAAGGAACTCCCGGGTCGTGAGACTTAGAGGAGGAACCAGAGGTCTTTGAAGACGGGTTCGTACAATGTTTAGAGCCATGAGAAGTCTTGTGAGGCTTGCGAGCTTTGGGTAAGGTTCTTGAAGTAGACTTATCCTTAGGGGGAACCGGGTATGATCGTTGAGACGAATCACGGTCCCCAGAAAATCCAAGAAAAGAAGAGCGATCAGAAGAAGAAGAAAGAGCGGGGCTGAGGATAGGAATCTCAGCGCCGGACACACCTGCCTCACTTACCACCCTACCTGTATCCGGCTCGTCTAGTAACATTGGTTCGACGTCCAGGTTCATGGAGGCAACATTGTCCTCCAGACCTCCGGGGGCGTCCGATGGATCTTGCTCTGGGTCGATGAGACCCGTTATAGTGGCATCAATGTGGGCAATGATGGGAGCTGCCACATGCCTAGCCACAGCAGCTGAAGACTTGGCGTTGGGGTAAACCATGGTGCAGTAGTCCTCAGATAGGACGTACGGCCGCTTAGACTTCACATTCCTGGCAAACCCACCAACCCACACCTTCAGTGTGGCCCGAGCCGCAGACTTTTGCTCCGGGGATGCCTGAAATAATAGTGGGAATTATAAAAGGGAGACTCCCAATGGTCCTTCAAGACCATAGATATCTTACTAATAGTAAAATAAATAAGAAGGCAATATAGCCAACGGGACTCACCGAGTCAGATCCAAGGGTAGTGATGAGGTCGAAGCAAATCACACAGTTATCCGGGTGCCATACCACAACGTCTTCCAGTTGAACCCCACAAGGGGCGTGAGATCGGCAGACGGAGTGGCCACAAGGCTGGTGCAGAACAGCTGCACAGGCCGGCGTCAGACAATGCACCATCTATAAAAAGAATAGTATACTGTATGAGAAACTGTAATTCTCTTAAGTAGGGGCGGGTCCGGAGGACCCGGGCCTAACATAGGTCTAACACAAGATTAGAGCTTAACTGTACTATTCTTTAAGTAGGGGCGGGTCCGGAGGACCCGGGCCTAACATAGGTCTAACACAAGAATAGAGCTTAACTGTAATATTCTTAGGTAGGGGCGGGTCCGGAGGACCCGGGCCTAACATAGGTCTAACGCAAGGTTAGAGCTTAACTGTAATATTCTTACATAGGGGCGGGACCGGAGGACCCGGGCCTAAACATAAGTCTAACTTGAAACTAAAGTATAGCAATCCATTCCGGTCAAGCCGGGAGCATAAAAAAGGATGCAATAACAAGGAAATAAGACACATGGTGTCTGATTTCCCGGGGCGGGGTAGACCCCGGGCCGGGAAATAAAAGTATATCCAATACCAATTCATTTAGGGACTCCGGGGTAGTGATCTGTCATATATAATCATCATAGGAAATGTTATAAAATAATAGGGGGGGGCGGAACTGTAGCTAAGAACCGCCAATCAAACCCGGAGGGTTTCGTATAACATAAGCCAGAATGAAAAGTGAATATAAAATAGGGTGCACCGGGATCCAACTCTGTTGACCGGTGGCCAACCAGACTAGACAGAGACGAACCCGCCGGGCCACCCGGAGGACAAAGTCCATAAACACTGAACTACCCCCTCTAAAAGGAGGGAAGGCAACGGTCCCTTAGTGGAGGGGGGAGAAGCCTAGCCGCCCACCTAGCTAGAGGGGGAGCGTGGGGGAGGATCACGTGATACGAGGCAGCAGGGCTACCAACTGACGATCCCCAACCAGACAGATCAAACGGAGTAATGGCACAAATATTCATTATAATAATAATAGCGTTAAAAATTATATGAATAAACACATAGAAAATTTTGGGCAAGGCATGCAACATAATAATTAAATCACAAAAGACACACCTGATGGCTAAAAATAACATTGCCGCCTAGCACGAAGGTCGGCAGCCATAACGATACGTAAATGATATCGGCCCAAAAATTGAACCACGAGGATTCTAAACGCTAAATAATGAATATTCACAATAACAAATAATATTTGATAATAAAAATAATACACATAGTAACACCGCAAGTGAAACTTAAAAGCTCTCAAAAACAGGAGTACCAACTGTAGTGAAATCAAGCAAGATCGGTATGAACGAAGAGAATAAACTCCTATAATATAAATATTAAACGATCTAGGTTGCTCAAAACACAGTAAAACCCAGCTTGGTACTTAACTTAGACGGTGTTTCCTGGGAAACCGACGAAGAAGCCATAATTCAATGGAAAATAAACCAAAATCGAGAGCACAACAAAAATGCGGGTTACTATACTCGTTGTGCTAAAAGGAGTTGGGTTCTGAGCGGATGCATTGTTAGTAGTACCGAGTGAGGTTGAACGGCTCTCCTCTATTGGGGTTTCTGTCGTGGATAAATCTAAATAGTGCGGGACCTCTGGACTATACGCCCAATTTTATACCGACACCAATAGGTGAGCGAGCTAGTTAACCTAGCACTCCTTTACATTTTTTCTCTGGTATATTTAGCAGTAAATTACCTAAGAATAAGTGCTAAATGGAGCTTATTCACTGACCCAGAAATTTATTTCTATTTGAACACGATGTTGTATGGATATTTATCCATATTTATACATAGTTATAATTAAATATATGCATAAATATAGGCATTATTATTAGTTATAGTTATACGGCTGATCCCAGCCTGTGAATAGGATCACTAACCAGAGTTTCAAGGAACATCCAGACTTATGTCCCCTTTCTTTTACAGAAGGTCCGCCTACATGGTATGGTTCCCGGAGTCATGCACGCTCTGCTACGAGCTGTCCTCCCTACTCCGGACCCATGATGTAAGTTGGTTCTAATGTGTTTCCTTTTGGTATCCTTTGGCGATGATTTAATTTGATCCGGATTAATGTATGCATTGCTTATTGAGGAGAACAGTCTTCTCCTTCATCACTAATCCCCTCACTTCTTTCAGGATGATGATGAATCTCTCCGACCTACAAGAGAGGCTCTCCGCCCTTGGGTATCAAGGTTTGGAAGGAATGCTCCATCTAGAGGACCCTATCTCCTTGGAGTGCCCTCTCTAGGGTTGGACATCGACCCCATGAACGGGCAGGTAGGTGGTGATGAGTTTTGAGCCTTCAGCTTTGCAATTACCTGCGTCACCGACCTAGGACCCTCAAAGGATCCTGATGTTTATATTACCTTGCATAAAACCGTGACTGCTAAAAGCAACACATTCTAGGGAAAGCCAAGGGGCTATGACGGAGCTCAAAGATATGGTGGTGAGTCGGATCCGTTCAGGAACTCGGATGACTCCCCCTACAGCCCCAGGCGTATTGAAGTAACCTCCTTCGATAAAAACAACACATAGAAATTTGCCTTACATGTCCCATATATAGATGGTACCATAACTCTGGATGGCATAGACATTCGCCCTCTGGAGGACCTAGAATTTACTCTCAGGGACTAGAATTCCCATTCAACGGATTCGTTCGATTGAAAGAGCATGCCTTGGTTAGGTTAGACAAAGTACCGAAGGTAATGGTATTATTTCCTAAAGGGCAGGCCCGATCTGTCTGGACCAGGATGTTGTCGGTCTGGGGGGTACGATAATTCCAAGCTCACCCCACACAATGGGGAATACGCCATATCTACAGCTGCTCTCATTGTTGCCTTGCCTATTATGGATAAATGGACAGGTCTTACTATTCAAGCTGACAAAGAAGGTTCGGCCATACCGGCTCTTAAAGAGCCGGACCCCACCTCGGGGAGACCCTAGCCTTGATTTATCCCACTGAGACTTTGTTTCGGATATTCATGAAGAACCAATCTCTGCCCTTCCAATTTGACCTACACGTTTGGTGGTCTGATCGGGTTAGTTGTGGGAAATACGTTCTGTCTGAGGCCTCTATCAGACAGGAATCGAGCAGGCTGATAGTTTCCTCCTGATGGGGTAAAACCCTCTTCCCTCAGGAGGAGGTGAACAAGGTTCTACAAGATGATACGAGAGCAACCCAAAATTGCAGGAAAGGCGGGGCCTCACTGCCAGAAAGAAAGTCGAAGACCAAAAGCAAGCTTTCTTCAAGAAGCAGAGAGTTGCCCTCTACAAAACGAACCGGGGTCACTGCCATCAATAGTCAGTTACCCGCTCGACATCACAGTCTTCCTTTGATTCGACGACTATGCATCTGGATCCCCCCTCATCAGGAGGGATACCTCACTGGTTCCCCAGGTACACAGCCCAACCCCGTTTGGATGCCCTCGCCTGCATACAGCCCTAGCTCTGAACCCTCAGGTTCCTATCGTGGACACCAGAGAGGAAGATACAGGAGTAGAAGACAGTTCCGCCATCAAGGCGGACCTAGGAAAAAGGGGGCTCGGGGAAGGAAAGGACCTAGGTTCACTCCCTCACAATGAGGTAGTCCCGGTAGGGGAGAGACTTTACCACTTTCAAGACCATTGGACCTTCGGTCCGTGGGCTCATAGCATCATAATCTCTAAAGGTTTGAGGTGGAAATGCCCACAAGGTCCTCCTCCTCCACCAGTGACCTTCTCCCAGAAATCCACTCCCATCCTGAAAGAGTACACCACAGAGTTATTCATGAAGAAAGCAATCAAACGGGACCGATCACCAAAGATCAAAGGCCGCCTGTTCACAATTCCGAAGAAAGGCTTGTCGGCATTGAGAGTGGACCGGGACTTGTCAAAGCTAAACTCTTACATTCTCTGCGGCAAGTTCAGGATGTTGACTATCTCTCAGGTACGGACCTTACTTCCCCGTGGGGCCGTCACCACCTCTGTCGATCTTACCGACGACTATTATCATGTGCCTATAGCTCGAAACTCCTCTTCTTATCTGGGTTTCCGCCTAGGCAGGAAAGCCTTTCCGTTCAAGACAGGCTCTTCAGCCTCAACATTGATCCCAGGATATTCACGAAACTGGGAGAGACAGTGTTAGAACAACTCAGGAACCAAGAGATACAGATTATGGCTTATCTGGACGGTTGGCTCATTTGGGCCCGGTCGGCCATAGAAGGCAACAGAGCTACGAAGGAAGTACTTTGATTTCTCGACAACCTGTGATTTCGGGTCAATCTCCAAAGGTCTCGCCTGCAACCATCAGGCCACTTAGAATGGTTAGACATTCAATGGGACCTTTCGAAGCACACGTTGTCTCTCCCTCCCAAAAAGGTAAGAGGAATAGCTTCCAAGATCAAGAATTTTCTCAAACACGAACAGATGTCCAGAAGAACCTTAGAAAGTATCATCGGCCTTCTCCAATTCACTTCAATAACAAAAATTCAAAGACATCAATCGAGTTTGGAGAAAGAGAGCTACAGTACCTTTAAGAGACAAGGTCTCAAAGATCCCCTCAGTCTTGAAAATGAGACTACGCCCATGGTCCGAACCGAAGAACCTCTCCAAATCGGTTCCTCTACAATTCCCACCTCCACAAGAGACATTCCATACAGCCGCGCCTCTAAGTGGATGGGGGGATTACTCCGAACATCAGATGTTTCAGGGGTCTTGGTCACCCGCCATGAAACAGACCCATATCAATGTTCTCGAAGACATGGCAGTGTTCTTGACCCTGAAGAGACTCTCTCCTCCGAGGCCGAGCCACATCAGAGTAGTGTCAGACAGCACAGACGTGGTACACTGCGTCAACAGGGGAGGATCCAAGTCACCCAACCTGAATCGGATCCTGGTCACTATCTTCGCCTGGCCAACAGAAAAGAACTGGATCCTGTCAGTAACTCACCTTGCGGGAGTCCAGAATGTGAGAGCAGACTCACTAGCCAGGACGGAACCACTGGTTTACTTATTTCCCCCAGTGAATCTTCTAATGTGGCTTTTACACAAACTACGCTCCTTCCGGGGGGCAGTGGTTTTGGTACCACCTCACTGGCCAAGAACAGTTGGTTTCCTCTCCTCCTCGAGTTGAAACTCCGTCCCTTCCGGATTCCGTTCCCCAAACTGACTCAAGTAATCCAAACTCACTGTGTCAGATTGCTCAAGGGTAGCCGAAACTCTGACTTTGTGGACTACAGGAAGTTTGCAGCTCCTAGAGACGAGAACATTGAACCGGAAATCGATTTCTTCATCGAATCAGACAAAAGGGACTCGACAATTCGCCAATATGATTCGGCCGTTAACAACTAGCAGATTCCCTAAGAGTTCAGACCATACTCGTATGTCTCCGAATATAGACATCTCTTTCTTGAGGTTCTTATTTGGCAAAGGCCTAACAGTTAGCACTATAACCACCATCAAGTCAGATTTGAAGAAGATCTTCCTTGTTGGGTTTAACATTAACCTAGCTGATTCCTATTTCTCATCTATTCCAAAAACATGTGCTAGGCTTTGACCTTCGGTTTGGCCACAAAAGGACTCTGGTCTATGAACGGTGTCTTCAAAACTTGCGCCGGACGCGGACGATGAATCCTGCTCTTATCACTCTTCTTAGGAAGACTTTATTTCTAACAGCTTTGGCCTCAGGTGATGGAATATCAGAACTAGCAGCTCTCTCACGAACCCGGAAAACAGATTTCCTCCCTTCAGCCGAAGAACTCCTTTCCTAGCTAAGAAATGAGGATCCGCAAAATAGGTGCTCCCCTCGGAAGATTATTCTTCTTCCCCAGGATCTTTTCTCTGTGTTCAGTCACTACTCTCAAGGCCTTTTTTAGCTAGAACTGCCACCCGCTCGTCTGGCCCCTTGGTTATCGGGGAACAAGGAGGTACTATTTCCATTCACGGCATCAGGCAACAAATCCTCTTACTTCTTTAAACATACTAATCCGGAATCACTTCCCCAGGCTCATGATATACGGACAGTAGATACCTACATCAATTACTTCCAGAACAGGGACTTTGATGATTTTTAAAAAATATACGGGTTGGAAATCCCCTATGGTTGTCATACGCCACTATCTAAAGATTTTACAGGCCCTTAAATACCCGACGATGGCAGCGGGGAGCCTATTCCCTCTCCATTAATCTCTGCTTCTTCCTATCTTCCATCTCTTCTCTTCTCCCTCTTACCCGCCACTCACACCACGTCGCCACTCTCCTGGGTAGTTCGTTAGCCCTATGATATTTGCCATGTTTAATTCCTATGGTTTAACTGTTATTGTTGTTACCGTTCCTTTAAGGTTTATATATGCTTAGACATGTAAGGTTTGATGCCTTTTGCGATTTGACACTCAGTCGATTCCTTGTCGTCTTAGTTATTTAGCCTTACGCTCCCTATGTCATTTGGCTAGTTGGTAATAGGACGTTTCTTACATTATTATATTATATTATTGTCGTACATGGTGATTGTATTCTCCGCATCATGTTATTACTTTATTGGGCTTGGAAGGCATTCTCTGGTACATTTTCACCGGCCGTCACAGATCGACCCAGAAAAGGGATTTTGACGAAGGAAAAATCTATTTCTGGGGAGAGACCTGTGACGCCCAGTGAAACCCTTCCCGGTTATTTTTGTATGGACCCACCCTTTCCTTGCCAAGCCATATGTTCTTGCAGAAGGATGACCTGGAGAGCGCGAGTAGTAGGTGTCGGTGGGGTAGCCCAACTGTATTCTCTAGGGCCTGTCACGGCCCTCCCCTTTGATGAAGGGATTATCTAAATGGAAGACAGCCTGTGAATAGTGGTTTTCACAAGCCCTTGTTAAATACACGACACCCACAAGGTGATCGCGCGAGGGTTGTAACCTCTGCATTCCATGCTTTTATCTTTCTCTAGTATATTTGGAAGATTTATATTAGAAAAGTGTAAAGAAGGACCCCTTTCACCGGGAGTCACAGGTCTCTCACCAGAAATAGATTTTTCCTTCGTCAAAATCCCTTTATTACTCCTGGAGCTACCTCTGCCCTTATACAGTACTAAATTTGTGGAGAAGCTTCTAATGAAGAATAAGGGGGGATTATTGCAATTTGTCCAACATGAAAAACATTTAAAATTAAATTCCAGTTTTATAAAAATTAACGTAATCAGTAAATTTAAGAGAAAATACTTTTATAAAGAGAGGCCCCTAATTGGTGCCAACAATACAATATTTTTTTTTATTAATCTGACATTTCTATTCAACAAAGAACAACTCTGGTCTACCCTTTTAAAATTACTATTACAATGCATTTATGTACGTTTCAAAGCAGAACTGGATACTGCATGAACAAGTCATTTTGAATGCACTGAGACAACCATTGAGCTTTAACAGAACTGATCTCTAGATTATAAGACAACCAAAGAATTTTGTATGTAACTTCTACTGAAGTAGAATCTGCAAAAATAATTCTAGGCATCTACTTATGTCACAGCAATTTCCTTCAATTCTTTTCGAAGGAATTCAAACTTTAAGTTTTCAAGATTAGAGACTTTTTTTGCAGGAACAATTTGGAAATTTAGGAGTGATTCAATATCTGAATCCACTTCCAAGAAATCCTTTGTCTCATAAACACTTAATCTTTTGGGTTTTGTAGGAAGAGTATTGACCAAAGGAGAATCCATGGTTAACGACATATTTTGTCTTTGTTAAGATTATCCTAATGCTAGCTTTCATTTCTAGAGGGAATTTAGTGAAAAGCAGTTTAAGAAGACATCAGAGTTGAAAATTTAAGACAGTAAATTTTTGTTAATTCTTTAATCAAATTATTTAGGTATAACTCCAAAAATCTATGCACGAGTTTATGAAAAGGAGTTTCCTAAATTTCTTTCTTTGTTTATGAGGAGAGAGCTTGATTACTTTGGAACTCATATTTTGTTGTTCATTAATTACGGTACATCATTAACAAAAGATTTAACCAAAACTTCCTTTGTTTTGGACGTTTCTAGTAAAAGTTGGCTGCACAGTAGACAAAGTCATTACATCAGTTGTTGATGTAAAAAGGTTATGAGAATCATAATTGTAAGGAGCCCTAAACATCCTGCCTGCTTCATCAATGAAACTATATTATATATACATAATACTGTTACTCTTCTGGATTCAGTACTGTACATGAGACACTCCTGGAACTAATGTGCCGATATCAAACTCCTTCTTTAGTAACTTTGCTATACTGTAACTAAAGAGTTTAACTTTCAAAGGAAACTACTGTATTGATGTGCACATTTTGGCACTGCAGTTTATGAGTGGGTCAACCCTTGTTCTTTCTGAGATCTTTCAAAGAAAAGTTCCAAAATCATTCTCTGAAGATGTTAGTTAGCTAAATGTATGTAAATGGACAAAGGCTTCTCTGATAACAAATTACTCTCAGAACATTGTGTGAGAAAGAACGTGAGACAACCAAGTAGAACAAATTTTGAATCAGGATCAACTTTTGCAGATACAGTAGTTGTTTACTGACATTACATTGCTTACAATATCTAGGCTTTGAAAATCTGCAAGAGATAAAGAAACATTCTGATTTGCATCTGGAAGAGATAAAGAAACATTCTGATTTGCAAGAATTGAATTGAAAAAATTTGAAATAGCAAACTCTAGGCGGTATATCTTAGCAAAACATGTTTGCCAAAGGTTATATAAGTGGATGAGCAACTTGCTGGTGTAACGAGAACTTTGGGTGTGGAGGAAATGCCCCCATAAATCTTCATGAAGTCGCTGGCAGCAGGGTGATGGATTGGGTTTAAGAAGATAGACAAGACGTCTTTTCGGCTTTGCTCCTGATGCCTGGCGGTTGATCTTACTGGAATTAGTATGGACCGGTAGGGGTCACTTGCCTTAGTTAGATAGGCACTGCGCATCACAAGGAACTGGCTATCCTTTGATGAATTTAGCCAATGAATCAGCTGTGGATTTAGTCAGTCAATGGAAAAATTTGACAGAATGGCCCCTAGTCCTGTGCATAGCAGGGTGCTAAGAATCTCCCAGTTTTTAAAATACTAAAGAAAAATTGAAAATTGGTAATTGGAATGTTAGGACCATGAATCAGATTGGGAAGTTACAGCAAGTGGAAAATTAATTTATAAAATATAGTTTGGATATCTTGGCCCCAAGTGACACACATAAAGGGATTGGTATAGAAATCTTAGACCAAGGCAATATATTTACTCAGGAAGAAAAGATGGAGTTGGAAGAGAAAGGGTAGAAATAATAAGGACACCAAGAGCAGAAAAGGCATCAACGGAATAGAGAGCTATAAATAGTGATTGTTACATGCAAAGTTTAAGTCCAAGCAGTGCAGTCTAAGTATTATAGTTTGCTATGCACCAACAAATGATTCCCCTGAAGAAAGGAAAGATGAATACCATGAAGAACTGCAGAGTGTAATAGAGGAGATCTCAGAGAGAGATATGAAAATTGTGATTGGTGACTTCAATGCTTAAGTTGGAAGGAATAACCAAGGTATAGAGAATGTGATGGGTGTTGAGAGTCGTGGCAAAGTTGCAAATGAAAATGGGGCACACTTCATAAGTTTATGTTCAACAAACAATATTGTTATTGGAGGTACTCTTTTCCAGCACGAGGACATCCACAAATATACATGGACTTCACTATGTCGCAATTACAAAAATCAAATAGATCACATAGCCATTAATAAAGAGAGGAGGACTCTGAGAAATGTAAGAATCTATAGGGGTGCAGATATTAGTAGTGATCACTAGCTCCTCATTGCCACACTGAAATTAAAACTAAAGCACCCAACAGAAAAGTAAATAGAGTACCTACTGTATGTTTGATACAACTAAGCTACTAAAAGATGAGCACAAAGAAACCTTGGCAATTGAATGTAGGAATCAATTTGCAGTCTTATCGACTTTAAGAGACGAAGAGAATACAATTAACGAAGAATGGTGTGATATTACGAACATATATCAGTCAGTTGGTAGTGAAGTTCTGGGAAATGCAGTTACAAGGAGAAAACCATGGATATCAAATGATACTTGGGATACTATAAAAATGAGACAGACAGAAATTGACTGATGAAAGTTTTCAAGGAAGTAACGAAAATTACAAGGTAGAGCATGCTAAATATTCCATTTCTGGGTCGACCTGTGATGGCCGGTGAAAAGGGTCCTTCTTTACACTTTTCTGATATAAACCTTCCAAATATACCAGAGAAAGATAAAAGCATGGAATGCAGAGGTTACTACCCTCGCGCGAGCACCTTGTGGGTGTCGTGTATAAAGCAGGGGCGCGTGAAAACCACTATTCACAGGCTGTCTTCCATTTAGATAATTCCTTCCTCAAAGGGAAGGGCCGTAACAAAGGCCCCAGATACCGCACCTGAGCCACTCCACCGACGCCTGACGCGAGGGCCCTCTGAGACATCCTTCTGTTTTGGACTTGCTAGCTTGGTCTTAGATTTTTGTGTTCTCGGTGTTTTCACGTTTCGTGGATTATTTTCATCATGGCCGAAGCTCCAACTTCACCAATACCAATCTTAAGTACCATAGTTTGTTTTGACAGCTTTTGCAGTACCGGGCAGTTGTACTCTTCCCAGTATTGTGTTGTTTTTTATTTCGACCGGCTTGGCCTTCCGCGGTGTCGGCAGCCATTGTTGTTTTGATTTGCCTCGCTGGGAATTTCATGTTAGTCTTGCCCATTTGGTACACTGTCAGTTAGGTTCTTGGTTAAGTCACTGGCCTTACGCCTTTTTGAACCATTATTATTATTATTATTATTTCCTATGGTACTAGAAGAACTCAAGCTGACAAGACTGGAGGCAGGGACAAAAGACAACACTTTTGCCAGGATATACCAACCAAGCAAGGGAGCCAGGACTTCACAGCAAGAGGTACATAGCCCAGTGTTGATGATATGTTCAAAGCAAAACTAGGCCTAGGACTACTGGAGACCAATCAGCAAGTTCTGTTCAAAGTTGTAACTTTGATAATTGTCATTCACCTAATTTTTAATGTGATATTTATTTTAACACATGATTTTCCCACAATGTGGTTGGTAAGCAGTTCACTTGTTTGTTACACCAGCATTTTTTTACAGCAGGAACAAAGTGTCTTGCATACACCATTGTCAATTTTTTCTTACTGTAGTCAAGGTTTTACTTTTTAGAATTGGTAACATAGATATCAAGAACTTCAATTTTTTTTTTTGTAACGTCTCATGCAATCAGATTACAACCCGGAGTTTTCCTAACACAGCCCAGTTCACGTCTTGACCCAATGTTACTCTCAAAAATGTCTGTTGAGTCCATTATTTCTATATCCAACATGGTTCTTTAGTCCAGCAACCCTACAGGTTCTAATTGAAAAATTTCAAGTATTGAGGCCTATCAACTAAGAAGTTACTGAGGCTAACAGTTATCAGTGTATGAAATTAATCTACAGTAATTTTTTGTGCCAAAACTATTTTTTTTGCTATCAAACCCATAACTTTATGTTAGAAAAGTCACCCCTGCCCCCTACACTCCTATCTGCAGCTAGTTCAAAATAATGAATAATTAGTTTTCATTACTGATGGTGCTAAGGGACTTAGATGAATAATCAGAAAAGTGGAAAAAGTGTCTTTTAAAGTGTGTCTGAGATAACTGCTAACACAGCTAAGACTTATTTATGTAGATAATGGGTTTGTAAGAACAAAATTCAATTAAATATTACAATGAGATAATACCTTCCTGAACTTACAATACTTATTATATATCTGACTTTTAATAAATTTCAGTATACTAGTAACAATTTTTACCATGCAGTAACCTAAGTAGAATAACCCTAAACAAAGTTTGATGATAATATACAGTGATTCATATGGATATTTCACTGAAATCTTGGAGAAATACATTGAACAAACAAATAATTAATGATAAGAGTATTTATCACTTTACTATAATGCAGCTGAGATCTATAATTTTTTAATACGGTATTTATGGCTTATACACAATTTGAATATTACATACATAAATATATTCTACTTTATATATTACATATATAAATAAATTATAGTTTAAATATCTTATTATACAGTAGTGTACTGTACTACAATATTATATTTTCCTAAATAGTATATTATACTGTCACTTTATACATACATAAAATATATAATTTTTCTATGAACTATTTTTTCATAACAACACCACCACTTTTAGTTTAGCCCTTCCCTGAATATCCTGAATATTTTTAGCCACTACATATACTCAAGTGTACTAAACTGCGCTATCATGAGATAGCTTGAAGCACATCTCGGGCAGATGAAATGTTTCCTTATCAGTTACCCTTCAAAGTATGATAACATAACCTATACTATATTAGACAGAAATGCTGTATTCCTCCTTCTTTAGAAATACTTTATTTCTATGGCCCTTCCCTAATGTTCATATTGCTGCTTCTCCAGGAGCTTGGTTTAATAGACATTTAATCAACATTTACCCTTTGAATTTTTTAAAATTTTCAATTTTCTTTCCCTTCAATAAGTACATTACCTTAATAAAGGAAGGAACATTTTTGCGGTAAGTGGTAACTGACATGCCAGTCTCTTTGTCTCTTCAATTTCTCAATCATGTTGGTTGTATTCAGGTATTATTAATATTACTAGCCAAGCTACAACCCTAGTTGGAGAACCAAGATGCTATAAGCCCAAGGGTGCCAACAGGGAAAAATAGCCCAGTGAGGAAAGGAAATAAGGAAATATATAAATGATGAGAATAAATTAACAATATATCATTCTAAAAACAGTAACAGCGTAAAAACAGATATGCCCTATATAAACTATTAACAACATCAAAAACAGATCTGTCATATATAAACAATAAAAAGACTCATGTCAGCCTGCAGATTTTTAATATTTGAGAATAAAGCCCTAGGAAGAATATTGAGAGTTAAAAGGCAGCATAGGATTAGAAATGAAACTATAAGAGAGATTACTCAAGTGCTATATGAGAATGAGATCATGGTGAGGGGTAGATGGAGATAATCTCCAGGTTTACTTATTACTGCACATCAAGATGCTTTCCCATAGTTTTGTTAGCAATTACAGTGTGGAATGACCACGGAAAATTTTTACTGAGAGATCATAACCTGCATTCCTTGTGTGTATCGTATCAGGGGCAATATTGTGATAAAACAATATTTACACTTTAACACCACTCATCCAGCTCCAAGTCCAATAAACTGGATATTCTTATCAGAAATAAAAAACTTTAAAACTGCAATGAATAAAAGAGGTTACTATTAATGAAAGCCTTATGCTTAATTAAGAATGACTTGAAAAGATCTCATTTCGGTATAAATACTGTTCAGGATTCTAAAATCTACACTAGTAGGGCAACAGTACTAGATCAAGAATATAGATATCTCCCTACCTCTTCAAAAATTGTAATGGATCCAATTAAGCTAATACTAAACTGAGGATGCTGACTAACTATTGAGAATTACTACACTTCACCTTAATTTAGCAGATATTCTCATTGCAAATGAAAGATATTTACAGTCAGGCTCAACAAAAAGGAAATAACAATAAATAAATCTATGTACCATAACATCACAAATGTTGAAAGTAATTTTTATTTACCCTAAAAACACAAACCTGAATCCTTTAATAAGAGCATTCTTTCAGCAAAGCTGGAAGTCGTAATTCGCTTCTTATGTGGAAGACATGAAGAAGTACTTGAAGCCATGAATGGCTGGGTTCTAGGTCCTAGCCAGAACTCCTATATCAAGGTGATGGAGATCTTCCATCCTTTTGAATGATTTGTAACACAGAAAAAGTTATGGAATTTTTGTACTCGCATCACCAGGTTTAGGCTATTATAGGATGCTGTCAAGGATGTAAGCCCTATCTGCCGACTGTCCCATGAAATCGGGCGCGTCCACATGAGAGATCTGAAAACTTGCAGTACATTCCATGGGGCTTGAACTCCCTAGAAGTCTAAGCGTAAGTCCTAGTTGAAAACTTGGATCGAGAGCCGAGCGATATCCTTCACAGCGAAGATACGGGAGCTTCCCCAAAGAAGGAAGATAGAAACCAGTTGATATGGATACCATAAAGCACGTGGCTTCTTGGGACCAATCAGGATCACGGTGAACCTCGATGCTGTAACCGACTGTTGAGTAATCGTCGAAACAGCAAAATTGGAGGAAAGGTGTCAGCATCTAAAATGTTCAAAGACATCCTCGAAAGTTGCCGACAGTCTGAGACTGGAAAGAAGAATACTGTAACTTTATTTTTCAATTGAACAGCAAGTAGTAACAATTGTGAAACCTGAAGCGAAAGAAACCTTTATGTCACACTATAATATAAAGCTCACAAATGACCCCTACACCATGTCCCTGTTGACTAAGCGTGTCTGCTCAAATAGTCCTCCTGCTTTGAGGAACTTTGCAAACAGCTTACCATGTTGTTGACTGCTCAAGATTGCTCTTATATATTAAGGGTCTGTGAAACAAGCCCCTTTGTTAACATACGTTACAAGGAGAAGCGTTTTGTTGTTCATAAACACTACTGAATGCTTTACCAAACCTCTTTGGAAAGTTTACAAAATAGCAATACTGCATTTACCGGTAGGCTGAAAAGCATGTGCATTTCTCATGTGAATCAATATGCCCGAGATTGATTGAATACTTAGGATGGTGCCCTCATAAATGTCTTTGGACAGCAGATTCCCAAGAGGTAAGCCATTCTCATGATGAAGTTTGTCCTACAGTTGTCAGGGTTGATCATCCCACATTCCTGTTTCAACAAAAACAGATGGTAAGGGGAATGCTGGATGCTGACTAGTAGTGCTTCAGAAATTACTGGAGTGATCGTTGGGGGCCGCCTGTGCAGAGCTAGTCTCTCCGTTGACAAAAGAAGTCTCGGAATACAATACAGTACATTATCAATGTCGATCTGGAAGATTGTATATGAACAGATCCACTGTCTCTGTTTCTATGATTGCCCGAAGGGAAGACTTTCGCTGACCTCATAACATCGGTATTCCCAGATGTTCCATCCTCTTCTTGGGAGTCTGATGAAACTTTCCCCAATATACCATTATCCGTAGGTCGTAAAAAAAGAAAGGAAGACTACTTGATCCTTTGGCAATTTTTCTAGAGGAGAACCCTCCTTTGCTTGGAAGTCCAAAACAACTTTCTCTAATATACCATGATTCATAGATCATGATTAAAAGAAGCAAGCCTGACCTGAAGTTGAAGTAATTCTCCTGTAGGAGGGTAGAATGAGGCAATTATCGAGATCCATCAGTAGATGAATAATTTTTGACAGTGCTCAAGAAGTGATAACAAGACCGAAGGATAAGGCTTTGAACTCGTATACTACTTCTCTCAAAGATGTAGCAGAGAAAACCTTCTGTAAGACAGAGAGATTGGACCCAAAGGTACAAATCCTTCAAGTCAACAACACATGTGCTTGTAACTACAATAACATTATTAGGAAAAACTTGAGCCGAGATTATAAACAAATGGTGTGCACTGCCATATGAAACATGATACAACCCATCAGTTATAGGAACCATACAAAATTTCATGCCATTAAAATAAGAATAAGTGCTCATTAATGCCCTTCAGCTACATTACAAAGATTATGGAAATTGAGATGTGCTTATTAGCATTTACTTCATCTCTATTAATATAATTAGGGAAAATTACAGATGTGATAGCTGCCTACCTTATAAGCAAACTGATGCACACTGCCATCCGACACACGATACAAGCCATGAGAAATAAGACCCACACGAAATGTCATGACCCTAAAATAAGAATGAATGCTACTTACATCCTTCAGCTACGTTAATGTATTTAGTGAAAACTCGAGATATGCCAGTGGCCGAGCCTATGAGCAAATGATGTGCACTGCCATTCGAGACACAATGCTACTCTGGACCATTAAATACAAGAAATAAGGGGATGCTTAATAGCACTTACTTCAATGAGTGGAAGGATATAGGTTCCAGACTATCAGCTCAGATTTCTACTTTAGTTGGTTTCTGAATTGCGAGGGGTGTGCAATAGAAGATACAAGTTTGAGTCTTCAAGAGAGGAACATAATTCTTTAGCACTAGAAATCATCTGAAACCAAACATACTGGTGCTCTAATACCACTAGTAAAATTTTAGGCTAGGTTTTGATACGGAGCAGGTTAGGTTATAATCTCAGTTAAGGTCCAGCCATACACTTAGTAATTTAATATTGATATTTCAATATCGAATATACAG
Organism: Palaemon carinicauda; assembly: GCF_036898095.1. Taxonomy (NCBI): domain Eukaryota; kingdom Metazoa; phylum Arthropoda; class Malacostraca; order Decapoda; family Palaemonidae; genus Palaemon; species Palaemon carinicauda. The sequence goes on along the minus strand of NC_090726.1, from coordinate 151,773,984 downwards.
TATCAGATATACTGTACAATATACGAAACATATCAAGGACTTCTTAAATTGAAAAAAAGGATAAAGTAGTCAAAAAATTAAGAAGTTCATTACTATCAAAACCCTGTAAGCTTATTAAAGGCTGTGGGGTTGATAACCAAGGGTACAAATTAATGGCTAGCGTGGAAATTCCAACCACTGTGTATGATCAACTAGTCTAAATCTTCTTGGATTTTCATGTCTTCTAATTTTATTTATGTACATAGCCAGAACTAATAAAAAATTCTAATTTACAGTAATCCTAACTAGTATATTACACATGAGAATCTGATCAATTCTATATAGATAACAAAATAGGTAAATTCAATAGCCTAGTACGTATATAAATAACTAACCCTGACTAATACCTTACGAGTGATAAGAGATTTGGAACATAGGACCTGGTATTGTACTGGGATTGGTGAAACCAGATTGTCAGAATATTATCTGGATAAAATGCCACTAATCTAATTATCAAATAACTCTGGATATTTAATAAAAAGTGAATTCCATTTTGTACATTTGAAAAAATATACAATAACATGAAATTACTGAACAGAATTCTTTGATGTAACTATATCAATATCTAGGTTAGGTTGATGCAGCTTTGGATGTTTCTCAGAATAATTTGTAATCATCTTGTTAAATTATTCATATCTAAACAAATCCAAATTAAGATCAAGACTATTTATTACTAATATATACTCTGAAAATGAGATAATTGCCGGTGAATTCCTCTTTATTCTTCTAGATCAAAGATTTTCTTTTGTTTGCATTTGCCAAAGTTAAAGAAGTTTACCTAGTCATGAACAAGGTTAGACTATTGATTGTTCTATGGATTGTTTTTAAAGGTAAAAGGTCACCACACTGAATGGAAATTAAATGAGAAACATTTCTTACATTCAAGAAAGACATTTATTGATTTGCCCTATAAAACCATGGGAACTGTGAAAATAAATCTTTCTAGTGAATATCTATAGGTGACTTTGAACGAACATAAGTATCAAAACTTATAGCAAGTAACATGAAGTATATGGATATCAAACCAAAATAACTTTCAATATGTTTTATGCCTCTTAAGGTAAGGAACTCATTTGGAAGAAAATATACTAGCTTTTTGTTAACACATCAAGTGGCCGAGAAAAATACTCACGATAGAAATGACAAATTTGAAAGTAATTTGTATTTTTTATAACAAAGCAAAAAAGAAGCTATTTGCAGGGATATTATTGCCAAAGCTGAAAGACGAGCCTTGAGAATTTCAACGCGGGATAACTATCCCAACCGCTAGTTAGCGGGAGGGGTAGGGGGTAGCCGGCTACTGCACTCGCTCACTTACATGGGATAAGCACCCACTTTGCTTTTGGGCAGGACTGTTTTGGGGGACAGGGTTGGCAGGCCAATTCGTATAATTAGCTCCGGGCTTGTAAAGTTAGGAAAAATACAAATTACTTTCAAATTTACCAATTGTTCCATCACTAAATATAAACCCTATGCTATTTATAGGGATGACTCACCTCTCACAAGGGAGGAAGTCCTCGCCAACTGGCTTTAGCATCTGACCCGGGGTTCTCTCCCTTACAATATAGATCGTAGGTAGTAGGAACCTGCCCTTGCTAAAATAGTCATGCTCTGCTTGATTAGCGGCCTGCGGAAGCTGTGTTTGTGATGTTATGCTCGAGTCATAGGAATCAGAGTACTGAGACTTTGCCCAATAGCCCCCTCACAAGGGGTATTGGGAACCCAACCAGTATTATTATTTCTATACTTAGAATACACAAACAAAATGAATCTTTCCAGCAGAGAGGTGAGGTCAGCTGTGCTGAGTACCGTGGTGCTAATTCCCCAGCGGGGGAGAAGGTGAAAGAAAGAAGGAAGCCAGTCTTTCTGCTCATTCACCCCCTGACTAACCCAGGTGACCTTAGCCCTCAACACTCTGCTACTTGTCCATCAAGGAGCTCGAGGTGTTCTAGTCCACTTATTGTGCAGCCACCACAGGACAAATGGAAAACGTATCCATATCCCTGTGGGTTATGTCTTGCAGGTAGTGGGTGGAGAAGGTTGTCTCGACGCTTCCACATGCCCACTTGTAGTACTTGCGCCACAGAGTAGTAGTTCTTGAATGCCAGGGATGTTACAATGCCCCTGACATCATCAGATCTGGGTTGCTATGGTAGAGGAGGGTCAGGATTAAGTGCAAAGTCAATTATCTTGCGAATCCAAGAAGAGACCATATTTCTTATGACCCTCCTCTTGACAATACGCGTTATCAAACATTGCTGACACACGCGGTCGAGCTGCTGCTGTTCTTTTAAATTAAACTCACAGACTCCTTACAGGACAAAGTACCCATTGGTCTGAATTTTCATTTACACTAAAGAGACTCTCTATTCTGAAGGGGCCAAATCTAGGATCCGGCACTCCCGGATTTCAAGTCTAAGCAATAAACTCGGGGATGAAAAGCGAGTGGGAACACCGTCTTCAGGGTAAGGTGGCGATCTGTTGCCTGATGTAATGGTTCGTAAGGGGGACCCTTCAAAAACTGAAGGATCCAAAATACTTTCGAAAGAGTTCGTATGAGTAGGGAAAGTTCCAACGAGAAGTAAATATCTACTCCTTTCAGTTTAAAGGCGAGACTCAAGACTGAGCAGTAGCCTTTGACTACCAATACAGAGAAAAGCACTTCCTCCCAAAGGTGTACAAGAAACTCTGCTATTGTTGGAATAGAGGCATCGACGGAGTGATACCCTTTCCATGACACCGGCCACAAAAGACAGCCCACTTTTGGTAAACTGACGCTGAAGTGTGTCTGAGGTGTCTAGACATTCTTTCCGCAACTCGTTGCAATAATCCTCTCTGAGAGAGGAGGTGCTGGACAGTCTCCGGGTGTGGAATCGAAGTGAAGCTATGACTTTGTGAAAGATGTTGGCATGTGGCTGTTTGAGTACCTCGTGTTGCGGAGGAAGTTCCTTCGGAAGCTCCGTCGGGAGCTGCAGAAGGTCCAGGAACCACTCTGTTTGATGTCATAGCGGAGCTATTAGAGTCATTGATAAATTCCTGCTTAATCTGACCTAGTTGAGGACTTTTCTCATCAGAAAGAATGGGAGGAATGCGTACACGTCTATTTTCTCCCACCGTTGGTGGAATGCATCTTGTCAAAGAGCTTGGGGGGACCAGGACTGGGGAACAGTAGAGCGGGAGTCTGAAGTTCAGGGCTGTTGCAAACAGGTCCACAGTCAGGGAACCCCAAAAAGTCAGAACTTTGTTGGCTACTAGATGATGCAAAGACCACTCAGAGCCCACTATCTGAGTTGCTCTGCTTAGACTGTCTCCACGCACATTCCTCTTGCCTGAAATGAAGCGAGCAGATAGGAACACCGAGTTGTCTCCTGCCCATCTGAGTATCTCTACTGCTAGATAGCATAGGGGCTGCAAAATGGTACCATCTTCCTTTTTTAGGTAGGCTTCTACCACGGTGCTGTTGCTCATCAATACCACGGAGTGCCCTGCCAGGAACTGGTGGAACTGTTGGAGGATAAGGAAGGCTGCCCTCATCTCTAGGAGATTTATATGTTGATACCTTTCTGATTCAGACCACAGGCCAGAGATGGTGTGATGCAGCATTTGGGTTCCCCACCCTTCTTTTGATGCATCTGAAAAGAGCATCGAGAAAATTGACCCCTTTGCAGAGGTTCTTATCTGCCAACCATCATCTGAGGTATGTCTGTAGCTCTGGTCCTAGGTGACTAGGGAGTCTGGGGAATTGATGGCATGCTTCCATAAGGACTTGAGACGCCACTGGATGGATCTCATCCTGAGGCGTCCGTTGGGTACTAGACGGGACAGAGATGATAGATGGCCAAGTAGAAGTAGCCAGCTTTGAGCTGGGAGTTCTTCTCACCTGAGGAAGAGCTGTGCTACCTTCCTCAGCCTCTGAATTCTTTCATCTGATGGAAAGGTTTTGTGCCATTTGGTGTTTATTATCATGCCAAGGTATACCAGTCTTTGAGAGGGCAGCACTTGAAACTTCTCAAGGTTTCCCATGATTCCCAAATCTTAGCAAAGCCTCAGAAGCTTGTCTCAGTGTTGAAGAAGGGTCAACACCACGTCTGCTAGAATCAGCCAGTCGTCTAGATATCTTAGGAGAAGGATGCCGATTCAGTGAGCCCAAAATGACACTAGGGCAAACACCCTCGTGAAGAACTGAGATGCCGGGGAAAGACCAAACCACAGTACCTTGAACTGGTATTGTTTCTGTTTAAGCATGATTCTTAGATATTTCCTGGAAGACGGATGGACTGGGATCTGGAAGTATGAGTCCTTGAGATCCAGTGTGTACCTGAAGTCCTGCAGTCTTACTGCTTGTCTGACCGTGTCGGCTGTCTCCATCTTGAACAAAGTCTGACTAACAAACCTGTTCAAGGCTGAAAGGTTGATAACTAGTCTCCAGCCTCCAAATGCCTTTTTCACAAGAAAGAGTTGACTGAAGAAGCCTGGACACCTGTCGAAGACTTCTTGGAGAGCACCCTTCTCCAACATGGTCTGGACTTCTATCTAGAGGGCTAGCTCCTTTGAGGATCCCTTTACATAGGAGCATACTAGGACTGGATCCAGAGTCAGTGGAGGAAGAGATTGAATGAACGGGATGTGATACCCTGAAGAAATCCCCTTGACCGTTCAGGGTTCGACCCCGAGCTGCAGCCACCTTAGCCAGCAGCTCTGCAGGCATTCCCCCCACAGGTGGACATGTGGGAGGATTGCCTATCCTAGTGGGATTGGCCTTTGCCAGATCCCGTATTCCTCCTCCCTCCACGGGAGGGCTTTGAACCTCTACGGTTGCCTCAAATGGACTTGTTAGACACGTTATGGCCCTGTTTTCTTGGGCCCATATCCCTATTTGTCTGCGGTCTAGAAGTAGCCTGTTTCTTCTGTGGCGGAGGTTGGTAAAGTCTTGATGTCAAGTCCTTTTGGAGAAAGGAATCATGGTTGGAATTCCTCCACCTCTCCGCCACCCGCTGGACATCTTCCGGGTCAAAATGAGAACTCTCTTCGAAAGAGAAGTTTCTCAACCTAGAAACCTTGGCCTGTGGGAGTTACCGATGGAACTTCTCAATGATCGAATCCCTTCTTTTGAGGATGGTATTCGCCTACAGGTTAACAGCCTGGTGGTAGAGGAACTCGATCATCCTGGTGCTGGACAAGAGGAAGGTTTCCATCGACCTCCTTGTGAACTCACAAGACCAGTCCTGAGAGCTGACCAGGTGTCCCACAGATCCCAACCAGAGGTCCAGCCCCGAAGTTGCCTGCATGGCATACTTCACAACCTTTTCTTAGTTGTTCATCTCTGAAGTCGAGTAAGAGAATGGGAGTCCCGTTGGTTTCTCAAAGGGAATGCCCCTCGAGAGTGCCTCTATTGAGTTGTCAAGGGAAGACCGGAAGAGGCTCATTAAGGATCTCGTAATATTTCTTCTGCTCCACGAACGGCGGCGGGAAGAATTTAGAGGAGGAGCTAATGTTAGGGAGGAAGAGGAGCCTGTGGCTTGAGCCACTGCCTTCTGTCTGGCACTCTTCACTCCTCTGACCAAGGTAAAGCTACACTGCCCCTAAAGGGTTTCTGAGTACCTTGATACTTTTGGAGGTGTAGACCCAAATGGTATTTTTTCTTTGTTTTTATAAAGACTGCAGATTTCTTAGCTCCAAAGTTATCTGCTATTTTACGCAAGTTAGCAAGAAGAGGATCTTTTGGCACTTGTTTGAGAATTGGTAATGTTACTTCACTATGTAAATGTGTTTGTGGTAGCTCAAGTACAACTGATTACTGCCCAATTTCCATAACTCTCATCTTATATAAAGTTTTTGAACACTGTTTGGCGAAACTTCCTAATAGGTTTGCTGTGGGTAATCATCTGCTCCCTAGTTTGCAATTTGGTTTTTGCAAAGGCCTTGGAGCTTGTGATGCCCTTCTTACAATCCCCAATGCTGTACAGAAATCCCTTGATTGTGGTCAGGAAGTTCGTATGATTGGCATTGATTTTAGTGCTGCCTTTGACCGTGTTAATCAGGAGGCAACTGTTTTCAAACTCAAACAATTGGGTTGTTTCTTAGCATTATTATCAAATTTTTAAGTAATAGATCGCAAGAGTTGTTGATGAGCACCATAGTGAGTATAGGAATGTGATATCTGGTGTTCCTTAGGGTCGTGTTCTTGGCCAATTACTTTTCATACTATATACACATGATATGTGGTTTGGCCTAGAAAACAAGCTTGTTGCATATGCAGATGCTACTCTCTTTGCATCAATTCCATTTCCTGAATGTAGATCCGGGGTTGTTGAATCCCTTCATGGAGATCTAGCTAAAACTAATGCATGGTCAAATTATGGGGTATAAAGTTGAATCCTAACAAAACTCAAAGTATGATTGTCAGTAGGTCAAGGACAGTGGCTACTCAACATCTGGATCTCAGCATTGATAGTGTCTTTAACTTTGTATGATTCTTTTAAAATCTTAGGTGAGTCTCTCGACAGCAAATTTACTTTCGAGAAACACATTAGGTCCATCTTCAATTGCACAAAAAATTGGCTTCTTGAGAGTCTTTTAAAACTTGCGGTGATTAATCTATTCTGAAATGTTTAATTCTTTCATTCTATCTTGTTTTGAGTATTATCTCCTGTCTGGTCTTCAGCAGCTGATTCTCCTCTTAATTTGTTGGACAAGAACTTACGGTTTATTAAATTTCTGATCTAGATATTAATCTCTGGCACCGTTGTTCAATTAGTTCATTGTGCATGTTGCATAATTCTGACTATCCTTTACATTCAGATCTTCCTGGACAGTTCCATCCTATTTGTAATACTATGTATGCAGTTAATTCTAATAGTCAGGCCTTCTCCGTTACAGGGCTCAATACTACACAGTTTTCTAGAAGTTTTATCCCAGTTGTGGAATGATCTTCCTAATCGGGTAGTTGAATCAATAGAACTTCAAAAGTTCAAACTTGCAGCAAGTGTTTTAAGTTGAACAGGCTGACATAAGTCTTTTTATAGTTTATATATGAAGTATCTGTTTTAATGTTGTTAATGTTTTTAGAATATTTTATTTTCATTTTTTCATTACTTCTGATATTTATTTATTTCTTTATTTCCTTTCCTCACTGGGCTATTTTTCCCTGTTGGAGCCCTTGGGCTTATAGCATCTTGCTTTTCCAACTAGGGTTGTAGCTTAACTAATAATAATAATAATAATAATAATAATAATAATAATAATAATAACTGTAATAAAACTATAGACCTGGTCCAAGAACGTGTCTTTACCATCCTGAGGGCTCCCGATGGATTGGCAGTCCATTGATGGTTCTGATGCAGGCTAAAACCGGCCAAAAGGCATGCTCCAACTCCATCTGTTCTAGCCGTGAGAGCTTAGGGCTAGCAGCTGTTGGCAAAAGGTTGTCCCTGAGACTGAAATGCTCATACACCTCCGAGCTCACATCCATAGGAGCCCGATGTGGGTTGAAGTCATCAAGGTAAGCTGTTGACAGGGCAACTGTAGTTGACGAATTAGACGAGACTTCCCTCTGCCTCTCTTACTGAGGCGCATAACTTCTTTCCGAGGACTTCGGGATAGTGAAAAGGTCCTTCAGTTCCTTGCACTGAGGCAGGAGTTCCTTCATAACAGAAGGCCTTAAGGTCTTTTCTTTCCTGAGATGACGTTGATCCTCGCAGGAAGGAGGAATTGCGTCAAGGTGTAATGGTGGGCAAGACTTCCTAAGAACTACCTCTATAGGAGTCTATCATGTAGATTGTCCTGTCCTCCCTTGTGGGAGACGGCCTAATCCCTTTCCTTTTCCCTTTGGTTTAGCCGGAGGAACCGGGAACTGCAGAGGACTCTCTTAAATCTCTGAGGTACTTTCCTCCCTATTCTTCTGCCGAGGGGAGAGGGGTTCTCACCTTACGGAAAGGTCCCACCAGAGCAGACTCTTTGGAACTCCTCCTAGGATATGCCAGAGGAGAGGATCTGGGATGGAAAGCAGCCAACAGAGGGATTCTAGGCATATCGCCCAAGGATTAAGAACAGGGAATGGCCCCCCATCACAGCCTCCCGCACTACATTGAATAGTTCACTTAGCCATGGGGGATCTCTACCTCCCGATGAACTGGGAAGGGGAGCCTTTGGACGGACCGGACCCCCCCTGGGTCTAGCAACCTGGTAAGGTTTCTTTGACTCCTTATCTACAGGCAGGATTGGCCTACACGCTGGGGGGGGGGGTTGCCGAGCATTGACACCTCGAAGAAGCAAACTGCTCAGGAACTTCCCTCAGTCCTTCACCCTGAACCTGATCTAAAGGGTACCAATCCCTAGTAGGGATCAGGGCAGTTGGCTGCAGAGACCGCAGCGAGGGCAAATGATGAGGAGGAGAGAGGCAAGGTGGTGAAAGCTCTCTCGTGTCATGTAGATGCTCAAGTGACTCGCGAGACTGATGAACGTCTCGTCTAGAGAGTGGGTTTCCCTGGGCCGGAATACTCTCTCTCATGACCCGAATAGGCAACAGTACCTTGTACATAGACAAGGGGGCGAGAAATAGTTGGGGCCAGCATGACTGGCGAGAAGCAACCAGAAGGGTAGTATTGGGGTAGGTCACATGAAGCTGGTAATTCGCATGACGCTGCTCCATCAGGCGACGCTGCTCCATCAAGCGATGCTGCTCCGTCAAGCGACACTGCTTCATCAAGCGACGATGCTACGTCACGCGACGATGCTACGTCACGCGACGATGCTCCGTCCTGCGACGATGCTCCGTCCTGCGACGCTGTTCCATCCCACGACACTGCTCCGTCACGTTACGCTACTCCATAACGCGAAGCTGCTCCATCACACGATGCTGCTCTATTACGCAACACTGCTCTGTCTCGTGACATTGTTCTGTCACATGATACAGCTGGAAACAAAGTATAACTCTGATGACGAGAGCCCAAGGGATCTTCACAACGAGAGCCCAAAGGCTCTAGGTCGCGTGAGCCCTGAGGTTCAGCGCAACAAGAACTCTAAGGTTCAAAGTTACGAAATCCAGGAGGAAAATCGTAATGTGAGCCCAGAAGCCTTGGATCGTGCCTAAAGGTTCTGTGTCACGAGAACCAGATGGTCCTGGGGCAAGAAAGCCTGAAGGTCCTAGGTCATGAGAGCCTGTAGGTTCAGCATAATGAGAACTCAAAGGTTCAGCGTAATAAGGGTGATGAGAGCCCGAAGGCTCAGCATAACGAGTCACATGAGCCCGAACGCTCAACTTTACGAGGGCCACGAGAGCCCAAAGGGCTCAACGTAACAAGAGTCACAAGAGCCCAAAGGGCTCAACGTAACAAGAGTCACAAAAGCCCAAAGGGCTCAACGTAACAAGAGTCACAAGAGCCCAGAGGGCTCAACGTAACAAGAGTCACAAGAGCCCAGAGGGCTCAATGTAACAAGAGTCACAAGAGCCCAGAGGGCTCAAGGTAACGAGGGTCATGAGAGCCCAATGACTCAATGCAACGCAGCTACTAAAACCCGAAGGCTCAACAAAACGAAGGTCAAGAGAGCTCGAAGGCTCCACACAATGCGAGTCACAAAAGCCCAAAGGCTCTACACGACGAGAACCTTTGAACCAGAAGGTTCTGGGTCACGAGAGCCGGAAGGCTTAGCATGATGAGAACGCGAAGGTCTTGGGTTACGAGAGCCCAAAAACTCAGCGAGACCGTCACGAGAACCTGAAGGAAACTACGTGACTTGAACCCAAAGGTTCAAACAGACGTCTCCTTACCACTGGGGAAGAAGCACACCTGGGGTGACGAAGGGTTAGAGACTCCTCCACTCAACGAACCCCCAAAAGGGGAATGTCTAGCAGGATCCCCCGAGGAGGGAGACTGCTGAGGCCAAAGAAGTACAAAAGCATTCTCTCGCGAATGAGAGGAATGTTCTTCCAAAGAAGAACGTCGCCTAGGGCTATGTTTTTCCCCTACCCTGGGGGAGATGAGTAGGTGTAAATCCCATGCTGGTCACTCAAAAATCTCTCTTGGGAATGAGATAGAGGATCTCCTGAACATGCCTAGGGCTTTGCTCTCCTACCACCCTAGGAGGAGAAGCATTGTCTTCAGTGTTAGCCACAGGAGACCAAAAGTCAGACCTGCGCCCACAGGGGAAGGCTCCACTCCTGAGGAAGTAGGAGTAAGCTTCCACTCATCATCCAACTGAAGGAGCTTGAAGAGAACGTCCTTCGAAGGGGGACTATCAACGCCCAGCGATGGCCAAAAATCAAACAAATCAGACATAGAGCAGGCGCTCCCTGGGGGAAGGGGCGGAACTGAATCGCTAGGGGAAATGGTACCATCCCTCGACCCACAAGGTTGACATGGAGTTACCAGGGCTGCGCTGCTATTCGACCGTTCCCCGGAGAGGACTGCTGGAGGAGCAGCTTCCGGAAGAGATCGGGGGTTAAAGAATAAGTCTGTGATTTCTTCGACTTCAAGGAGGACCCCAAAGGAGAAAAATCTTGCTTGGCCTTCTTCTTTTTCCTACGCCCATACTTCTCCCACTTGGAGGCAAACCACTCCAGACACTCATTACAGGTGATGTCCCGATCACACCGATGGACCTGGCAAGCTAGACACAGGAGGTGGGGTCTGTTTCAAGGGCAGACATGAAGGTACCGCAAGAGTGGCCTTCAAGACCAGGACAGGTACACATGGGACCAGAAGAAATCCACATACACTATGAAAAGAAAAAGAAAAATACTATTAATTCACGTGGCAAGTCTTGGCGGGAGAGCGGGGCAGTAACCCTTCGAGCCAGAAAGCAAAGTGGATGCTCAGCCAAGGTGTGTCAGTGAGCGGGGTAGCTGTCTACCTCCCACCCCTCCCACTAACTAGCGGTTAGGGTATTCAACCCTCATTAAAATTCTCATGGCTCGTCTTTCAGTTTCGCTGAAAATAATACTGTATCCCTATAAATAGTGTGGGGCTTGTATTTCAGTGACGGAACAATTATAAATTGGGCTGAGTTTGCCACCATTCAAAATATGAAACTTAAACTTCCCTAAGTTATAATGAATATACAGTACAGTAATCTTTTACCAATCACACCATAGGTGGACACAATAACCTACTGCTGTACCTTGAAACTATGTGGTCCGAAAGGCAAAAAGGTTGCGGAATTAGTGATGGTAAAACAAGAAGAAAAACCAAACTGCTAGGCAGAATTTAAGCAGTTAGCTTAGTATTCCCAGTCTTCTCTGGATTTACCTGAACTAAATGCAAACAATGCAAAGTATTAACTAAATGTTAATTACTTTGATCAAAATCAAAGCGGTCAACTAACAACTGACATAACTTCAAAATAAGAGGGAATGTGAGTAAACAACATTCCTCCATACACATAAGCCCAACACTACGGCCACATATGTTTATGATATAAACAGCCCTGAAAAATTTGAATCACAAGTGTTTTATTGACTAAAAACTGAACTATTGAAATAAAGGGGTCATTTTTAGAATCCAGTCGACAAGAGATTTGAAGAATAGGAGGGTAATACGTCATATCACACACTAGATAGTGGCCATCAACCACTTGATGGCATGGTGGTTTTCAAAGGGGAAGACATTTTGCAAAGAGAGGCAACAGGAAAATGTCTATTCTGGGGTATGAAAGCATACTAATCCAATATAAATACCATTACACTTGGTATGTCCCACTTGAACGCATAAAGATGCAAACCATATGCAAGTCATAGAAAAGGGATTTTGACGAAGGAAAAATCTATTTCTGGGCTCCGACCTGTGCCGCCCAGTGAAATACTCCTAGAGCACTATTTCTAAGGAATATAACTGCTATATATTACCAGAGAAAAAAAGCATAGGAATGCCAGGTTGAACCCAGCTCGCTCACCTATATAAGGTGTCCGTATAAAATACTGGGGCGTGATAATTCACAACCAGAGGTCTCGCACCATTTAGATATCTCCTCTTCAAAATCCCCGCCACAGCGAGGTGCCGATCAACACTACTACCACTAACCCAACCCACGCCAGTGACGTCACTCCTCATAGCACCCAAGGTTTGGGGCCCATGTTGGGAGGGAAGTCAAGGGAGGGTTCACTGGGCGGCACAGGTCTCTCGCCCAGAAATAGATTTTTCCTTCGTCAAAATCCCTTTTCTGGGCTCCGACCTGTGCCGCCCAGTGAAATAGTACCAGAGAAATGGTCCCAAATCTTGGAACAATACCTGAGGAAGTAAAATAAAATCCAAAATAACAGGTAAGAGGATAGCAAGACATAGTTGATTAAGGTTCACTATGTTCAGGAGGAATCACATTCCCTGCTGCCACTGTAGCAAATATAAGGCTTCCAGAGGTTTTAAGCAGTGGCGTTTAAATACTGTTGGAGACTTCCGGCCTGTATATTTAGTAAGTCCAGTGAAGTTCATAGTAATTAACTGAGGTAGCTACAGCTCATATCATGGACGTGAGGGAGTGATGTGGGAATGATTCTAGGTAGCCCGTTAATGAAATGCAGAATCTTCTGTCTGAGTCCTTTCAGGATGATGGTTCCTCACCTTCTCTAATGGGTAAGGGCCCCGAGGACTGAACGGGAGATATGTTTAAGTAGGCTTCCAGAGTGTTTACTGGACATAAAGATGGGTCCTGCGGAAGTGGGACAATCTTCCAGGGGAACCGTCTGTCCTGGGGGTCCTCATTTTCGCTAAAAATCTTTTGTCAGGGGAAAGGAGTACTTCCCCTGACGAGAGAAATTCAATATGACCTGGATCTCTAGACAAGGCTGAAAGTTCTGATATTCTGGCGCCAGAAGTCAGGTTCATTAAGAACAAGGATTTCCTAACCAATGGAATATAATGGCAAGTCTCGTTAAGAGTGTCTGAAGCCAACTTAAGTACGTCATTCAGAAACCAGGAAACTGAGCTAGGGTGAGTTGATGGTTTCAATCTGGCGCAGGTTCTCGGGATGGATGAGAAGTATGAATCTGTAAGGGCAATATTAAAGCCAATTGTAAAACCTTCAAGGCTGACTTAATTTGTGGTAATAGTACAAGTCGCTAAGTCTGATTCAAATAAAATTCTGAAGAAGGTTACTGTCAGATTCATAGTCATCGTCTCAACCTTTGAGTCCCTTAAAAACTGGCAAGTTTCATAACAGCCGAATCATACTGTCGAAGGGTGGATCCCCTCTTATCTGATTCTAAAAATAACGTATTTGAGGATCAACATCTGCACCTCTTGAGCTGCAAATTTCATAAAGTCCAGAAAGGTAGGGCATTCTGAATTTGAGGAAGCTAACACACAGCGAGTTGTACTGCTTGTGTTAGTATTGGATTGGGGATCTGTCGAGGTGGAGACCCAGTTCCACCAGAAGGGGAAACCCGTTGTGCTTGGGCCAGATGGGGACTACTAGAGCAACTTGGCCTTTGAAAGTCCTGAGCTTGCCTAACACTTTCATCGACAGATTTATTGGTGGGAATAGGTAAATTCTCTCCCAAGTGTTTCAGACTAATGATATTGCGTCTGTGGCGTAAGCCCGAGGATCCGGGCTGGGAGCTACGTAGCACTCTAGTTTGTAGTTGGACTTTGTTGCAAACAGATCTATCTGGAGATCTGGAACCTGAGAAAGAATCCAACTGAAGGACATTGGGTCTAGTGACCACTCCGACTCCAGCGGAGTTGTCCTCGAAAGTGCGTCCGCCACTATCTATCTAGAAGAAACCTGATATGTTGGTTTTTGGCTGGAGCCGGTTGCTTAAGGTCAAAAATACCGCCATGGCCTCTAAAACATTGATATGAAGTTGGCGGAATATTGTCGACCATAGTCCCAGGACTTTCTTGTACTGAGAGTATTCCCCCCCCCCCCCCGCCTGTTAGGGAGGCGTCTGTGTAAATGACGAGCTTGGGGGTGGATATTGTAAGGAAACGGATTTGCCAGATTTTGACCTTTGTCCATGGTTGAAGTCTTTTCTTCAGAATTGGTTGGAGTCGAGCCCTTTGTCTCGATATTACTCGTTTTCCTGGAGCACCATACTCGGCTTATATCTTTCAGTCTGGCCTTCAGTAGTATATCTGTTACTGAGGCAAACTGGAGGGCACCCAGGATTCTCTCTTGATTTCTTCTGGAAGACAATTTGTCTTTGAGAAAACGTATTGTGTTTTGCTATATCGTTCCTCTTGGCTGTTGGGAGACAGAGTGTGGGAGCATAGAACCCATTGAATCCTAACCATTGTGCCTAGTTGAAGCCTAGAAACGGACGAAAATGCCTTGCTTTCGGAACACGATAGCAAACGTCTGCAAGATCCATAGAGGAGGTGACGGCCCCACAGAGAAGCAAGGTCCGCACCTGAGAGATGGTCAGCATGTGAAACTTGTCGCATTAAATGTAAGAATTCAGAAGCGACAGGTCTAGGATTACTCTTCGCTATTCTGAGTCTTTCTTTGGCCCGCTGAACAAGTGATCCTGAAATTACAAACGATTTACTTTCTTTATTGCTTCCTTTTGCAATAAATCGTTTTCATATAAGACTAGTCTTTGGAAATTATACTGAAAGCCCAAATGTTGAACGTTCAACGGTTCCGGAAGATGTAAAGTCCTACCCCTACCTGAGAACTCCCAATGATTTGCTGCGGATTTACCTCCTCGGCCTCGAGAGTAGCTGTTGCGAAAAGTTCCTCTCGAGCTAGCGCCTCTGGGGCGCTGGTAACCCTGGAAAGCACCCTGAGTTTCAAAGGTGGGCCTAAGGGCTGGGGAAGTAGCATAGGAGGTAGTTGCTACTTGGGACTGAGGAACCAGCACGTATTGCTGTTGGGGTTGACCCTTCGAAGTGAAAGGTTGTCGACTTCCTTGTGCCACCGGGATGGTTTGAACCACCTGTTGGGACCGCCGGTTTGGAAGGAATGGAAAGATCTCAGACTCTTTCTACCTCGAGATTGGTTGCTGGCTGGTTCGAACTTGTGCTTGGGGACTAAGCCCATCGAACCTTGAGGCTCTGATTGACCCTAGCAGCTCCAGACTGGGGCTTTAATGAGCTTGTTAGGCTCATGTCTGATAGTGGCCTCAGACAAGACATGCCTACAGCAATGACGTCTGGCCGCAAAGAAGTCGTAGGAATCAGACAGTAAGGTTTGAAGTAATGACTTCGTCAAGACCTTAAAAGGTGGTTCTTCTTCATACATTAAAGAGGTCTTTTCTGCCATTGTAGCCGAGTTGATAGGTCTACTCAGGCGCATACAGGCTTCGAGCTCGAGGCATATCAGGGATTCCAGAAGCCTGGGTAGCCACTTACTGAACTGAATGGGAGCACAGTCAGTGCTTAATTTACCCGATGTGAAGGTCGCCGGGGCGTTAGTCCAGCAATCGTGATCCCCCAGGGACAGGAGGGAGGTCGGATGCGTTTCCTTCAGCTGCGGTAACGGCTTGTCCTCGTTTATTGCCTGCTGAGCAAGGTCCGATATCTTAGTGACACACGGAGTAGGGGTTTACTCCTCCACTAGAAACATCGTGTACGGGCTCTTGTGAGGTGTTAACGTAGTGTTAACACACTCCCACTCGTTTAAGGGCCGGACCCAGGTGGACTGATCCTGCCCCTTTGGGTACATTTTGGTTTCTTTGGGGACTTTGTCAAACCTTACGAGTGTCTCCTCGGTAAGGCATGCGAAACCAGAAAGAGGGAACTGTAGACCCGGCGGGTAGAATTCAAAATCTTCTACAGTCCGGGTGCCAAACCCTTCGATGGTTAACATACCATCTTTGAAGGGAGAGCGCAAGGCCCCCTTCCACGGATTGCTTTCGACGAATTCCGGGAGCTTAGAGGCATCCGGGATGATATATTGTGCTGTTGAGGTAGCCCATAACAAATGAGACCCTGTATGAGGCTATCTGGTTTAGCACTCTCTCTTCCCCCTAATGGGCAATAATTCCATTCAATTGTCAAGTTCACAGAGGCACCAGGAATCTTCCATCCTATAATTCGTGGTGACTCGGTATGTGACACGAGGTTTGAGCCAGTGAGCTACAGAGGTCCGTAAATTATATATATATGTATATATATGGATAAATATCAGCACAACATCGTGTTCAAATAGAAATAAATTTCTACCTCATCCCTGGGATCGGTCGCTGGCCTCTTCAAATGAAAGGTCAGGTTGAAACTAACCATGCCACGAGAGGCCATGCATCAATCTTGAAAGGGCTGCCGGATCGAAGGGAGCCTCCGGGGTCGTAGGTTTCAGGTCGGGCTTCGCTCACGACCCAAGAGAAGTCTTAACTGGTTTGGTGATTTGGAAGACCTGTGAGTCTTTGGTAGGGCTGGCAGGTAGCTTTAACTTTAGGGACAACGGGACGTGGCCCGACATCAGCCACGTGCTTCCTTGAAAACCCTAAAAGGAAGAGACACAGGGTCTCTTTGCCCTGACACTCCAGGCAAACCCGCCAACCCAGATCTAAAGAGTCGCCAAGGTATAAGTCATGGAAGACTGCGAGCTCCGAAAGAGGGTATATCGTTACTAATGAACAAGGTAACTCCGTTGGGAATGTAAAATAAATAGATCGAGAATAAATGTTTAAATCGATCAATCACAAAGGAAATAAAATGAAAATCCCAAAATAATATATCCGAAGTTATAATTATAGATAGTAACGACAGGGGCACCTACAGTGTCCCATAGTAGGGTAGTAACCCAAAAAGATCCGGGTGTTCCGAATTCTTAAAATAGACCGGTATGAAACCGGGACAAAAGGCTATGAACAAAATTTCGGACCGGTATAATAACCGGGGAGAAAACTTTTCATAAATTAACTGACATTGTCAAAATAATTCCATAAAAGGTGAAGATTATCAATGAAATAATATTGTCATAGCGCGAAATATACTATCCCGTCGGTACTGGGGAAGTATAGAATAACATAAAGATACATAAGTATCCCATAGCAGGTCAGTAACCTAAAGAGATCCGGATGCTCCGAATTCTTGAATTAGACCAATATGAAATCGGGACAAAAGACTATGAACAAAATTTCAGATCGGTACAGTAACCGGGGAAAAACTTATCATAAATTAACTGACTTTGTTAAAACAATTCCATAATAAGTTAAGATTATCAATGAAAAAATATTGTCATAGCGAGAAATATACTATCCCGTTGCTACTTGGGAAGTATAGAATAAAATAAAGATACGTGAGTGTCCCATAATAGGTTAGTAACCTAAAAGGATCCGGGTGTTCCGGGTTCTTAAAGTAGACCGATATGAAACCGGGACAAAAGGCTATGAACAACTCTAGGACCGGTTTAGTAACCGGGGAAAAACTTATAAATAAACTGACATTGTTAAAACAATCCCGTAATAAGTTAAGGTTATCAATGAAATAATATTGTCATAGCTTGAAATACCCTATCCCGTCGCTACTTGGGAAGTATAGAATAAAATACAGATACGTGAGTATCCCATAATAGGTTAATAACCTAAAAAGATCCGGGTGTTCCGGATTCTTAAAATAGACCGATATGAAATCGGGACAAAAGGCTATGAACAAAATTTCGAACCGGTATAGTAACCGGGGAAAAAATTATAAAAATTAACAGATATTGTAGAAACAATTCCGTAATAAGTTAAGATTATCAATGAAATAATATTGTCATAGCGAGGAATATACCATCCCGTCATTACCATGGAGGTATAAAATAAAAAGGGATGAAAAAGGATGCAAAAAACAGTGATGAATAAATATAATCAAAACTAGTTCCGGGGCCCCCGGGGCCGGGGAACAGGGTTGGTAAAGTAAACTTAAAGTAACTTAAAGTAAACTTAAAGTAAACTTAAAGTAACTTAAAGTAAACTTAAAGTAACTTAAAGTAAACTCAAAGTAACCTAAGATACATCCTTAAAATACATAAATAGAAAACTCCAGTTATGATCTAAAACTAATGTCTGTAATTGAATAGGGCTCCCGGAGGGAGGATATTAATCAAAACTGTGTCAGTGTCAACAGATCTTGTATTTAAGAGCCCGGAGGCTCCGATGTCTGATGACGGGAGGGTACCACGGGAGAGCGCGGGGGGGAGCCAATGGAACCCCCACTACCCAACCGGAGGTACCGGGACGAAGGTAATGATTCATGTAGAATATAATATAATGATATGGGATATTAATAAGTCCTATGCGGACGATAATAGCAGGAGGTACCGTAGGTGGGGACACTCCTAATATAAGTGCTCATTCTTACAACCATAGCTAAAAGCAAAAGTTACACCAAGGTGCAGTCATACCGACTAATCACGTGTGATAGTCCCCGGTGGTCCCGGCCCTCCCCCTCCCCCGACCGATGGCCAATCGGGGCGACGGAAGGGGAGGAGACGAAACCGCCCGGTATGAATGAATGAGACTAAGTCACATCCCGTGGGTACACCCAGTCCTCAATATGTCGGAACGTTGAGGGAAGACTGAGGAACAAGCATACTTGACCCGTATGTCATAACCAACAACCATCGAGTGAGAGGAAGGGTGTACACTGGAGGAGGGGGGATGGAATAGCCTCCCCAACCTGTGGGGGGGGGGGTATGGTACGGGGGAATCACCAGTGCGTAGTGGTAGACAGGGCTACCAACTGGAGATCCCCTCAACATGACATGAAAATCCCAAAAATATGATCATAACGAAGTAAAGCAATAAATATATCAATGCACAAATACATAAAAATAATTAATGAATTAAAAGCGAAATCACGTAAGTAAGGTTAGGCATGCAGAAATAATATGGCGAGAGAGGGACTCGGGCGAGTGGTAAGGGAGGAGCATGACGCCATCAGCAGATGGAAAGCAGGGGTACCAACCTAGTTACTGAAGCGGTAGATCGAACAGTAAAAACAACAAAAAACGCGAGAGTCCCACTCGAACCAAATGTAAAACTAGGTGGAGCGTAATAAAACTAAAAGGTTTAATAATAATAAGTGAGATGGTCGTCTTCCTAGAACTAGCGAAACAATCTCAAAGGTGACGCAATCCACCAACATGCACGAATCCAGGCATACCAACATAACCTACTCCTTGATGAAACGCTAAAACTGATATCATAGGATAACAAAATTAATGCTAGATGAAAGCATAAAGACGGTGTACTATATAAATGTAAGGAAAAAACTCCTAAAAGTTCGAAATATATGATGTTTTAAGAGAAAATTAATAAAAAAAACATATGAATTAAAATAGTGAAACAGTATATAACTACATGAACAAAACTATATAATTTACTCACTGACTAGAAATCCACATTGAATTACTGGCAATTCTAAGAAATATACAAAACTAAGAGTCATTGATAGCCATAGATGGTAAATTTATACAAAGACACATTTCTAAACAAACTTCATTGCAGTTTCCCTCAGTATGCTTGAAAAATCATGCGCACATGAACTAAACTACAGTACTGGATATTTGAGAAATTATTTTTTCTTCTTCTAGATTCAAGTGTCTCGGAATTATTAGAGTTGTATAAAAATGGTAAAGAAAAAGAAACGAGTTCACTACAAAATAAATTCAGCAAAATCATATTTCCAAAAAGCAGAAATTCTTGATAATTATCCCTTACTTCAATAACAACCACTGAGAAAATGTATCACATCTTTACTTGTATTTTCCCTTAAAGCCCTGGATCTTAGGTGTATGATATCTAGGAACTTTATCGGAGTTTAGAAATCCAAGAAACAACACTCAAAAAGCTTTGAACTTACAGTACATGTAAGCTTTAAAAAGTTATGCCTTATATAGAAAAAAACTGGATAAGCAGCACAAATGCTGACATTTTTTTCCAATTTAGATACTTTCTTATTTAAATTTATATGTATAAGCCTATGATATGAGTTAGAATGCTGCCTTTTGGATTCATTCACTTTATTCACTAGTTTTATGCACTTTCTTCAACAGAAGTTCACAGAACTGCCATTGTTTGTTTTTTTTCTGTTAAGAAAGGACACAATTGTAACTGCTGCTATAGTGTACATGGTTATTTTACGATAATATTGAAACCATAAATTAAGAGAGATAAAAAGCTTGGTTATAAAGAAAGAACAATGCAAATCAATAATACAAATAGGGGAAAATATGAATTGCACAACCTTGAAGCTTAAAAGTTTTTTTTCATAAAGTATTAATCAAATGCCTGAAGGAATGTGAAATGAAAGAGCAAGCACATTAAGTAACAAAAATAACTGTCCCTGGTAAAACCCATCAACAGGACATGAAATGTAAAAAGATTAACCCTTAACCCCTGGGCATTTTTTTTTTTCAAGCACATTTTGCAATATATAGTTCTTAAATTGCTCTAACAGCCTTAATTTTTGTTCTAGAGAGGTCTGTTTGGTATCATTCTTTTGGAAAATGCCTGAAGTTTCTCATAAATTTATCAAAAATATGCAAAAAAAAAATTGAATAGCAGTACGTCCATGGAGGTAAAGGGATGAGTTTTGTAGGACGTACCAGTACGTCCATTGGGGGTAAAAGGGATAAGCACTAACTTGCTAAAAACTTTCAATGTCAATACTGGTCCTTTTTAATTTATTTTTATTGGCTCTTAAATCAGTAGCATAGAGAATCACCTGAGCACTTACCAGTTAATATTCTTTTTTTAACAAGTTCCTTGGCTATAGTAGCCCGAGGAATTATTGTATTAATGAATAACATTGACATTTTTTTGTAAAGTGGGCTTAAACCACAATGAAACAATAAATCTTGTAATTCAAGTTAGGAATTATAAGTTCAATTATATTGATGTTGAAGGATTTGTTAATATAAAAAGAGAGACTTGGAAGGATTTGTTAATATATAGTGAAACTGATATGAACTTCAGTGAATGAAGTTATTGCAAGTTAGGATTAGGAAGATTTGAATAATTCAAGATGGCTTCATATCTAAAAATACTTCACAAAATGTACAGAAAGTAATACCACTTTAGTATCCTAAACTGTAGTAAGCAGAATCTATTTTACACTCGCTTCTCACACGGAAATACACATTTATAAAATATTTTACATTTGCAGTTTACCACTTCAGTCCATATTTATCAGAGCAACTAACTCTTAATTTAATATCTATAAAATCTATCAATAATTATTAATTAAAAGTGAATGCCTTAAATGTCTTGAGCCTACATGAACCGGGGTCACTGTCAACCGTAAAAGGATTGAATAGACAAAAAATAAAACTCTATTCAGATAACTCTTCTTTTTTACCGAAATCATACAAATTCACGTTGTTATATATACAACAATGGGCTGATCATGAACGCCTATTCCTGTAGTACCATCCTCTACTAGATTAGAACAAAGATTCAAAGTTCCCATCCAGCAACGGAAATAAGAAAATCACAGATAAATAAAAAAA
This sequence comes from Palaemon carinicauda, assembly GCF_036898095.1. Classification (NCBI taxonomy): domain Eukaryota; kingdom Metazoa; phylum Arthropoda; class Malacostraca; order Decapoda; family Palaemonidae; genus Palaemon; species Palaemon carinicauda. The sequence goes on along the minus strand of NC_090726.1, from coordinate 151,752,573 downwards.
TCTTTTACACAGACTACTCTGGCTATAAAAAAAACAAATGTTGACTTGATTTAAGTATGAAGCTTAAAGCAGTCAGATATTAGCTGAACAAAATAGAAAAGAGGAAATTTAAATAAACAAATTTTCTATAAATATAAATAAAACCTTCCCAAAGACGAGTGCACTACTCTCATTAACATAAAAAGTAATTCCCGAAGACGATGACCCAATTAATAGCTAAATTAAAACCAAAAAGGAAACAATCAGTTTATTGCAGAGGTGATTCCAATAACCAATATTAAGGTTAATAAATGGTTGATAATGAGTGCTTTTATAAACACCTTATGTTCTACTTCAGTTCTCCATTACTTTAACTCAAAAATTGGCATTCAATGAAGAATATGTTACTGTACTTTAAGTTTGAACACTCATAAAGAAAATTTATTGTTTCCAAAACTTTTGAAAACGTCTGGAGCAGCTAACAGGGGAGTAAACATCGCCATTTCAAGCAATGACAGACTAATATGATAGGTAAGGCCATGTCTTACCTCAAGTTGTCACTAGTCATTAGAAAAGATAAGAAATAATAAAAAAAAAATATGAAACAAGTGTATCTATCTGTCTGTCTGTCTCTAAATCTCAAAATGACTTATTTTCTATTCTCTTTCTACCATAGTCTTTGCATTACTAATTATCCAATCTTTTTCTGGAAAGGTGCAAAGATAACGGAGTTTTAATTTGTACCGACTATATTCTATGACATGTAATACTTGAGAAAGGATGAATTTTGTGTGCTATATCATTTTTTAAAGTTATCAAAATGCATTAATATGTAAATGTATGTGAGTCTACTGTATAAAATTGAAGTATATTATTTCTCTACTAAATAGGCATTTGGGGATTCATAATTATCCATGTTTTTTAATCATCTGGAGGAACTAAGAATGAATGAATATGATTAATAGTGAATTTACTGTATACAACAACTAAAGTTGATAGTCCTGAAGGAAGAGCAAAGAGGTGCAGCATTACAATCAAAATAAAATCCAAAATAAAGAGCAGAGGAAATGGTAACAATAACATCTTTTAACCAATTGCATTTTGAAATAACTGAAACAATCGTTTAGATTTAGTAAATGGAGGGAAAGGTGATTAAAGCAAAGGAAAAACTAGTGCTAGAAAAAGATCAACCTAAATCAACATTGCTTCTAAACCATAGAGTTGATACTAAACCCCATGAATCTGATGAAAATTATTCCATCATGACTGGTTTTATCACTTGCTGGCACATGGAAATCTCACATAATAAAAGGCAGCGAGGTAGCTAATATAGATATAAGGGCAGTCAATAGGCCGAACAAGCGATAAAGAAAGAGGCCGAGTTTCAAGGTGTAAAGGATATACCAACTCTCCTTGAAAGAAATGCTTTAGGGTATATCGCAGGTTGATCAAACTCATGAGCCTACAAGAACATAGCCAGATGCTAACTCCAGGCTTTGGTTACACTCAAGCTACTTGTGGACTGGTCCTTTCGTCATTTTATTGCAGATATGGAAAATCAATACCTAGAAAATTAGACTCTAAATATTAAACTATTTTCAAATACAAACCAATGTTTCATTATGCCTAATCAAGTAGTCAGCTTTTCCATCATACAAAAGAAGGAAAAATCCACACTTAGCCTGGTATTTACTTGGGATGTTACTTCTAATGAACAATGATACATAAGGGATTACCTGTGTCGTCCAGCCTTACGACAAGAATTGAACGTCTTTTTATAATGTATAAGCCGATGGGGAAATACAAAAAATGTACTTTTTATTTAAAAAATAAACTGTTTAACCCAACCAAATTACTTTACATAAGCCTGAGTACCTATTAAACAGAAGGATACTCCAAAATCAATCAACTGTTCCCTAGTCTTTGGTAGTGTCATAGCTTCTGTACCATGGTCTTCCCCTGTCTTGATTTAGAGTTATCATGGTTGAGGGTACAATCAGGCACACTATTCTATCTATTTTCTCTTACTCTTGTTTTATTTAAATGGTCTGTTCGGAAGGCTTACTAGAAGGGCCATGGATACTGAGTGGTTTATCAAGAGGTTGATTTTTCCTTATCTAGTGACTTTCCTCTATCTGTTCCTCTATGCCATTCATTTTCAAAATCATCGTTAGTGTCTTTCCTTCAGTTGAATTGGCTATCCTGGAGGGTACTAAGCCTTGTATGGTGTGTTAGTTCTGCCATGTCAATCAATTCTATGATATTTTGTCTTTAGTCTATGAATTACATTTTCATTTTCTCTGTACAGTATATAGTGATGCTATATTGTTTTTGTCATCATTATTAAGTTTACTTTCAAGTATGAAGCGAGTTCTTTATTGTTTTTAATTTGTATTGTCTGGAGATGAGCAAAATCCAGGACTAGTGCATCCTAGACTTAACCAGTGTCATCTTATGTATTGCAATATTCGTGGATTGCATGGCAATATTAAGAGACCTTACAGTTGCCTCCAGATAGTATGATATTCTATTATGCTCAAAGCTTTGGTTTCTAAAAAGAGGCCTTAGTCTGAGCTGCTTATTCTAGGTTTTAAGAAACCAATAATATTTAAATGGGATACAATTTCTAGGACATGGGGAATGAGAGCATATGCAAGGACATAGTAATCTGCTTTGAATGAGTATGTCATAAGATTCAGGTCATCAAATTTAGTGGCAGGCACAACCCCATTTACAGTATTTGTGTTCCATCTATCTGAACCCCAACTCAGATGATTCTATATTCGATTTTGTCTTATTATCACTATGGCTAAGAAACAAGATAATAATAAACGGCCTCTTTTATGCTCATTAATGATTTTAATATTTACCATAGGGAGTGATTAAATTCTGTATCGCCTACTCCTACTGATCACCAAGGCTTACGAACTTTGGATTTTGCTTCCGAATCAAGCTGTGAGCAAATCATAAGTGAGACTACTCACCAATCCGGTAAGTGCTTGGACCTACTATACAGCGACTCCTCTGGTGTTATACCAAACAAGCTTGGTCCTCCAACTGGGATGTCTCATTATGCCTCACTTTCATTAGTACAGTAATATCTCAGTATTCAAACGTCTCATGCTCGAAAAAATCGGTACTTGACCAAAAAGTTAAAAATGTTATTTTTATTAGTAAAATAAATTTTTGAATATACTTACCCGATAATCATGTAGCTGTCAACTCCGTTGCCCGACAGAATTCTATGGAGGGATACGCCAGCTATCACAATACTAGAAGGGGGTGTACTTACCAGCGCCACCTGTGGCCAGGTACTCAAGTACTTCTTGTTGACACCTCCTCAATTATTCCTCGGTCCACTGGTTCTCTATGGGGAGGAAGGGAGGGTCGATTAAATCATGATTATCGGGTAAGTATATTCAAAAATTTATTTTACTAATAAAAATAACATTTTTCAATATTAAACTTACCCGATAATCATGTAGCTGATTCACACCCAGGGGGTGGGTGAAAACCAGTGTACAAGATTAAAGGATAGCTAAGTATCCCGTATTTCATATAATCAGTTATCCACAATAACAATGAAATAATAAGTACCTGGTAAGGAAGTCGACTTGAACCGTTACTCTGCCTTTAATAAGATCGTCTTCCTTACTGAGCGTTCCTCTTGGGAGGCTGAATCAACTCAAAGGTGCTAAAGTATACAGGGCTGCAACCCATACTAAAGGACCTCATCACAACCTTTAACCTCGGCGCTTCTCAAGAAAGAATTGACCACCCGCCAAATCAACAAGGATGTGGAAGGCTTCTTAGCCGACCGTACAGCCCATAAAAAGTATTCAAGAGAAAGGTTAAAAGGTTATGGGATTATGGGAATGTAGTGGCTGAGCCCTCGCCTACTACTGCATTCGTTGCTACGAATGGTCCCAGGGTGTAGCAGTACTCGTAAAGAGACTGGACATCTTTGAGATAGAATGATGCGAACACTGACTTGCTTCTCCAATAGGTTGCATCCATAACACTCTGCAGAGAATGGCTCTGTTTGAAGGCCACTGAAGTAGCCACAGCTCCCACTTCATGTGTCCTTGCCTCCAGCAAAGCAAGGTCTTCTTCCTTCAGATGAGAATGTGTTTCTCTAATCAGAAGCCTGAATAGTAAGAAACTGAGTTCTTAGAACTTGGAAAAGAAGGTTTCTTGATAGCACACTATAAGGCTTCTGATTGTCCTTGTAAAGGTTAAGACCTTTTTAGATAGTACCTAAGAGCTCTAACTGGGCAAAGTACTCTCTTCAGATCATTCCCCACCAAGTTGGACAGGCTTGGGATCTCGAACGACTTAGGCCAAGGACGTGAAGGAAGCTCGTTTAGCAAAAACCGAGCTGCAAGGAACATGTAGCCGTTTCAGATGTGAAAACAATGATCCTGCTGAAGGCGTGGATCCCACTTACTCTTTTAGCTGTTGTCAAGCACACGAGGAAAAGAGTTTTTAATGTGAGGTCCTAAAAAGAGGCTGATTGGAGAGGTTCAAATCTTGATGACATAAGGAACCTTAGGACCACGTCTAGATTCCAGCCTGGAGTGGACAACCGACGTTCCTTTGAGGTCTCAAAAGACCTAGGGAGGTCCTGTAGATCTTTGTTGGTGGAAAGATCCAAGCCTCTGTGGCGGAAAACCGCTGCCAACATACTTCTGTAACCCTTGATCGTTGGAGCTGAAAGGGATCTTACTTTCCTTAGATATAACAGGAAGTCAGCAATCTGGGTTACAGTGGTACTGGTTGAGGAAACTGCATTGGTCTTGTACCAGCTACGGAAGACTTCCCCTATAGACTGATAGATAATGAGAGTGGATGTTCTCCTTGCTTTGGCAATCGCTCTGGCTGCTTCCTTCGAAAAGCCCCTAGCTCTTGAGAGTCTTTCGAAAGTCTGAAGGCAGTCAGACGAAGAGCGTGGAGGATTGGTGTACCTTCTTTACGTGAGGTAGACTTAGAAGGTTCACTCCTAGAGGAAGAGTCCTGGGAATGTCGACCAGCCATTGCAGTACCTCTAAGAACCATTCTCTCGCGGGCCAGAGCGGAGCCAACCAACGTCAGCCGTGTCCCTTTGTGAGAGGAGAACTTCTGAAGTACCCTGTTGACAATCTTGAACGGCGGGAATGCATACAGGTCGAGATGGAACCAATCCAGCAGAAAAGCATCCACGTGAACTGCTGCTGGGTCTGGAATCGGAGAACAATACAACAGGAGTCTCTAGGTTATCGAGGTAGTGAACAGATCTATGGTTGGCTGACCCCACAGGGCCCAAAGTCTGCTGCAAACATTCTTGAGAAGGGTCCACTCTGTGGGGATGACCTGACCCTTCCGTCTGAGGTGATCTGCCATGACATTCATACCGCCCTGAATGAACCTCGTTACCAGTTAGCTTTCGATCTTTAGACCAGATGAGTAGGTCCCTTGCGATCTAGAACAACTTCCACGAAAGAGTCCCTCCCTGCTTGAAGATGTAAGCCAGGGCTGTGGTGTTGTCAGAGTCCACCTCCACCACTTTGTTAAGCTGGAGGGACTTGAAGTTTATCAAGGCCAGAATAACCGCCAACAACTCCTTGCAATTGATGTGAAGTGTCCTTTGCTCCTGATTCCAAGTTCCCGAGCATTCTTGTCCGCCAAAGTCGCACCCCAGCCCGTGTCTGATGCGTCCGAGAGGAGACGGCGGTCGTGTTTCTGAACAGCCCAAGGTAGACTTCCTTGAGAAGAAAGCTGTTCTTACACCACGCGAGAGAAGACCTCCTCTCTTCGGAAACAGGAACTGAGACCGTCTCTAGCGTCATGTCCTTTATCCAGTGAGCAGCTAGATGATACTGAAGGGGGGGGAGGTGGAGTCTCCCTAACACGATGAACAGGGCCAGCGATGAAAGTGTCCCTGTTAGACTCATCCACTACCTGACTGAGCATCGGTTCCTTCTCAGCATGCTCTGGATGCATTCTAGGGCTTGGAAGATCCTTGGGGCCGACGGAAAAGTCCGAAAAGCTCGACTCTGAAGATCCATACCCAAGGAGACAATGGTCTGGGATGGGACGAGCTGAGACTCCTCAAAATTGACCAGGAGGCCCAGTTCCTTGGTCAGATCCATAGTCCATTTGAAAATCTCCAGACAGCGACGACTTGTGGGAGCTCTTAAAAGCCAGTCGTCTGACGGAGCCGGACACAAGATCATGGTACTGCTGCACAGTCTGTGAACTGTCAATCATGGGCAAGCGAGGAAGTACAGTGACAACCCGAATCTGTATAGACTGTCTGGGTCGTACAGACAAACTCCTTATCGGGTTGCTGAGGTTGCCGCACTGCGTCACAACAAGTCACTTCTGTTGGTTGTTGAACGTCTTCCCCGTGACACATTGACTCCGTAAACAAAAAATCCTCTAACAAGGACTAAGCTTGGACTGCATGTCTTGTAACACAGCTCAAGGTCTATGGGAGCAGGTGTGGTAACAGACGGGATTAGCGACTGAAGTGGAACCATTACCTTCCCTGGAAGCATGTTATGCTTAAATAAAAGTCCATAGGAGGCTATGCAGCTAAAGGCTCCCTCCAAATGACAGAGTCCTCAAGGGAATATCAGAAGGAGGGAGAAAAGAACTTTCTCATCTACAGGGACCATATCCTAGAAAAGCTAAGTTCTCTCAGTGAGGGTTCACTGGTGCAAAAGCAGCAGACTAGAAGGCAACGTTATGAAACTGCTTGACAGTCTAGTGAGTTGGCAACAACCAAAGATGTGTGACTGAGAAGCATGTGGTAAGGTATGCAGAGCATGTTGTATGCAGAGTATGCTGTATGCAGAGCATGCTGTATGTAGAGCATGTTGTATGCAGAGCATGCTGAATGCAGAGCATGCTGTATGCAGAGCATGTTGTATGCAGAGCATGCTGAATGCAGAGCATGCTGTGTGCAGAGCATGTTGTATGCAGAGCATGCTGTATGCAGAGCATGCTGTATGTAGAGCATGTTGTATGCAGAGCATGCTGAATGCAGAGCATGCTGTATGCAGAGCATGTAGTATGCAGAGCATGCTGTGAGCAGAGCATGTAAGGTAAGCAGAGCGTGTGCATGGCGTTTAACATTTCTCAGAAATTCCATGACCAGTGCTAGAGTGCTTTATGCATGCTTGCATGGGGTTTTAATATCAACATAATATATACCTTACATTCATAACTCATGATTCATATTTTTGCCATATTTTGCGATATTGTTAAAAATATATTGCCAGGAATACAAATATATTTTTATAAGTAATACAAATAACCTCCATTATCATAAGGTTTGAAAATGGAGGTAAGGTATGCTGAACAGCAGAGTCAGAACGAGCTGGAACAACAATAGTTGTGGTTTCCTCTTCAAGACTCTGTTGAGGGAACACCTGAGGCTCAGTCTGCAAAGGCTGATCAGCAGAAGGTAGGCTCATGGGTGGAGGAGGCTGACTCCTGGCATGAGTGGCTGAACTCAAGGGTTGCGCTTGCTGAGTGGTTGGCGGATGCGCAGTAGCAAGTTCCTGAGGAACGAGTTGAGGTTCCTGCGGTGTGAGCTGAGAGCGAAAAGGTAGTGGCTGCGCAGAACGCAGTAAAAATCTCGCAAGTTGAGGCTCCTGAGGCGCAAGGCTAAGGTGTTGAGGTGCTTGCCTTGAGGAGGGTTGAGCTCGCTGCAGCGAGAGCTGAGGAGACTGACTCATGGACGGGAGAGGTTGTTGTACCTCAACCGAGTGTTGCATCACTGGTGGAGCAGCAAGTGGAGGCGGAGGAAGAGAGGTATAATCCTCCTGATCCCATTGTAAAAGTTGCCTTAAGGAAGGCGGAGGCTGAACACCACTGGGAACAGCAAACTCAGAACGTGGCTCAACATCGTACGCCTGGCAGGTGGAACTGCGATCAGGCGGAGCGAGCGCAGGCGGAGGGAGTGTAGGCGGAGGCGGAGGCGCAACACTCTCAGCCCGACACTCACGCATCAAGTCCGAAAGCTGTGCTTGCATGGACTGTAGTAGAGTCCACTTGGGGTCGGCAGAAACTACAGTAGGCTGAGGTAAAGCCTTAACAGTCGAGCTCTGTTGTGGCAGAACCTTACTCCTCTTAGGCGGAGTGCATTCAACTGATGACTGAGGAGAGTCAGAGCTAACCCAATGACTGCATCCGGGTTGTTGAACTCTAACTTCGTACGTCTGGCATAGGTCTGGACTTTACGTTTAAGAGGTCTTGAGACCTGAGACCAGCGTTTTCTCCCCTAAATTTCTTCTGCAGACGAGCAAAATAAGGGCTCAATCGTCTGCGGGTGGGAGTGACGGTCTCGGTAAGACACGCCCACAACCACCGAGGATACTTCTGTGCGCCGATCAAGGCCTGCTGAACCCTTCTGCCCTTCGACATTGCTTCTCCCCTGGGCTTGGGAGCTTGCAAGAGGTCCCGGACTGGGAGGACGACTGGCGCGCACAGAAGTACCCTCACGCACAACACTGAACTTTGCGCTAATCACTTATCACTTTGATTTTCTGTTTGCACTTATTTCACTGAACTCGAAACTTTAAGTGGTTTGTACCTGAAACACGCAATTCTATCCTTTCTCAAAAGTTAGTAATTGCGAAAACAGAATTACAATGTAACAGAAAAATCTAATGAAAGATAAATAATTCAGTGGCTGGAAAGAGACTAAACACTAGATCACTCTAGAAACGTTTACTTTCTTCCCCTAAAGAGACTAGGGAGAAGAGCCAAAAACGATAACAACGTTACTCGTACGCCTGGCAGGCTTGAATGAAACGTTTATCCTCTTTCTCCCTCCGTCTCTATCTCTCTCTCTCTCTCTCTCTCTCTCTTGACTTAGAACCTGAGAGAAGAGCCCAATCATATATATCGTTAAAACATATTATTGTTAAAGGAAAAAACTGAAATATTTCCCAAAATGAAAAGTTCCTTTATTAGGATTAAAACCATTAAGTTAAGAAAGAATGAACAAAACGCTAGACACGGTTACTCTTACTGCAATGTGAAACCGTGAAAATTCTTTCTCTATCGTAACGATAGAGTGCAAGTTGAACGTTCTGAACGTCAACAACTGCAGAGACAAAACAAAACGTTAGTTCAACTTTGAAAACAGTACTAGACTATCAAAGAAATTCTTTCAAAGACATTAAAATAGCATAATATGTTAACAGGTAAAACCGAAATGACGGGCTCAATGTTAATTAACTTCGGTACCAAGAAAAGACCGCCTACTATTAGGAAGGTCGAATATAAACAAATATAAAAATTAATTTTAATAAGTTTATAAAAAAAGGAAGTTAATCGCTTTTGTAAAGCAAAATTAAGAAAGAGAGTCTATACTCTCTTAGACACCAACACTTCCGTCTAAGGGAAGGGTCGGCCATTAAAGGTGAAAGAGAGTTCATACTCTCTTCGTCACCATAATTAATCAAATTAATTCCAAAAGCTAACTAAGCTAATATAGAAGTTTCCAGTAAAGCGACAGCCGAAATCAAAGAGAAATACTTCACCAAAGTCGTGAAAATACTCCAAGAACATAAGCGTATCCCAGAACGTCTAGCAGGAAGCACGACAGAGGAATAATTGAGGAGGTGTCAACAAGAAGTACTTGAGTACCTGGCCACAGGTGGCGCTGGTAAGTACACCCCCTTCTAGTATTGTGATAGCTGGCGTATCCCTCCATAGAATTCTGTCGGGCAACGGAGTTGACAGCTACATGATTATCGGGTAAGTTTAATATTGAAAAAAGAAAATTACCATTCAAGAAACAATTTTCAGTTCTCAACCTGTGCGAGTAAAAGCCCACCAAGTCAAATGGCATCAATATCAAGACAGTTGTTGTTTCAGATGCACGTTAACTTATATTGTGCTATATTTTTTGCTTGGCATCCTTTTCTTTATTTATTAGCCCTTAAATATGGGGCCTAAGAAGAATAAAAATTAAAGTAGTCAAGTGAAAAGGAAAACAGTGAGAACAACAATCAAACTGACAAGGAAATTGTTGCTAAACACGAAAATGGAGTGAGTATTTTGGATAAAGAAGTACATTGCTTTGTTAACTCAAAATTGTGGCTAAAAGTTACCACAAAATCCAATGAAAACCCTTACTTCCAGACTTAAGACTGAAATAAGAGTTAGTTGCTCTGGTATACATAAGCTTATACAGTATCTTATAAACATTCATGCACATACATACTTATAAATACATATCTATTTACATATCAAAGATGAACAAACCATTTCTACAAAAAAATGGGTCTTCAAGTCATGATACCAGAAGTCAAACCTTGAAAATGCCACTGCACCTTGATTATCTAACAATGATTAACATGAACAAAATATCCTGAACTTACTTTCAAAATTTATCTTTACTATCAACTACACTGTCTTCTATCTCCTTTTGTCTTACAGAATTCTCCTCCTTCTTTTTACGAAGAAAAGCAGGTAATGTCTCTTGATCAAGATGATGCATGTATGACAAGAATATTGTCCACATAAAAGATGCAACTGAAACCACCACAACTCTGTTCCTCTCAGCTACATAAGCAAAATTCAAAGTTTGGATGACTGGCCAAACACACATACCAACCTGAAAAAATTTGTCATTACTAAGGTAAAAGAATACATAATAAGCAACAATTATGTTCATAAAACATTTATGTAATAAATTACCCAGACTACAAAGCTTCACAACTCACTCAGTAAGTTTAAAAAAACATGACAAATTCGAAGATGATTTGTATTTTTCCTAACCATACAAACCTTAGCTATTTACATTGGGTTTACCTTTTAGCGCAGCTGAAATGACGAGCCAATAGTTTTAACGAGGGTTAATTACCCCCGCGCTAGTTAGCGGGGCGTAGGGAAAGGGTAGCTTGCTACCCCTCCCCCCCCACACACCGGTGACTGGCTTCACTTCACTTAGAGGTAGGACTTGACTTGGGGGTCAGGGATGGCGGGCACATATGTGTAAATAGCTAAGGTTTGTATGGTTAGGAAAAATACAAATTATCTTCGAATTTGTCATTTGTTCCGTAACCAAAATACAAACCACGCTATTTACATTGGGTGACTTACCCCTTAGGAAGGATGGAAAGTCCCCAGCCTTACTGACTTCGGCTTGCCCGGGGGCTCAATCTCTCAGTGAGCAGCACTAGAGAAAAGGAGCCCCTGCACCTCAAAAGTTCCTAGCATCGCTAGGAACGAGTGGCCTACATAAGCAGTGTGTGGAGGAAAGAGTGACTCGTCCTATGAAGTTGACCTTGAGACCTTTAGATAGGAATCTAGGATAGGACGTTCCCAATACCACCTCGTCAGGGTATGGGGGACGCAACAGTATTAAGCTTAATACTAGGAGCACAAAGAAGCATGGGTTACCTGCAGAGGTCGAGGTCAGCTATGCGAGGACCAGGATGCTGCTGCCCCAAGAGAGGGGACAATGAAGAAAGAAGTGGGGGTCAGACATACTCTTTCATTCACGCAGACTAAGACCGGGTAACAACGCCCTCAACCTACTGCTACTTGTCCAAAAAGGAGCCTGAGGTTAGACCAGCTGTTGTGCAGGCACCACAGGGCCGATAGAAAATGTATCGAGGCTCCTGTGGGTCACGTCTTGCAGGTAGTGGGCTGTGAAGGTCGTCTGACGCTTCCAGACCCCAGCTTGAAGTACCTGCGTCACAGAGAAGTTTCTCTTGAAGGCCAGGGATGTAGCAACACCCCTGACATCGTGTGCCCTAGGGCGACGTGACGAAGGAGGGTCTGGATTCAAGGCATGGTAAATAACCCTTTGAATCCAAGCTGAGATGGTGTTCCTGGTGACCCTCCTCTTAGTCCTGCCTGTGCTCACAAACAAAGCTCGCACTTGAGGACGGGCTGCAGCCGTTCTCTTCAAGTAATGCCTCAGACACCTCACTGGACATAGTAGCAGCTGGTCTGGGTCGCTTGTTACAGAACGGAGACTTGAAATCCTGAAAGAGTCGAAGCGAGGATCCGGCACTCCAGGATTCTGAGTCTTGGCAACAAACTCAGGGACGAACCTGAACGTTACCTCCCCCCATCCCCTTGAATGGGCGATGTCATACGAGAGACCATGAAGTTCACTAACCCGCTTGGCCGAAGCCAAAGCGAATAGGAAAGCCGTCTTCCAAGACAGGTGGCGATCAGAGGCCTGGCGTAATGGTTCGAAGGGAGGTCTCTTAAGAGCCCTGAGGACTCGAACCACGTTCCAAGGAGGAGGTCTCACTTCCGACTGGGGGCAAGTAAGCTCATAGCTACGTATGAGTAAAGAGAGTTCTAGCGAAGAAGAAATATCCACACCCTTTAGCCTGAAGGCCAAGCTTAAGGCTGAGCGATAGCCTTTCACTGCCGAGACAGAAAGGCGCATTTCTTCCCGCAGATAAACGAGAAGTCCGCTATTGCTGGAATAGTGGCATCGAGTGGAGAGATACCCCTCCCACGACACCAACCACAAAAGACTCTCCACTTTGCTTGGTAGACTCCCTCAGAGGACCTTCGCAGGTGCCGAGACATTCTCTCCGCAACCTGTTGCAAAAAGCCTCTCTCCGTGAGGAGACGCTGGATAGTCTCCAGGCGTGAAGCCGAGGCGAGGCCACGGCCCTGTGAGGGACGCCGGAGTGGGGTTGTCTGAGAAGCTCGTGTCGTGGAGGAAGTTCCCTCGGGAGCTCCGTCAGGAGTTGCAGAAGGTCCGGGAACCATTCCGCGTGATGCCATAGCGGAGCTACCAGAGTCATCGAACAGTTGACCGATAGTCTGGTCCTGTTGAGCACCCTTCTCATCAGACAGAACGGTGGGAAGGCGTACACGTCGATGTTGTCCCACCGTTGCTGGAAAGCATCTTGCCAGAGTGCCTTGGGGTCCGGGACTGGGGAGCAGTACAGGGGCAGCTTGAAGTTCAACGCTGTCGCCAACAAGTCCACAGTCGGAGAACCCCACAAAGTCAGGACTTTGTTGGCTATCTGAGGATCCAAAGACCACTCGGTACTCACTATCTGCGAGGCCCTGCTCAGACTGTCGGCGAGCACATTCCTCTTGCCAGGAATGAAGCGAGCTGATAGTGTTATCGAGTGGGTTTCGGTCCACCTCAGAATCTCTACTGCAAGATGGGATAGCTGCTGCGAAAAAGTGCCTCCCTGCTTGTTGATATAAGCCACTACCGTGGTGTTGTCGCTCATCACCACCACGGAGTGACCCGCCAGGGACCGTTGGAACTGCTGAAGAGCCAGAAAGACGGCCTTCAATTCTAGCAGGTTGATGTGTAGGCACTTTTTTGATTCTGACCAAAGACCTGAGGCCCTCTGGTTCAGAACGTGCGCCCCCCACCCTTCTTTTGACGCGTCCGAAAACAGAGTCAATTCCGGGGGGAGGACGAGAAGACTCCCTCCCTTCCGCAGGTTCTCGTCGATCAGCCACCACCGCAAGTCCGTCTGTTCCAAAGACCCCATCGGAATCAGAATGTCCGGAGAATCGGATCCTTGATTCCACCGGGACTTGAGCCGCCACTGCAGGGATCTCATCCTGAGGCGGCTGTTTGGAACCAGACGGGACAGGGAGGATAGGTGACCTAAGAGACGCAACCACGACTGGGCGGGGAGCTCTTCTCGCCTGAGGAAGGGTTTCGCCACAACTCCTCAGCCTTGCTATCCGGTCGTCTGATGGAAAGGCTTTGTGGAGATTGGTGTCTATTAGCATGCCTAGATAAACCAGTCGTTGGGACGGCTGCAGAGAGGACTTCTCAAGGTTTACCACGATCCCCAGATCCTGGCAAAGATCCAGAAGCCTGTCTCGGTGCCGAAGAAGGGTCGACTCCGAGTCTGCTAGGACCAGCCAATCGTCCAGATAACGAAGAAGATGAATGCCGTTCCTGTGCGCCCAAGATGAAATCAGGGTGAATACCCTGGTGAACACCTGAGGAGCTGTGGAGAGACCGAAACACAGCACCTTGAACTGGTAGATCTTGTTGTCTAGGCAGAATCTTAGGTACTTCCTGGAAGACGGATGGATTGGGATCTGGAAGTACGCGTCCTTTAGATCCAGTGTGCACATGAAGTCTTGTGGTCTCACCGCAAGTCTGACCGTGCCTGCTGTCTCCATGCTGAACCGGGTTTGCTTGACAAACCCGTTCAGAGCTGAGAGATCGATGACAGGTCTCCAGCCTCCAGACGCCTTCTTTACAAGAAAGAGTCGACTGAAGAAGCCTGGGGAGCCGTCGACGACCTCCTGGAGAGCACCCTTCTCGAGCATGGTCTCGACTTCGGCCCGAAGGGCCAGCCCCTTTGACGACCCCGTGGCATAGGAGCTCAACGACACTGGATTCGCTGTCAAGGGAGGTCGAGATGTTGTGAACGGGACGCGATAGCCTTGGCCGATCACTGAGACCGTCCAAGCATCGGCCCCGTGTTGCTGCCACCTGCGGACGCAACGCTGAAGGCATCCCCCCACAGGTGGACACGCAGGGGGACTGCCACCCCTAGGGCTTGTGGCCGCGGCCGCTACCCCTAGGAGTCTTGCCTCCCCTGGAGGACTTACCGCCCCTCTTGACCTTGGCTGGAAAGGGCTGGGGCTTAGACACCACCTTCTTAACTGCCGGTGCCTGCTTCGGAGCCTTACGAGGCTGCTGCTGCTGTTGCGGCGGAGCTGGAGGCTTATAGGGCCGAGCTGTAAGGGCCCTATGGAGGAGGGAGTCCGTGCTGGATTTCCTCCACCTCTCAGCCGTTCGCTCCATGTCCTGAGGCTCAAACAAGTTCTCCCCAAGAAGGGAAGCATGTCTGAGCCTACACACATCCACGGCGGGGACCTTCGGATGGAATCTCTCGGTCACAGCATCGCGCCGCTTCAACATCGAGTTGGCCCACAGGGTGGTGACCTGGTGCGCCAAAAACTCGATGGAGCGGGTGCCCGAGAGCAAGAAGGTCTCCAGGGCCTTCCTATTGGTCTCCTTAGACAAATCCTCGGAGCGTAATAGGATGCCCAGAGTTCCTAGCCAAAAGTCCAGCCACGAAGTGGCCTGCATGGCACACTTCGCGACCTTTTCATGGCTAAGGATCTCTGCCGCCGAGAACGACACCTGTCGGGTAGAGAGCTTCTCAAGGGGAACTCCCTTCGCCAGCTCCTCCACGGAGTGATGGAGAGGAAGAGCGAGGCTGGACTCACCCAAGATCTCAAAATACCTCCTCTGCTGAAGACGCGGAGGAGGGATGAGCTTGTTCCCGGCAGAGGAACGACTGGAGGAGGCAAGAATCGCGAGTTGAGCGTTGGCCCTAGCTCTGGCACTCTTCAGACCCCGAGACCAGGGCAGAGCCGCACTGGACTTAGGGGCCTTCCGAACGTCAAACACTTCGTCCAAGATAGTGTCCTTGCCTTCACGGGGGGCGATCACGGGGTCCATAAGCCCGTTAAGTTGCCTTATCAGGCTCAGGACCTGCCAGAAGGTATGTTCGGATTCCTGCTGATCTCCTCCCTGCGGGCTGGCAGCTAAGTCTCCTGTCCCCGGAATCTCTTCCTGGGGTGAAGCGTGGACGTTCCCCCGGGGAGCCGTGGGTTCCTGGCGAATCCTCGAAGATGATTTCGGGACGGTCTTGGAGTCCTTGGATTCCCTCCTGGGAGGGATACAGGATTCCAACAAAGAGGTTCGAAGAGCCCCTTCTGCACGAGACGATTCTCCTCCATGAAGCGAAGTCTCCCCCCTTGGTGCCGAGGGGAAGACTAGCGCTTCACTGGACTCACCCGAGGACGGAAAAGCCTCGTCCACGGGAGAAGGAGAAAACACTCGAGCAGGAGAAGGGGGCTTCGCGACAGACCTCTTGGGAACCAACTTCGCCCTGGGGGAACTCACCACGAAGTCCACTCCTCTCTTTCTCTTCAGCGAAGGAGAGGCAGCCATTGGTTTGTCACCCTGATCGGCGAGTGCTGGTTTCATTACCCTCACTAACGCCTGCATCAGAGGACCAAACCAAGTCTGTTGCTCCACGGACACAGAGTCCGAAATCCTTGCTGGAGGGAAAGGGATCGGGCGATCCTTTGGAGTGGACACCACAGTACCTGCCTGAAAAGAAGGGGGGGAAGAAGGATGCACTAACCTCTCCGCAGTTTCTTCCCTGTCCTGCACAACAGTCCTGCGTTTGGATGGAGGCGATCCCGAGCGCTGTCTGGGAACACGCGTTCCTACTGCTACCACTGGCTGCGAAATTCGCCGCGAACGATGGTCGCGCGAAGGTGAACGGTAGCGCGGGTGAGCAGGCGAGCGGTCGCGCGGGCGCACAGGCGAGGGATCGCGCGGGCGCGCAGGCGAGCGGGCGAGTGGGCGCGAGGGTGCACAGGCGAACGAGAGCGTGGCCGAGTCGGCGAACGAACGCGTTGGCGTGATGGTGAGGGAACGCGTTGCCGCGTGGGCGAGGAAGGTTGCTGGCGACGTAGGTCAGGAGACCTGTAGCGCGAGGGAGAGCGATTGCAAGCAGGCGATCGGTGGTGAGCTGGCGAACGCTGACGCGCAGGTAAGCGATGGCGCGTTGTCCCATGGTGACACGTTGGCGAGCGATAGCGCGCAGGACGCGCAGGTGAATGATCGCGCGATGGCGAGCTAGCAGATGGAGAATCATGTTCTTCCAGAATCTCAGGTCGACGACGCGTTGGAGAACGCGTGCGCGCAGGCTGTAAGTCACGCGGGCGGTCCGGAGATCGCAGATGATCAGGTGATCGTTGACGCATAGGAGAACGCTGACGAACAGGCGATACTAGGATTGTCTGTGAACGCTGGCGAGCAGGTGATCGCTGGCGAGCAAGGGGGCGACGCGTGAGATCCTGTGAAGGAGCAGTTGGCGCGGCGGGTTCACGAACAGGAACAGGAAGAGCGTAGGCGCGTGGGCGAACATGTGCTTTAGAAACACGCGCTGGAGAACGCGGACGATGTTGAGTAGACACAAGATGAGGATCGCGAGAGAGCTCAGGAGACTGATGGCGCGCAGGGCGCCCAACAGGGACTGCAGGATGATCAGAGACCACAGGGGAGCACTGGCGAGCAAGAGGGCGATGATCCTCAAAAGAGCGCTGACGAACGGAAGAGCGCTGACGAGCAGGAGAGCGCCTGTGCGCTAACACTGCAGAAGGGCAAGCAGGAGAATGCTGGCGCGATAAGCGCTCTTCAGGAACCACAGGATGGAGGATGTCCTCAGGAGAGCGCTGACGAGGAGGGCAAACATCAGGAGAGCGCCGGCGAACAGGTGAGCGCTGACGAGCAGGAGAGCATTGACGAGCAGGAGAGCGCTGACGAGCAGGAGAGCGCCTGTGCGCTAACACTGCACGTGCAAGGGAAGAATCCCTTTGCCCCGAAGGGACCGTTGCCCGTCGGGTGACGAGGTCCCCAGAAGGTGAAGTTCTAGCAGGAGTAGGAGAACGATCCGCAGAGAAGTCCAAAGGAGCAGGCGCTGTAGGCTGAGTACGACGAGGAGAGTCCCCTTCGGAGGAAGAAGATCCAAAAAGGCGCCTCTTAACCCCCTTATAAGGGGAAGGGAGGCCCTTGCGACGCAGCGGACGGTGAGCCTTATGGCGAAGGCGGCCACAGGGAAGATCATCAGGACCATCAGTCCTCCGAAGGGGAGTCTCAGTCAAGGCACTCCCCTTAGAGGGAAGCTGAACAGCAGAAGAGCCCGTAGGACTCACTTCCCCCTTCGAAGGATGTACGGAAGGGGGAGGAGAGCCGTCAGCACCAACATCCTCAACTGCACCTGCAGAGGATTGCCAAGCCCCGTCGGAGGCCTCTGCCACCACGATGTCGACGATAGACAGAGGGTCTACCTCTGCTACCGCCGGCGACTGCTTAACGGCGGCCCCCAACGAGACAAGGTCAATCAAGGCGACCCTGGAGGGCAAGCCCTTAAGCCCCAGGGAAGCCCACATCTGTAAAAGATCATCATTAGACAACGAATTATCAATAACCTCCCCTGGAGGAGGAGGGGGAACCGCCCCGCTATGGGAGGCGACGCCCACTCCCCCCACCCAAGGTCGGGAAACAGAACTAGGGCCTGCGCTACCACTCGGCCAACTCTCCTTAGGAGCCGGACGAGGGGGAGCTTCGGAGGAGGTTTGGGCGGCGAAAGAAGAGTCCCGAGAACCCTCCTCCTTCAAGGCAACCCCCGAAGGAGAACGGTCTCTCTTGGACTTCTTCTTACGCCGGCGGCCAAACCTTTCCCACTGGGAGGCAGACAACTCCCTACACTCACTACACGTTTTCCTGGTCACACTGTCGGCCCCGACACTGAGGGCAAAGGGTGTGAGGATCCATATCCCAGGCCGACATAAAGGTCCCACAAGGGCGGCCGGCAACACCAGGGCACGTACACATAGCAAAGATAATATAATAGGTAGTCAACTTCAAACACACACACAAGCTGTAGAGAAAAAGCAGAAAAAAGATTAAAGGCTGTCAACGAGGATGACGGACAGACACGTCTGTTCATCGCCGAGCCAAAAGTGAAGTGAAGCAAGTCACCGGTGTGTGTGTGTGTGTATGGGGGGGGGGGGTAGCAAGCTACCCTTCCCCTACCCCCCGCTAACTAGCGCGGGGGTAATTAACCCTCGTTAAAACTATTGGCTCGTCATTTCAGCTGCGCTAAAAGGTAAACCCAATGTAAATAGCGTGGTTTGTATTTCGGTTACGGAACAAATACAATTTCTAATAAGTTTATTATTTTGGTATTTAACTGAAAAATTCAGTACAATACTTATGTTGTATTGGAAGATTGGCTTCTTAACCTAATTAAAACTGTACAGATCTTCCTTAAATCTTCCATTATCTTAAATACTTTACATTACTGTATATACTAACTTGAGAGCCCTAGAAGTTGGCCAGCACCTGACTTCAGTTAGCAAGCTTTGCTAACATACAGTGGTTGGTAACCATGGTAGGACACTATTGGGGGGAGAGGCTGGGAAGGATTTCAGTTAAATTCTGAAATAATTAATTTAATCATCAAAACTATTTTGATTTGGTGACGTCTTACCCAACATTTACCAAGCTGCACCCCACACTAATTTGGCTGGTGGGCTATTGGGAGTATAAATAATAAAACCTACTTTTCATGAGTAATCCATACTGAATGTGCAATGAGTCTGTATCTGAATTAGCCCACTCTTAACCCTGGAGAGGTAAACGTCTAAATCGATAACGTAACAGGTAACCGTGTAGTTCCGGTAACGCATTTTATTTTATGAATTTTTTATACATATAATTCTAGCTATCTACGACTAGCATATACTCAATAAAAAACATGGAAGTGACTTAATGATTTTTTATTAACCGAGACCTGAAAACTTTTGTTGATTTTGAGAAACTACCACTCTCGGGGCCCTGGGAGCCTTTGTCCTTGCTACTTGATAAAAACAGCCTAATGGTAGTTTCTAGGAATCCCTGAGGCATATTCAGTTGAAAAATGAACCTCCTAGGCTGAAAACAGAAAAATCTGGAAAGAAAAGAAAAAGGGGGAAATTTTTAGTAACGAAAAAAAAAGTTACATGTGACAAAAATATTTTTTTCTAATATAAATTATAAATTGAGACTGCTGAAATTTGTATATATAAAATTTGAATAATAGATAAATAAGATGATATATGAAAATCCTGAAATAAAAAAAGTTAACTATTTTTTAAAAAATTTAAAAAAAAAATAACTAGTACTGATAATAAATTTTCCCCTTTCATATCTAAACTATTCCAGTCTATGTGACCTAAATTATCCAAAAATTATTGCTAGAATTGAAGAAAATATTAAGATAAAACAGAAAATAATGAATACTAACCATTCTGCGCTACATTCAGTGCATTTTCAGTTGAAAGATGAACCTCCTAGGCTAAAAACTGAAGAGAAAAAAACACATTACTAATATTGGCTAAATTAAACTATAGATGGTAATCCTACATACAATATACCATTAGCATCATGTTCTCAAATCATCTATCAACGTTCACTATAAGTATCAAAACACTATTCGCAGAAATAAATATATTGTAATCAATATTGTAAAACTTGTGAAAATCAATCACAGTCACTTACCAGGTAAACGTGTAGCGTATACGCTACCAGGAAAAACAAAAATGGCGATTTCCGAAAACCGGCGAGAGAGAGGACAATGGCAGTTGTTCCTTCGGCTGTGTCTCTGGTCTAACTAACAGGTGCTGGGTAAATTTCCACTCAGAAGCCGAACCCAAGTGGCGCGGAAGTGAAAAAGTGGTTTTGCGCATATAGGCGGTAGCGTATACGCTACAAGTTTACCTGTCCAGGGTTAAAGGTTGTAAATAGGCCTTGGTATAATTCAAGTAAGTCTGATAGCCCAAAGCATGAGAAGGAGTCACAAAATCTGTCTGATAGAACCTTCGCTTCTCATTTGATAGATCCTAGCTCCTTATCAGATCCTAGCTCCTTATCAGAGTTGTAAAGTTTTTTATTTCATATTTCATAACACTTTACGCAGCCCAAAATTAAGGGATTTTGACGAAGGAAAAATCTATTTCTGGGGAGAGACCTGTGACGCCCGGCGAAAAGGGTCCTTCTTACACTTTTCTAATATAAATCTTCCAAATATACTAGAGAAAGATAAAACATGGAATGCAGAGGTTACAACCCTCGCGCGAACACCTTGTTGGTGTCGTGTATTTATCAAGGGCGTGTGGAAACCACTATTCACAGGCTGTCTTCCATTTAGATAATCCCTTCATCAAAGGGGAGGGCCGTGACAGGCCCTAGAGAATACAGTTGGGCTACGCCACCGACACCTACTACTCGCGCTCTCCAGGTCATCCTTCTGCAAGAACATATGGCTTGGCAAGGAAAGGGTGGGTCCGTACAAAAATAACTGGGAAGGGTTTCACCGGGCGTCACAGGTCTCTCCCCAGAAATAGATTTTTCCTTCGTCAAAATACCTTTTCTGGGTCGATCTGTGACAGCCGGTGAAAATGTACCAGAGAATGCCTTCCAAGCCCAACAAAGTAATAACATAATGCGGAGCATACAATCACCATGTACGACAATAATATATAATAATGTAAGAAACGTCCAATTACCAACTAGCCAAATGACATAGGGAGCGTAAAGCTAAATAACTAAGACGACAAGGAATCAACTGAGTGTCAAATCGCAAAAGGCATCAAACCTTACATGTCTAAGCATATCTAAACCTTAAAGAAACAGTAACTACAATAACAGTTAAACCATAGGAATTAAACATGGCAAATATCATAGGGCTAACGAACTACCCAGGAGAGTGACGACGTGGTGTGAGTGGCGGGTAGGAGGGAGAAGAGGAGAGATGGAAGAAAGGAAGAAGCCGAGATTAATGGAGAGGGAATAGGCTCCTCGCTGCCATCGTCGGGTATTTAAGGGCCTGTAAAATCTTTAGATAGTGGCGTAAGACAACCATAGGGGATTTCCAACCCGTATATTTTTTGTTTAAAAATCATCAAAGTCCCTGTTCTGGAAGTAATTGATGTAGGTATCTACTGTCCGTATATCATGAGCCTGGGGAAATGATTCCGGATTAGTATGTTTAAAGAAGTAGAGGATTTGTTGCCTGATGCCGTGAATGGACATAGTACCTCCTTGTTCCCCGATAGCCAAGGGGCCAGACGAGCGGGTGGCAGTTCTAGCTAAAAAAGGCCTTGAGAGTAGTGACTGAACACACAGGAAAGATCCTGGGGAAGAAGAATAATCTTCCGAGGGGAGCAACTATTTTGCGGATCCTCATTTCTTAGCTAGGAAATCATTGTCTGGAGAAAGGAGTTCTTCGGCTGTAGGGAGGAAATCTATGTTTTCCGGGTTCGTGAGAGCTGCTAGTTCTGATATTCCATCACCTGAGGCCAAAGCCGTTAGAAATAAAGTCTTCCTAAGAAGAGTGATAAGAGCAGGATTCATTGTCCGTGTCCGGCGCAAGTTTTGAGGACAACGTTCATAGACCAGAGTCCTTTTGTGGCCAAACCGAAGGTCAAAGCCTAGCACATGTTTTTGGAATAGATGAGAAATAGGAATCAGCTAGGTTAATGTTAAACCCAACAAGGAAGATCTTCTTCAAAGCTTTCTTGATGGTGGTTAAAGTGCTAACTGTTAGGCATTTGTCAAATAAGAACCTCAAGAAAGAGATGTCTATATTCGGAGACATATGAGTATGGTCTGAACTCTTAGTGAATCTGCTAGTTGTTAACGGCCGAATCATATTGGCAAATTGTCGCGTCCCTTTTGTCTGATTCGATGTAGAGATCGATTTCCGGTTCAATGTTCGCGTCTCTACAAGCTGCAATCTTCCTGTAGTCCACAAAGTCAGAGTTTCGGCTACCTTTGAGCAATCTGACACAGTGAGTTTGGATTACTTGAGTCAGTTTGGGGAACGGAATCCGGAAAGGACGGAGTTTCAACTCGAGGAGGAGAGGAAACCAACTGTTCTTGGCCAGTGAGGTGGTACCAAAACCACTGCCCCCCGGAAGCAGCGTAGTTTGTGTAAAAGCCACATTAGAAGATTCACTGGGGGAAATAAGTAAACCTTCTTCTAATGGTTCCTGAGTATCCACCGGAATGAAATTATGTCTAGAAACCATTCTGACTCCAGTGGTTCCGTCCTGGCTAATGAGTCTGCTCTCACATTCTGGACTCCCGCAAGGTGAGTTACTGACAGGATCCAGTTCTTTTCTGTTGGCCAGGTGAAGATAGTGACCAGGATCCGATTCAGGTTGGGTGACTTGGATCTTCCCCTGTTGACGCAGTGTACCACGTCTGTTCTGTCTGACACTACTCTGATGTGGCTCGACCTCGGAGGAGAGAGTCTCTTCAGGGTCAAGAACACTGCCATGTCTTCGAGAACATTGATATGGGTCTGTTTCATGGCGGGTGACCAAGACCCCTGAAACATCTGATGTTCGGAGTAATCCCCCCATCCACTTAGAGGCGCGGCTGTATGGAATGTCTCTTGTGGAGGTGGGAATTGTAGAGGAACCGATTTGGAGAGGTTCTTCAGTTCGGACCATGGGCGTAGTCTCATTTTCAAGACAGAGGGGATCTTTGAGACCTTGTCTCTTAAAGGTACTGTAGCTCTCTTTCTCCAAACTCGATTGATGTCTTTGAATTTTTGTTATTGAAGTGAATTGGAGAAGGCTGATGATACTTTCTAAGGTTCTTCTGAACCTCTGTTTGTGTTTGAGAAAATTCTTGTTCTTGGAAGCTATTCCTCTTACCTTTTTGGAAGGGAGAGACAACGTGTGCTTCGAAAGGTGCCACTGAATGTCTAACCATTCTAAGTGGCCTGATGGTTGCAGGCGAGACTTTTGGAGATTGACCCGAAATCACAGGTTGTCGAGAAATCGAAGTACTTCCTTCGTAGCTCTGTTGCCTTCTATGGCCGACCGGGCCCAAATGAGCCAACCGTCCAGACAAGCCATGATCTGTACCTCTTGGTTCCTGAGTTGATCTAACACTGTCTCTCCCAGTTTCGTGAATATCCTGGGATCAATGTTGAGGCTGAAGAGCCTGTCTTGAACGCAAAGGCTTTCCTGCCTAGGCGGAAACCCAGATAAGAAGAGAAGTTTCGAGCAATAGGCACATGATAATAGTCGTCGGTAAGATCGACAGAGGTGGTGACGGCCCCACGGGGAAGTAAGGTCCGTACCTGAGAGATAGTCATCATCCGGAACTTGCCGCAGAGAATGTAAGAGTTTAGCTTTGACAAGTCCCGGTCCACTCTCAATGCCGACAAGCCTTTCTTCGGAATTTTGAACAGGCGGCCTTGGAACTTCGGTGATCGGTCCCGTTTGATTGCTTTCTTCTTGAGTAACTCTGTGGTGTACTCTTTCAGGATGCGAGTGGATTTCTGGGAGAGGGTCACTGGTGGAGGAGGAGGACCTTGTGGCCATTTCCACTTCAAACCTTTAGAGATTATGCTAAGCCGTGGAGCTCACTCTCACACTTGGCTGAGGCCAGAGCTAATAAGAACACTATCTTGAGGGTGAGGTCTTTATCTAGGATATCCTTGAGGGGTTCGAAGGGAGGCCTTGTCAAAACCTTGAGAACCTTGGCTACGTCTCATTGCGGGACCCGAGAGGCGAGGGGGGAACAAGATTGCTCGAAACTTCTGATGAGCATGGAAATCTGGCGAGAGGCCCCCAGGTCGATGTCTCAGAGTTGAAACACCTGCCCCAGGGCTGCTCGGACCCCCTTGATGGCTGGAATGGAGACCCCCAAGTCGTCCCTCAGATGGACCAGGAAGTCTGCAATCTTGTGGACTGATACAGCCAGAGGTCTCAGATTCTTTGTGGCATACCACTTCACAAACGTGGCCCATTTGGCCTGGTACACCAAGCTCGAGGACTTCCGAAGATACCCTGACATCCTCGAAGCTGTCTTCTCCGAGTATCCCTCTTTCCTTAACAGACGCTCGATAACCTCCACGCGTGTAGCTGAAGGCAATGAGGGTTTTCGTGAAACCTTCGGAAGTGGGGCTGGTGCAGGAGATCTTCCCTTATTGGCAGGGGCCATGGAGGAAGGGTGGCCAGGTCCTGTAGATCCGCGAACCACTCTCTCTCCGGCCACCAGGGCGCTACCAAAGTCATCCTTGTAGCCTTCGATAGTCTGAGCCTGTTGAGCACCTGCCTGAGAATTCCGAAGGGGGGAAAGGCATAAGCGTCGAGTCCGTCCCACGAGTGCTGGAAGGCGTCCTCGAACGCTGCTGCCGGGTCTGACACATGAGAACAGAATATGGGGAGCTGCGTGTTGAGCCTCGTGGCAAACAGGTCTATCACTGGTGAGCCCCACAACTGGAGGACCTTCTGGGCCACTTGTGGGTGTAGGGACCACTCCAACCCCACTACTTGCCCTGCTCTGCTGAGGCCATCGGCTAAAATGTTTCTCTTTCCCGGAATGAACCTGGCTGTGAGAATGATGTGTTTCCTCTCGGCCCATTCCAAGATCCGAGACGTGAGATCGCACAGCTCCCTTGACCTCAATCCTCCTTGTTTCTTGGTGTAGGCCATCCCGGTGGCGTTGTCGCACATGAGGGCTATTGTGTTTCCCTGAAGGCGATGGGCGAATATTGCGAGGGCCTTTTGAACTGCCAGGAGCTCGAGCAGGTTTATGTGGAGGAGCTTCTCCTCCGGAAACCACTTTCCCTCTGCTGTCTCTTCGAGCAGATGGGCTCCCCAACACTCCTTTGACGCGTCCGTGAAGAGCAACATCTCCGGAGGAGAGGACGCGAAAGGAACCCCCCGTAGGGTGTTCGCCCTGTCGGACCACCAGAGGAGCATGTTTCTGGTGGCTTGAGTCATCCTGACTAAGCCTGAGGCGGGTCTCCCGGTGACCAGAGGTCCTTTAGATTCCACTGGACCGGCCTCAGCTTGAGCCTCCCCTGAGGAACTAGCTTCTCCAGCGAGACCAGGTGGCCCACGAGTCTCTGCCAATCTTTGGCTCTCACTGGTGCATTTGTTAGGAATGGTTGCATAACATGATTCAGATTGACCAGTCTCTCTTGAGAGGGGAATGCTCCTGCTAACTGGGAGTCCAGGACCATCCCTAGGTACGTCATCCTGGTGGTGGGGTCCAACTGGGACTTCTCTAAATTGATGGTAAACCCCCGTTCTTTGCAGAACTGTCACAGCTTTGCCCCCTGCTCCTTTAAGGCTGCCTCTGAGGCTGAAAACAGCAACCAGTCGTCGAGATACCTGATCAACATGATGCCCTGCTTGTGTGCCCATGCTGATACTACGGTGAACACCTTCGTGAACACCTGAGGGGCCGTTGACAGGCCGAAGCAGAGGGTCCTGAACTGTAGGGACTGGGATCCCCACTTCGCCCTGAGGAACTTCCTGCTGGATGGGTGTAAGGGGATCTGAAAGTAGGCGTCCTTGAGGTCCAGGGACATCATGAAATCCCCTTTTCTCAAGGCTGCCAGTACCGACTTCGGCGTGTCCATCTTGAAGGACGTCTTCTTGATGAACTTGTTCAGGGCCGAGAGGTCGATGACTGGTCTCCAACCTCCCGTAGCTTTCTCCAGCAGGATGAGCCTGCTGTAGAACCCCGGGGACGATTCCTGGACGGGTTGCAGAGCTCCTTTGTTCAACATGGCTGACACCTCCTCCTGCAAGGCTGCTCTCTTCTTGTGATCCTTGGGGGCCAGCCACACCGCCCGATGTTCGGGAATCAGGAAGGGAATCCTGTATCCCTCTCTGAGGACTGCCACGGACCACGGGTCCGCACCGTTGTCCCGCCATGCTTGCCAATAGTGTTTGAGGCATTCCCACACCTGTGGCATGGGAAGGTGTAGGGGGCCTCCCTTCCTATCTCCTTCTGGGGAGACGGTTTGAGCGGCCTCGTCTCGAGCCCGCGTACTTCTGTCTAAAGGAGGCCTGGGTTGGGGTACCACTTCTGCGGGAGGGCCGCGGGGACTGATGCCAGGAAGGGGCGGGGCCTCCTGCCTAGCTGGTGACGTAGGCGGGTAGGCCCCATCCACAGATGGTCTTCTATGGGGAGGACGTCTTGCCGTTGACTGTCTGGGCTCCGCCCGAGTCTTTAAGTTTCCCCACTCTCTCCATAGTTTCTGCTACCGTCTAAAGGGGGAACAGGGTCTCACCCCACACCGTAGCATTTCTCAGGAATCTTGCCTCACGTTAGGGGAGTCTACGGGGGAGCCTGTTCAGTACCGTATCTCTCCTCCTTAATACCCAGTTTGCTGTCTGGGTCAGGGACTGGAATGTAAGGAACTTAATAGCTTTGCCCCCGGAACGTATGAGATCATGTAGTAGAGCTTGGTTTTCTGGCACCGAGAGATCGTGGGAGAGCTGGAAACCTGCTAGGGTGCATGCCCACCAGTCCGGCCAGGAGGCCACATTTATGATGTCCTGCGATGTGTCCTCCATCATAGCGACCTCCGCCTGAGAGAAGACCACTGGGGCAGTAAGGCTCCTGTCATCAGTACTGCCCTGACTCAAGAGTCGTGACGGCTTCTTCCAAAGTCCGAGGCCCTGCAGGCCGTCTGTCTGGCACATAAAATTTCTTCTGGGTCCTCAGTCCAGGCAGGAGCTTGAAGGACCCTTGGGCTCTAAGGGAGTTCTTGTGCCCCGAGACATACCGGTCAATGTGGTCCATGCCCAGGGCCACGTCCGGAGACAGAGGTAGGGTCAAGGATGGCTTCTGCTGTACCGGGTTACCCACCATCCTTCCCAAACACAAAAGCCAGGCCTGCTCCGAGGACGGTTTGGGCTCGTCTAGCCTGTGCTGGTGCCGAATCAGTGATAACACCTTCCTCTAGGAGGACACTTCATCGGGAGAACATTCGCCAGTATCCAATAATCCCTCTACCACTTGATCCTCCGTGTCAGCTGTATCCTCGATCACGGATGGATGCGTGAGGGCGGCCGTAGCCCTGACATCCAGCCGGCTCGATGGAGCGGCTGCCTCCATCACGGATGGACCCGCTGAGATGGAGGTAGCTGTCATGGGTCTACCCCCTCCCGGGGGAATCCGTGGAGAGTGACTGCCCTGTTGTGCCCGCGGCTGCATCTGATGCCTGGATGGAGCCGGTGAGACTTTAGGTGTGGGAACAAAGCTGCCGGGCTGTGCCAGCGGCTTCCTCCGCTGCACGGATGGAGCCGGTGACTTGCCGGGCAAGGGCAAGGAAAAGTTAGTGTGTGCCAACGGCTGCATCCGAAGCGTGGACAGAGCCGAAGAGACACTGGGCAAGGGCACGGAATCGGCTCCAGCGGCTGCCAAGGCAGGCACTGGAGCGACAAGAGCCCTGTTTGACCTGCAAGGGGGAAAAGCCACTTTAGCCCTCTTCTTTCTGGGACACTTCTTCTTCTTGTTCTTCTTCCTCGTAAACTTGGCCCTCTTCCTCGTCGGGCCTGAATTAGAGCTCGACTTCTTCCTCTTAGACTTCTTTCTCTTTTTCTTCCTCTCCTGGTCTCTGGAGTCTTCCGACGATGACGAGCTGGAGGACGAGGAAACGTCCGAGGAAGATGAAGAGGAAGAGGAGCTATCCGAGTCTTCTCCCACCAACCTGGGGGCCTGCAATTGTGCTACTGGGGTGACGGGTGACATGACGTCATGCGGTAGCGTAACCGAAGGCGCTGGGGGCGTGCGTAGTGCCCCACGTGAGGCAAACCAGCCAGAGAACTCTTCGTCCTGCCTCATGGGTGACCTGAAGGGCGTCCTTGGCGCCATCCACATAATGGAATCGGGGTCCGACGAGCCCGTGGCTTTCCTTTCTCTGTCTCGATCGCCCACGGACACCACTGTTCCTGAAAAGCACTGCCATGATGGGGGGGAAGGAGCTGGGGTTCCTGACCTCCCCCACACCGGGTCTTCACTCGAGGCGGGTCCTGCGGGCACCAGAGCCTCGTCTACGGAAAGCACTTCCGTCACAACACCAGACTCCCCACTCGTCTGCGCAGGCACAATGCAAATAGAATCAATGACATCAGACTCATGGGGAACAGCAATGGGCTGTTTCCCCGCAACGGACTTACCTCGTCCCCTACTCTGGGTAGGGGAAGGGGAAGGAGAACCTCTCTCCGAAGGAGCTGATGGAGAAGTCAACGGCGAACAGATACCAGGCTTCCTAGGCAACAGTTTCGACGCCTTCTTCTTCTTTGTTCCGAACAAGGTCCACTGCAGCTCCGGCCAGGACGCACATTCCGGACACGTGGAGGCAGGCGAGCACACACTGCCTCTACACGAGGAGCACAACGTATGCAGATCAACGCTCGCCTTGGAGAGCCATGCCCCGCAAGACTTACCGGCCTTGGGACCGGGACAACGACGTTGGGATTTCATATGGGAATACACAAGCAACACAAGTAACACAAGGAAATGATATGAACGGGAAAGCAAGGGAACACATGTAACACAATGGTGGGTCGGAGGGGATGTGAGAGAGAGCGGCGAGATGTTATCTACGCCGTGACCAGATGCTTACTGGAGACACAGACCTAGTAGCGCACTCTCGCGCGCTGACCCCGGGTCACCTCAGGGCACGTATCCATCCCCCACGGAGGGAACCGACAAGGGAAAACAGAGATAGGGGGAACTGCGCAAAATTCTTGGTCGTTTATGGAAGAGATCCCAGAAACTCCTAAGAAAGTAGTTCGAGGTAAGTACTCCATGTTGGAACAAACATCTATATCATTCCAGATAAGTTCCTAACGCTATGCTACAAATATGACAAATTCGTAGGTAATTTGTATTTTTCCTAACTATACAAACCTTAGCTATTTAATATGGGTAATTACTTTCGGCGTAGCTGAAATGACGAGCCAGTAGAATTTTAACGAGGGTTTACTACCTCACCGCTAGTTAGCGGGGAGGTAGGGAGGTTAGCTTGCAACCCCCCCCCCCCCCCCTCACACACAACCCTGTGCTTGAGCTCGCTTTGCTTAGAGGTAGGACTTCACGGGGGATAGGGCTGGCAGGCAAGTTTGATTAAATAGCTAAGGTTTGTATAGCTAGGAAAAATACAAATTACCTATGAATTTTTCATTTGTTCCATAACCGACATACAAACCACGCTATTTAATATGGAAGGCTCACCCCTTAGGAAGGGTGGCAAGTCCCAGCCAGTACTGGCTTTTGGCTTTTGCCCGGGGACTCATTATCTGAGTGTGTCAGCACTCAACAATAAGAAGTCCCTGCACCTCGCTAGAACCTTGCTGTGTAAGGACTGTGGTCTATGTAAGCTGTGTGTGAAGGAATGAAGTGTGACTCGTCCTAGGAATTTGACCTGTAGTCCTTTAGATGGAAACTTTAGGCTAGGAATCTCCAAATACCACCTCGTTAGGGTAAGGGGACGTGACAGTATTATCTTAATACTAGAAACACAAGGAAACATGGTTTACCTGCAGTGGTTTGAGGTCAGCTGTGCAGAAAACCCAGGATGCTGCTTTCCCCAAGCGAGGGGATGATGAAGAAAAGAATAAGGGCCAGACAAACCTTTTCATTCATGCAGACTAAGACTGGGTAACAATGCCCTCAACCTTCTGCTACTTGTCCATTAAGGAGCCTGAGGTTTTAAACCAGCTGTTGTGCAGCCATCACAGGGCCGATAGAGAACGTATCGAGCCTCCTGTGGGTCACGTCTTGCAGGTAGTGGGCTGTGAAGGTCGTCTGACGCTTCCACACCCCAGCTTGAAGAACCTGCGTTACTGAGAAATTTTTCTTGAAGGCCAGGGACGTAGCTACGCCCCTGACATCATGTGCTCTAGGCTGACGTGACGGAGGAGGGTCTGGATTCAAGGACAGATGGATCACCCTACGAATCCATGCCGAGATGGTGTTCTTGGTGACCCTCCTCTTAGTCCTCCCAGTGCTAACAAACAATGCTTGCACCTGGGGACGGACTGCAGCCGTTCTTTTGAGATATAGCCTCAGACTCCTTACTGGGTACAGTAGGAGATGGTCTGCGTCATCTGTTACAGAACGAAGACTCGAAATCTGGAAGGAGTCGAACCGAGGGTCCGGCACCCCCGGATTTTGAGTCTTAGCAATAAATTCAGGGACGAAATTGAACGTTACCTCCCCCCATCCCCTTGAATGGGCGATGTCATATGAGAGACCATGAAGTTCACTGACTCGCTTGGCCGAAGCCAATGCTAGTAGGAACACCGTCTTCCAAGTTAGGTGGCGATCTGAAGCCTGGCGTAATGGTTCATAGGGAGGTCTCTTAAGAAACCTGAGAACTCGATCCACGTTCCATGGAGGAGGTCTCACTTCTGACTGAGGGCTGGAAAGTTCCAGCGAGGAAGAAATGTCCATTCCTTTGAGCCTGAAGGCTAGACTTAAGGCTAAGCGATAGCCTTTCACCCCCGAGACTGAAAGGCACATTTCTTCCCGCAAATACACGAGGAACTCCGCTATTGCTGGAATAGTGGCATCGAGTGGAGAGATACCCCTTCCACGACACCAACCACAGAAGACTTTCCACTTTGCCTGGTAGACAGATGCGGATGATTTTTGCAGATGTCCAGACATCCTAATCGCAACTTGTTGCGCAAATCCTCTCTCAGCGAGGAGATGCTGGATAGTCTCCAGGCGTGAAGTCGTAGCGAAGCTACGGCTTTGTGGAAGATGTTGGCATGTGGTTATCTGAGTAGATCGTGTCGTGGAGAGAGTCCTCTCGGAAGTTCCGTTAGGAGCTGCAGAAGGTCCGGAAACCATTCCGCGTGATGCCATAGCGGAGCTATGAGGGTCATTGAAAGATTGACCAATATTCTGGTCTTGTTGAGCACCCTCCTCATCAGACAGAACGGGGGAAAGGCGTACACGTCGATGTTGTCCCACTGTTGTTGGAAGGCATCTTGGCAGAGCGCCTTGGGATCCGGGACTGGGGAGCAGTACAGTGGAAGCTTGAAGTTCAGCGCTGTTGCGAACAGATCCACAGTCGGGGAACCCCACAAAGTCAGGAGTTTGTTGGCTACTAGATGATCCAAAGACCACTCGGTACTCACTATCTGAGACGCTCTGCTCAAATTGTCGGCGAGCACATTCCTCTTGCCTGGGATGAAATGTGCTGATAGTGGAATCCAGTGGACTTCGGTCCATCTCAGTATCTTTACTGCAAGATGGGATACCTGCTTCGAAAAGGTACCTCCTTGCTTGTTGATGTAAGCCACTACTGTGGTGTTGTCGCTCATCACCACCACAGAGTGACCCGCCAGGTATTGTTGGAACTGCTGAAGGGCCAAGAAAACGGCCTTCATCTCTAGAATATTTATAAGGAGGCACTTTTCTGATTCTGACCAGAGGCCTGAGGCCGTGTGGTGCAGAACGTGACCCCCCCCCCCTTTCTTTGAGGTGTTCGAAAACAGCATCAAATCCGGGGGAAGGACGAGAAGATCCACTCCTCTTCGTAGGTTCTTGTCTGTCACCCACCACTGGAGGTCCGTCCATTCCGCAGGTCCCATAGGGATCATGACGTCTGGGGAATCGTAACCTTGATTCAACCAGGACTTGAGTCACCACTGGAGGGATCTCATCCTGAGGCGACCGTTGGGAACTAGACGAGCCAAGGATGAGAGGTGACCGAGGAGACGTAACCACGATTGGGCTGGAAGCTCTTCTCGTCTGAGGAACGGGCTTGCGACCCTCATCAGCCTTGTTATCCTGTCATCTGATGGGAAGGCTTTGTGGAGATTGGTGTCTATAATCATGCCTAGGTAAACCAGTCTTTGAGTGGGAAGCAGAGAGGACTTCTCGAGATTTACCATGATCCCCAGACCCTGGCAAAGTCCCAGAAGATTGTCTCGGTGTCGAAGAAGGGATGACTTCGAGTCTGCTAGGATCAGCCAGTCGTCCAGATAACGGAGGAGACGGATGCCGATCCTGTGTGCCCACGACGATATTAGGGTGAACACTCAGGTGAAAACCTGTGGTGCTGTGGAGAGACCGAAACACAGCACC
Source organism: Palaemon carinicauda (assembly GCF_036898095.1). Classification (NCBI taxonomy): domain Eukaryota; kingdom Metazoa; phylum Arthropoda; class Malacostraca; order Decapoda; family Palaemonidae; genus Palaemon; species Palaemon carinicauda. The sequence goes on along the minus strand of NC_090726.1, from coordinate 151,720,142 downwards.
TTGAACTGGTACACCTTGTTGTCTAGGCTGAATCTTAAGTACTTCCTTGAAGACGGATGGACTGGGATCTGGAAGTACGCGTCCTTCAGATCCAGTGTATATATGAAGTCTTGCGGTCTCACTGCAAGTCTGACCGTGTCTGCGGTCTCCATGCTGAACGGAGTTTGCTTGACAAACTTGTTCAGAGCCGAGAGGTCGATGACTGGTCTACAGCCTCCAGACACCTTCTTTACAGGAAAGAGTCGACTGAAGAAGCCTGGAGACCCGTCAAGTACCTCTTGGAGAGCGCCGTTCTTCAACATGGTCTGGACTTCTGCCCGAAGGGCCTGCCCACTTGCTGATCCCATGGCAAGGGAGCTCAATGACACTGGATTCGTCGTCAGGGGAGGTAGAGATGTTGTGAACGGGACGTGATATCCCTGACTGATTACGGAAATCATCCAGGAATCGGCCCCGAGTTGCTGCCACCTGTCTGCGCAACTTTGTAGGCATCCCGCCACTGGTGGACATGCAGGCGGACTGCCAATCATAGCGTTTGCGGCCTCGGCTGCTCCCTCTAGGATTCTTCCCTCCCCTGGAGGACTTCTTGCCAGACAGGAAAGGGCTTAGACACCACTGTCTTTGCTGCCGTTGTCGGTTTCGTGGTCTTGGTAGGACGTGGCTGTTGGGGTGTTGGAGGTTTATAGGGCTTGGATGTCAAAGCCCTATGTAGGAGGGAGTCTTGGTGGGACTTCCTCCACCTCTCAGCAGCATGCTCCACGTCCTTAGGCTCAAACCGGCTCGTTCCCATAACGGAAGAATGTCTGAGCCTGCTGATCTCAGTGCTAGGGACCTTCTGGTGGAACCTTTCAGACACCGCATCCCGACGTTTCAGGATGGTGTTTGCCCACAAGTTCGAGACTTGGTGTGCCTGAAAGTAAAAAGGTCTCCATAGCTTTCCTGGTATGTTCTTTGGATAAATCCTCCAAACATAACAGGATACCTAAGGTCCCTAGCCAGATATCCAGCCACGAAGTGGCCTGCATAGCACACTTCGCAACCTTCTTCTGACTAAGGATCTCAGTCGCCGAGAACGAGACCTGCCGGTTGGAGAGTCTCTCAAGAAGGACTCCCCTGGTAAGCTAAACAAGGCTCCTCTACGATCTCGAAGTACCTCCTCAGCTGTACACGAGGAGGTGGGAGAAGCTTGTTGCCGGCACTGGATCGGCTGGAGGAGGCAAGCTCGGAGAGCTGGACTGCGATCTTGTCCCTGGCACTCTTAACCCCTTGAGACCAGGGTAAAGCTGCACTGGCCTTGGAGGGTTTTTGAGTCCCAAAAACTCGGTCTAAGACCGTGTCTTTGCCCTCCCGAGGAGGAATCTCTGGGTCCGCAAACCCATTGAGAGTCCTCAAGAGTCAGAACCTGCCAAAATGCATATTCTGACTCCTGCAGCTCCCCTCCGGAAGGACTAGCAGCGAAGTCTCCTGTCCCCAAAGGCTCTTCTTGGGGAGACTCGCGGACGTTCTCCGAGTGACTGGCTGGCTCTGGTCCAAGTCTTGATGAGGACTTCGGTACAGTCGTGGAGTCCTTCGACTCCCTCCTGGGAGAGATGCAGGACTCCAACAACGACGGAGGTAGGCTCTTCTCCATCCCTACTCGAGAAGACTTTTCAGTGCGAGGTGGGGTTTCCCTCAATGGTGCGATGGGGGAACGTCTCACCTCGGGTGACTCCCCTGAGGACGGGAAGTCCTCGTCCGAAGGGGAGGGAGAAAAGTCTGGGGAGGGAGGGGGCCTGCCTCGAAGACTTAGGAGGAGACAGCTTCGTCCTCGGAGAAGTCACCGCGTCCGAAACTCCTCTTTTTCTCTTCAGGGGAGTCGATGCAGCCAAGGATTTGTGGCCCAACTCAGAGAAAACAGGCTTGAAACCCTGTGCTACCGCTCTGATTAGAGGCCCAAACCAGGGCTGCTGGCTGACGGCTGCGCTGTCAGACGGATCCCTGGGAGGAGTTTCCATAGGGGGGTTTGCCTGTAAAGAAAAAGAAGATAAAGAAGAAATGTCCCTGGACCTTTCTGGAGCCTTCCCCCCTACCGGTGAGCGCGCTGTTCTGCGCTTGGGGGGGGGGGAAATGCGGCGATGGTGACTTTACCGCGTGTTGTCCTGCAGCCTCGCGCGTGGGAGGGCATTGGTGATCCCTCGCGCGCGGGAGACTGATGGCACGCGCACGGGCGAGTGATGGCGCTTAGGGACGCACGCACGGGCGAGTGATGGCGCTTAGGGGCGCGCGCACGGGCGAGTGATGGCGCTTAGGGGTGCGCGCACGGGCGAGTGATGGCGCTTAGGGGGGCGCGCACGGGCGAGTGATGGCGCTTAGGGGCGCGCGCACGGGCGAGTGATGGCGCTTAGGGGCGCGCGCACGGGCGAGTGATGGCGCTTAGGGGCGCGCGCAGGAGACTTCTTAGAGTGCGCAGGAATCAGATTGCGCGCGCGCAAGATCAAGGTGAAGAGTCCGTGCGGGCGAGAGACCGTGTGCTCTAGATGTTGATGGGGGCGCGCTCGCGCAGGAGAGATATCTCTTGTGCGCGGGCGCGTAGCTTGAACCTGCGTGCGTTGGCGCGCCTCTTCTGGGCGCACATCAGGAGAAGGGCGTGGGCGCGCAACCTCGTGGGCACTTGTAGGTGGCGAGGGAGGGCGCGCAGGTGAAGGTAGACGGTACGTTGGCGAGCGCTGGCGCGTTGGAGAGCTCTGGCGCGTTGGAGCGCGCTGGCGAGTAGGGGAATTTCTAAACTTCCCTACTGTGCCCAGATCTGAAGATCGTGGGCGCGCAGGCGAGCGCTGGCACGTTGGTGAATGCTGGCGCGCAGGAGAACGATGGCGCGCAGAAGGTTGAGGGCGCGCAGTAGCGCGCTGGCGCACAGGTGAGCGCTGGCGCACAGGTGAGCGCTGGCGCACAGGTGAGCGCTGGCGCACAGGTGAGCGCTGCCGCACAGGTGAGCACTGGCGCGCTTTATCAGGAACCTCGGCAGCAGGTGCGCACAGGTGAGCTCTGGCGTGCAGGTGAGCGCTGGCACGCTATATCGGCAACAGTAGGAGAGCGCCTGTGCGCTAACTCCGAAACCTCAGAGGGGTCAGCTGAACGTTGGCGCGCATGTTTTGCATGGCGCGTAAGGGACGTATGAGGTAATTTGCGCGTACGCCCTTGTTGCCCCTAAGGGACCGGTGCCTGTTTTATAAAAACACGTTTAGTTGGCGCCCACAGCGCATCAGCAGCCAGGAACGGCGACGGCAGGTCAGCAGGTCTGACAGGTGGAAGGTCGGCGTGTCCTTTGTAAGGACGACCTTCCACCGAAGGGGATCGCGAACAATACGCAGAGAGGTCCAGAGTTGTAGCAGGAACAGTCGGAGATCGATGACGAGTCTCCTCTGCGGCGGACTGCGGCGATGACGACGAACCGAAGAGGCGCCTCCTCACACCCTTGTGAGGTGAAGGAAGGCCTCTCCGGCGAAGAGGAAGGCAAGCCTTCCGGCGTATGCGCCCTCTGGGGGCCGTTGGGTCAGCAAGCTGACCATCAGCAGTCCTCCGAAGAGGAGTCTGTGAGTGAACTCCCCCAAGGGGGAGAATCACCGGCAGGAGAGACTGTTGGACTTAGTTCCTCCCTCGAAGGTTGAGCAGAGGGAGAAACTAAGCCTTCAGCAGATTCCGCATCGGATAGCTCTGCCACCACAACGTCGACGATAGACAGAGGATCAACCTCTGCCAACGTCGGCGATTGGTTGACAGTGGCACCCAACCGGATGATGTCAAACAAGGCTTCCTTGGAGGGCGAACCTTCGAGCCCCAAGGAAGACCAAAGCTGAAATAACTCAGTTACATTAACATTTAAATTTAAATCCTCCCCCGGGGGAAGAGGTGGAGCTGCCTCACTAGGGGAGGCAATGCCATCTCTCGAACCTCGAGGTAGGGAAACAGAACCATGGTCTACGCTACCACTCGACAATTTCTCGGAAGAAACCGATTGAGTGGGAGCTTCGGAGGAGGTTTGGGCCACGGAAGAAGAGTCCTTGGGTTTTTCTCCATTCAAAGAAATCTTCGAAGGAGAAATATCCCGCCTGGACTTCTTCTTCCGTCGCCGAGAAAACCTCTCCCACTGGGAGGTAGACCACTCCCTACACTCACCACACTTATTAGTTCTATCACACCATTGGCCCCTACAGTAAGGACAAAGGGTGTGAGGGTCCGTCTCGACTGCCGACATAAATGTACCACAAGGGCGGTCGGGTAATCCAGGACATTTGCGCATGATCGCAGAGGCCAACTTCACAAACAAACCTGTAGGAGAAAAAGCAAAAAGACATTAATGGCTGTCAGAGAGGAGAGGGTGAGAGCGGACACGTCCGACTACCACCCGAGCCGAGAGTAAAGTGACCTCAAGCACAGGTGTGTGAGGGGGGGGGGGTTTAGCAGGTTACCCTCCCTGACCCCCCCCCCCGCTAACTAGCGGTGGGGTAGTAAACCCTCGTTAAAATTCTAATGGCTCGTCATTTCAACTACGCCGAAAGTAATATCCCCTATTAAATAGCGTGGTTTGTATATCAGTTACGGAACAAATAAAATATTTTTCTCATACACACAAACCATCAAGCTTTCTTTGACACAAACCATTATTTATTTCAATGTGGGACGAAGGCTGTACAGAAATGGGCAATGCCCTATTGTTAACCTTTTTACCCCCAGGCTATTTGGAACTTTCCAACCCTTAACCCCCAGGGGTTATTTTTTTCCAAGCACATTTTGCAGTATATTTTTTTTTTTTATTGCTCTAACAGCCCTAATTTTTGTCATAGAGAGGTCAGGTTGGTCACATTCTCTTGGAAAATGCCTAAAGTTTCTCAAAAAATTATCAAAAATATGCAAAAAAAAATGTAAATAGCAGTTTTTTGTAAGGACGTACCGGTACGTCCATGGGGGTAAAGGGATGAGTTTTGTGAAACGTACCAGTACGTCCTTTGGGGGTAAAAGGGTTAATATACCGTAGTAAAGCCTCAGGAGGTAAAATGGTTACCTTGTTATTTGACATTTTATCAGATGATATACTTCTTTTTCTAGAGCTGTTGGCAGTACTAGGTTGATTTTAATGCATTAGCAGGGACCTCATCCTTATAAGGGAAAGGTCGTGGTCAGTGTGCTGATCAGGAGCTGCCACAGGCGCAGGAAAACAGGACTGTGGCGGGGTATGGACAGAAGATTCCACAAGAACGAACAGCTCTGCTCTTCTAAGTCGGCATTGCTAGCTGACGAAATAGAAAAAGAACGAACAAAAAACTCCCTCGTATGGACCACCTAACCCACAGATGGGAAAGGTGTCCCCCGAGAGAACAGAAACATACTAAGGACTGCACACTCCCTTTGCCGGTTGAAAAAAAAAAAAAAAATCAGCTGACGAAAAAAACTACCTGAGAGAACCACTAAACCCACCAGTGGGAAAGGGGTTCCCTAAAGGGGAGCGGACAGGCTAAAGACTATTCACTCCCTCCACCAGCTAAAAATAGCCGTTGGCCCATCGTCGCATGAAGGAGTGGGAAGTCAAATGCTGTAAAAAAGAAAAAAAAAAAGTTTTATTACAGTTATTAATTCAACTTAATTACTGAAGAAAAAAAAATTCGAGAAAACCTAACCCGGATAACAGGAATGGTGTTTCTTTGCAGAGGATCTACCGGTCACCCATGTAATGAGGGAGAGCGGCGTCGTCAGCAAGGAGGAGTAAGACTGAAGTCAAGCTCTGGCTAGACCACAAGAGGTTTTTCTCTAAAGAACTCGCAGGTAGAGAGTGACATAAACATCCAAACGGAAAAGGAGTATTCACACGAAGAAGACTCCCCTACAACGGAGGCCGTACCACCTCCGCCGGATCACTCGAGAAAGGCCCCCAGCCTACGGGATGCCCAGCTTCTAAGAGGGAAAGATCATTAGAGAAGGGTCTCCATCCTCAAAAACCTTCCACACTACACTGTCATACAAACAGCAACATTCACTATAATGAAAGAGAGAGCTTAAATATATATGAAAACATTACATGAATGTTTTAACATATAAAAACATAAGTCTATATAAAAATATAAGTACCTGTAAAAAAAAAAAAAGTAAAATATTACATAAATGTTTTCATATGTAAAAACATAAGTCTATATAAGAATATAAGTAAAAAAGAAAAAAAAAAAAGCCAAATGGCCAGTTAAGTTTGGGGCAGAGAGAGAGACATCTTTATCACAACCAAAAACAAAGTGGGTGCTCAGCCCAGGTGTGTGAGTGAGCAGTTTAGCTGGCTACCCCCCACCCCCCAGCTGACTAGCAGTTTGGGTGACTATCCTTTGCTAAAAGTCTTATGGGTCGTCTTCAGCTTCGCTGAAAGTAATATCCCTATAAATAGTGAAGTTTGTATACAGTGACGGAACAACTAACAGACATAAGAGCAGAGCAACAGCACATTTGTACTGGTTGTGGCCAAAGACTAAAGTAGCTATTCTGTGACAGGCATGTGAGGAGGCCTTCCTTCTTGCACCACCCATCATTACCAACTAAAGAACATTGCTAATGATTCAATGGCTATTAATGAACTGCTTAAGAAATCCCTATTTTAAAGGATATATGGTTTGTACAGTTCAGTATATGCATATAAACATGTACAATACTGTAAGTATAAATAAAATTACCCTTACCCTCCAGGTAGGTATAAATTTTTCCTTCCACTCTTGGACACATTCTGACCACACTCTCCCTTCCAATATGGTTATGCCAAGATAAAACTGAGATATGCCAACTGGAGCAAATAATATTTGCTCCAGTCCTGCCTAAGGGGAAACAAAACAAAATAATATTAGTACATGGAAAAATGTTATTTTCATTAGTAAAATAAATTTTTGAATATACTTACCCGGTGATCATATAGCTGTCAGCTCTGCTGCCCGACAGAAAAACCTAAGGACAAAATACGCCAGCGATCGCTATACAGGTGGGGGTGTACATCAACAGCGCCATCTGTCGAGCAGGTACTCAAGTACTCCATGTCAACACAGAACCAATTTTCTCCTCGGCCCACTGGGTCTCTATTGGGGAGGAAGGGAGGGTCCTTTAATCTATGATCACCGGGTAAGTATATTCAAAAATTTATTTTACTAATGAAAATAACATTTTTCAATATTAAACTTAGCCGGTGATCATATAGCTGATTCACACCCAGGGGGTGGGTAGAGACCAGCATTATATGTTAACATTAAGAGCTAAGTATTTTGTATTTCATTTTAGCAGTTATTCAAAATAACAAACATAAAATTAATAAGTACCTGGTAAGGAAGTCGACTTGAACAATTACTCTGCCTCTTTAAGTACGTCTTCCTTACTGAGCCTCGCGATCCTCATAGGATGCTGAGCGACTCCTAGGAGCTGAAGTATGAAGGGTTGCAACCCATACTAAAGGACCTCATCAAAACCTCTAATCTAGGCGCTTCTCAAGAAAAGAATTTGACCACCCGCCAAATCAACCAGGATGCGAAAGGCTTATTAGCCTTCCGGACAACCCAAAAAACAACAATAAAAAACATTTCAAGAGAAAGATTAAAAAGGTTATGGGATTAGGGGAATGTAGTGGTTGAGCCCTCACCCACTACTGCACTCGCTGCTACGAATGGTCCCAGGGTGTAGCAGTTCTCGTAAAGAGACTGGACATCTTTAAGGTAAAATGATGCGAACACTGACTTGCTTCTCCAATAGGTTGCATCCATTACACTCTGCAGAGATCTGTTTTGTTTGAAGGCTACTGAAGTTGCGACAGCTCTAACTTCATGTGTCCTTACCTTCAGCAAAGCATGGTCCTCCTCATTCAGATGGGAATGAGCTTCTCGAATCAAAAGTCTGATATAATAAGAAACTGCATTCTTCGACATAGGTAAAGAAGGTTTCTTAATAGCGCACCATAAAGCTTCTGATTGTCCTCGTAATGGTTTAGTACGTCTCAAATAGTACTTAAGAGCTCTTACAGGGCATAGTACTCTTTCTTGTTCATTTCCAACCAAATTAGAAAGGCTTGGAATATCGAACGATTTGGGCCAAGGACGAGAAGGAAGTTCGTTTTTGGCTAAAAAACCAAGCTGTAAGGAACATGTAGCCGTTTCAGATGTAAATCCAATGTTCCTGCTGAAGGCGTGTATCTCACTGACTCTTTTAGCTGTTGCTAAGCAGACGAGGAAAAGGGTCTTCAAAGTGAGATCTTTAAAAGAGGCTGATTGAAGTGGTTCGAACCTTTCTGACATAAGGAATCTTAGTACCACGTCTAAGTTCCAACCTGGTGTGGCCAACCGACGCTCCTTCGAGGTCTCAAAAGACTTAAGGAGGTCCTGTAGATCTTTGTTGTTGGAAAGATCTAAGCCTCTGTGACGGAAGACTGCTGCCAACATGCTTCTGTAACCCTTGATCGTGGGAGCTGAAAGAGATCTTTCCTTCCTTAGGTATAAAAGGAAGTCAGCTATCTGAGTTACAGAGGTACTGGTTGAGGATACTGATACCGACTTGCACCAGCTTCGGAAGACTTCCCACTTCGACTGGTAGACTTTAAGAGTGGATGTCCTCCTTGCTCTAGCAATCGCTCTGGCTGCCTCCTTCGAAAAGCCTCTAGCTCTCGAGAGTCTTTCGATAGTCTGAAGGCAGTCAGACGAAGAGCGTGGAGGCTTGGGTGTACCTTCTTTACATGCGGCTGACGCAGAAGGTCCACCCTTAGAGGAAGTGTTCTGGGAACGTCTACTAGCCATTGCAGTACCTCGGTGAACCATTCTCTCGCGGGCCAGAGGGGAGCAACCAACGTCAACCTTGTCCCTTCGTGAGAGGCGAACTTCTGCAGTACTCTGTTGACAATCTTGAACGGGGGGAATGCATAAAGGTCTAGATGGGACCAATCCAGAAGAAAGGCATCTATGTGAACTGCTGCTGGGTCCGGAATCGGTGAGCAATAAATTGGGAGCCTCTTGGTCATCGAGGTTGCAAACAGATCTATGGTAGGCTGACCCCACAAGGCCCATAGTCTGTTGCATACATTCTTGTGAAGGGTCCACTCTGTTGGGATGATTTGACCCTTCCGGCTGAGGCGGTCTGCCATGACATTCATGTTGCCTTGAATGAACCTCGTTACTAGCGATATGTTTCGATCTCTTGACCAGGTGAGGAGGTCCCTTGCGATCTCGTACAACGTCATCGAATGAGTCCCTCCTTGCTTGGAGATGTACGCCAAGGCTGTGGTGTTGTCGGAGTTCACCTCCACCACCTTGCCTAGAAGGAGGGACTTGAAGCTTCTCAAGGCCAGATGAACTGCCAGTAGCTCCTTGCAGTTGATGTGCAACGTTCTTTGAACCGCATTCCACGTGCCCGAGCATTCCCGACCGTCCAATGTCGCACCCCAGCCCGTGTCCGATGCGTCCGAGAAGAGAATGTGGTTGGGGGTCTGAACAGCCAGTGGCAGACCCTCCCTGAGGAGAATGTTGTTCTTCCACCAAGTCAGTGAAGACTTCATCTTTTCGGAAATAGGAATCGAGACCGCTTCTAGCGTCTTGTCCTTTCTCCAGTGAACAGCTAGGTGAAATTGAAGGGGTCGGAGGTGGTCTCCCTAACGCGATGAACTGGTCCAGTGATGAAAGCGTCCCTATCAGACTCATCCACTGTCTGACTGAACATCGGTCCTTCTTCAGCATGTTCTGGATGCATTCTTGGGCTTGACTGATTCTAGGGGCCGACGGAAAAGCCCGAAAAGCTTGACTCTGAATCTCCATTCCTAGGTACACTATAGTTTGGGATGAGACGAGTTGGGACTTTTCCATATTGACCAGGAGACCCAATTCCTTGGTCAGATCCAGAGTCCACTTTAGATTCTCCAGACAGCGACGACTTGACGAAGCTCTTAGAAGCCAGTCGTCCAAATAGAGGGAGGCTCTGATGTCTGCTAAATGCAGGAATTTGGCAATATTCCTCATCAATTTCGTAAAAACAAGAGGTGCCGTGCTTAGGCCAAAGCACAGGGCTTGAAACTGGTATACAACCTTCCCGAAAACGAACCTTAGAAAAGGTTGGGAATCTGGGTGGATGGGGACGTGAAAATAAGCGTCCTTTAGGTCTAACGAGACCATCCAGTCTTCCATCCTGACCGATGCTAGAACCGACTTTGTCGTCTCCATGGTGAATGTCTGCTTTGTGACAAAGACATTCAGAGCACTGACGTCTAGCACCGGCCTCCACCCTCCTGTCTTCTTCGCCACTAAGAAGAGACGGTTGTAGAAGCCCGGGGATTGATGGTCCCGGACTTTGACTACCGCTCCCTTTTGTAGTAAGAGAGACACCTCTTGCTGCAAAGCTAGTCTCTTGTCCTCCTCTCTGTACCTGGGAGAGAGGTCGATGGGAGTTGTTGCTAGAGGGGGCTTGCGCAAGAATGGAATCTTGTACCCCTCTCTGAGTAACTTCACAGACTGTGCGTCTGCGCCCCTGTTCTCCCAGGCCTGCCAGTAGTTCTTGAGCCTGGCTCCCACTGCTGTCTGAAGAAGGTGGCAGTCAGACTCTGCCTCTAGAGGACTTGGAACCCTTCTTCTTGCTCCCACATTGACCTTCGGCACGAGCACCTCCTCTGCTGGAGGCTCTGCCACGAAAGGGCGGAATGAACCTTGACGCTGGAGTGTCCATCCTGGGTCTAGGCACGGAGGGCAAAGGGGTGGCTTTGCGTGCGGATGACGCAACCAGGTCATGAGTGTCTTTCTGGATCAAGGAGGCGGCAATCTCCTTGATCAACTCTTCAGGGAAGAGGCACTTCGAGAGAGGAGCAAACATAAGTTCCGACTTTTGACATGGGGTGACTCCAGCTGACAAGAAGGAGCAAAGGTGATCCCGCTTCTTGAGGACCCCGGACACGAAAGAAGCCGCAAGCTCACTAGAACCATCCCGTATGGCTTTGTCCATGCAGGACATAATGAGCATGGAAGTTTCCTTGTCAGAAGGGGAGGTCTTCCTGCTCAACGCTCCCAAACACCAGTCCAAGAAGTTAAAGACTTCGAATGCTCGAAATACTCCTTTCATTAGATGGTCCATATCCGAAGGAGTCCAACAAATCTTGGAGCGTCTCATGGCCAGCCTGCGGGGAGAGTCTACCAGACTTGAGAAATCGCCCTGGGCAGAGGCAGGAACTCCCAAGCCGAGAACTTCTCCCGTGGCATACCAGACGCTAGATCTGGAAGCAAGCTTGGCCGGGGGAAACATGAAGGCTGTCTTCCCAAGCTGCTTTTTGGACTGCAACCAATCTCCCAGTACTCTTAAAGCTCTCTTGGACGAGCGAGCGAGTACGAGCTTCGTAAAGGCAGGTGCGGATGACTGCATGCCTAAAGCGAACTCAGAGGGAGGCGAGCGTGGTGCTGCAGACACAAACTGATCAGGATATAAATCCTTGAACAGCGCAAGCACTTTCCTAAAGTCTAAGGAGGGAGGCGTGGTCTTGGGTTCGTCGATGTCCGTGTGTTGGTCGTCAAGATGTGCAGCTTCGTCATCATCAGAGAGTCCATCGTCTGAATGTTGAGGAGGAAGCGGCAAAGGAGTAGGTAAAAGCTGGGCGGCTGAGTCCGGCAGCACGGGTGCATGCGTGGCTGCACTGGACCCAACATCATGGAAACGTTGGTCAGTCTGTGAACTGGCAACAACCATAGCTGTGTGGGGACACAAGGCGTCTACTCCTGACTGCGGTCGAGTAGCGGAAACCACAGTGGGTTGCGGAGGTTGACGCACAGCGTCAAAACACGGCAACTTAACTCCACCCTCCTGTTGTTGTGGTAACACGCGAACATCAACGGAGGGTTCCGTGCGTCGGTGAACGTCAACGTGCGTCTGGCAGGGTCGACTGCGCATGGGTGGAGGAACTCTCACAGCTGGAGTGCGGGAGCAGGCAGCCTCAGCGTCTACTGGGCGCACAACCGTGGTTGGTTGTAGGCTAACGGGTGCAGCGTCAACCTTCTCCGCACGATACTCCTGCATGAAAGAAGCTAACTGAGTCTGCATAGACTGTAGCAAAGACCACTTAGGGTCTACAGCAGCAGGTGCGGCAACAGACGGTGTTACTGCCTGTTGCGGTACCACTTTGCCTCTCTTAGGAGGTGTGCAGTCGTCGGAAGACTGCAGCGAGTCCGAACTGACCCAGTGGCTACACCTGGGCCGTTGGACTTGCGCGGAAGGGACCTTGCGTTTAAGAGGCTGTGAGACCTTGGTCCATCGTTTCTGGCGTGAAACCTCTTCCGCAGACGAGGAATGAACGGGCTCACTCGTCTTCTTGTGGGTGGGGCGATCTAGGAAAGATACGTCCGAAACCACGGAGGGAACGTCTGTCCGCTGATTAAAGCCTGTCGAACCCTTTGGTCGTACGACATTGCTTCTCCCCTGGGCTTGGGAGCTTGCAAGAGGTCCCGGACTGGGAGGACGACAGGCACGAACAGACGCACCCTCATGCGTAACACTAACACTTTTCACTGCACCAACACTCACTTCACTTCCCACTGCACTTTTACCCTTCAACTCCCTGACGTCAGCCATGAGTTGGTTGCGGTCACTCGCCAATGACTCGACTCTCTCACCCAGAGCCTGGATGGCACGCATCATATCTGCCATCGAAGGTTGATGAGTGCTAGAAGGGGGGTCGGGAGCAACCACTACAGGGGAAGGAATAGGTTGTGGGGCATGGGGAGAGGAAAAATCAACTGAGCGAGACGAACTCCTCCTGACTCTATCTCTCTCTAGCCTACGTGAATATTTCAGGAAATCTTGAAAATCGAATTCCGAAAGCCCAACGCATTCCTCACATCGATCTTCCAATTGACAGGTTTTACCCCGACAATTGGAACAAATGGTGTGTGGATCGATAGAGGCCTTCGGAAGACGCCTTGAACAGTCCCTAGCACTACACTTCCTGTATTTGGGGACTTGAGAAGGGTCAGACATCTTGAATTAGTCAAAGGGGGGATTCAAAATCTATCCAAGTCGTCAACAAATAATCCAAAATTCAATAAAAGAATGCAAGGAAGTATTGAAGATAACCTCTGCACAGCGAAAGCTAATAACCAGAAATGAATACTTCACCAAATAACGTGAAAATCAATCCAGAAAGCAACAGCGTATTTAGTAGGTCTTGCCAGTGGCACGACAGAGAGAAAATTGGTTCTGTGTTGACATGGAGTACTTGAGTACCTGCTCGACAGATGGCGCTGTTGATGTACACCCCCACCTGTATAGCGATCGCTGGCGTATTTTGTCCTTAGGTTTTTCTGTCGGGCAGCAGAGCTGACAGCTATATGATCACCGGCTAAGTTTAATATTGAAAATTGATGAGACCAGGAAATTAGTAACTGTATGAACTTTTAATTCCTAAAAAATTGATTTTGATACTAAACTTGGTTCTTTCTTCATAACACAGTAATACATTTTCTTTATTACACATGCCTAAAATTTCAAATTTCATACCTTAAATCAACTTGAGCTATTTTACCATGTACTAGGAGGCTTACTTTCAAAACGGCATGCCTGAATAACTGTCCTTTGACAAGTTTTCCCGCAATCTTCACCCAAACATAGACTGTTGGTGCTGTAGCAAAGGAGCCAAGAACAAGATAACGCAGTGACTCGAGAGGATCATAATGATCTCTTGTTTTGTCCAATGACTGCTGAACTACATTTGAAGCAGGCCATAACACAGAGTAAGTAATCATTCCACGCAATACAGGATATTTTTCTGTTACTTTTTTTAACATTCTTAGTATGGCTGTCATACTTCAGAAATGCTTATGTACCAATTCTGAGAATTCTGAAAATAAAAAGCAGAATAAAAATTAATCTATAAAGGAAAAAATTCCCTTAAGGAGTCTTAACTTAGAATATGCACATTATTCACAGAACTGGTAATAACCTGTCATTCACAGTACTGTGCAGTACAGTATTAGCCAATTTTTATGTAAATATGTTATTTTCATTAGTAAAATAAATTTTTGAATATACTTACCCGATAATCATGTAGCTGTCAACTCCGTTGCCCGACAGAATTCTACGGGAGGGATACGCCAGCTATCACTATACTAGAAGGGGGTGTACTCACAAGCGTCACCTGTGGCCAGGTACTACAGTACTTGTTGTTGACGCCACCTCACTTTTTCCTCGGTCCACTGGTTCTCTATGGGGAGGAAGGGTGGGTCAATTAAATCATGATTATCGGGTAAGTATATTCAAAAATTTATTTTACTAATGAAAATAACATTTTTCAATATTAAACTTACCCGATAATCATGTAGCTGATTCACACCCAGGGGGGTGGGTGAAAAACCAGTGTACAAGACTAAAGGATAGCTAAGTATCCCGTATTTCATATAATCAGTTATCCACAATAACAATGAAATAATAAGTACCTGGTAAGGAAGTCGACTTGAACCGTTACTCTGCCTTTAATAAGATCGTCTTCGTTACTGAGCGCAGCGTTCCTCTTGGAAGGCTGAATCAACTCAAAGGTGCTAAAGTATACAGGGCTGCAACCCATACTAAAGGACCTCATCACAACCTTTAACCTCGGCGCTTCTCAAGAAAGAATTGACCACCCGCCAAATCAACAAGGATGTGGAAGGCTTCTTAGCCGACCGTACAACCCATAAAAAGTATTCAAGAGAAAGGTTAAAAGGTTATGGGATTATGGGAATGTAGTGGCTGAGCCCTCGCCTACTACTGCATTCGTTGCTACGAATGGTCCCAGGGTGTAGCAGTACTCGTAAAGAGACTGGACATCTTTGAGATAGAATGATGCGAACACTGACTTGCTTCTCCAATAGGTTGCATCCATAACACTCTGCAGAGAAGGGCTCTGTTTGAAGGCCACTGAAGTAGCCACAGCTCCCACTTCATGTGTCCTTACCTTCAGCAAAGCAAGGTCTTCTTCCTTCAGATGAGAATGTGTTTCTCTAATCAGAAGCCTGAATAGTAAGAAACTGAATTCTTAGAACTTGGTAAAGAAGGTTTCCTGATAGCACACTATAAGGCTTCTGATTGTCCTTGTAAAGGTTAAGACCTTTTTAGATAGTACCTAAGAGCTCTAACTGGGCAAAGTACTCTCTCCAGTTCATTCCCCACCAAGTTGGACAGGCTTGGGATCTCGAACGACTTAGGCCAAGGACGTGAAGGAAGCTCGTTTAGCAAAAACCGAGCTGCAAGGAACATGTAGCCGTTTCAGATGTGAAAACAATGATCCTGCTGAAGGCGTGGATCTCACTTACTCTTTTAGCTGTTGTCAAGCACACGAGGAAAAGAGTTTTTAATGTGAGGTCCTAAAAAGAGGCTGATTGGAGAGGTTCAAATCTTGATGACATAAGGAACCTTAGGACCACGTCTAGATTCCAGCCTGGAGTGGACAACCGACGTTCCTTTGAGGTCTCAAAAGACCTAGGGAGGTCCTGTAGATCTTTGTTGGTGGAAAGATCCAAGCCTCTGTGGCGGAAAACCGCTGCCAACATACTTCTGTAACCCTTGATCGTAGGAGCTGAAAGGGATCTTACTTTCCTTAGATATAACAGGAAGTCAGCAATCTGGGTTACAGTGGTACTGGTTGAGGAAACTGCATTGGTCTTGTACCATCTACGGAAGACTTCCCCTTGAGACTGATAGATTCTGAGAGTGGATGTTCTCCTTGCTTTGGCAATCGCTCTGGCTGCCTCCTTCGAAAAGCCCCTAGCTCTTGAGAGTCTTTCGAAAGTCTGAAGGCAGTCAGACGAAGAGCGTGGAGGTTCGGGTGTACCTTCTTTACGTGAGGTAGACGTAGAAGGTTCACTCCTAGAGGAAGAGTCCTGGGAATGTCGACCAGCCATTGCAGTACCTCTAAGAACCATTCTCTCGCGGGCCAGAGCGGAGCCAACCAACGTCAGCCGTGTCCCTTTGCGAGAGGAGAACTTCTGAAGTACCCTGTTGACAATCTTGAACGGCGGGAATGCATACAGGTCGAGATGGAACCAATCCAGCAGAAAAGCATCCACATGAACTGCTGCTGGGTCTGGAATCGGAGAACAATACAATAGGAGTCTCTAGGTTATCGAGGTAGCGAACAGATCTATGGTTGGCTGACCCCACAGGGCCCAAAGTCTGCTGCAAACATTCTTGTGAAGGGTCCACTCTGTGGGGATGACCTGACCCTTCCGGCTGAGGTGATCTGCCATGACATTCATACCGCCCTGAATGAACCTCGTTACCAGCGTGAGCTTTCGATCTTTAGACCAGATGAGGAGGTCCCTTGCGATCTAGAACAACTTCACGAAAGAGTCCCTCCCTGCTTGAAGGTGTAAGCCAGGGCTGTGGTGTTGTCAGAGTCCACCTCCACCACTTTGTTAAGCTGGAGGGACTTGAAGTTTATCAAGGCCAGAAGAACCGCCAACAACTCCTGCAATTGATGTGAAGTGTCCTTTGCTCCTGATTCCATGTTCTCGATCATTCCTGTCCGTCCAAAGTCGCACCCCAGCCCGTGTCTGATGTGTCCGAGAGGAGACGGCGGTCGGGTTTCTGAACAGCCAAAGGTAGACTTCCTTGAGAAGAAAGCTGTTCTTACACCACGCGAGAGAAGACCTCCTCTCTTCGGAAACAGGAACTGAGACCGTCTCTAGCGTCATGTCCTTTATCCAGTGAGCAGCTAGATGATACTGAAGGGGGGGAGGTGGATTCTCCCTAACACGATGAACAGGGCCAGCGATGAAAGTGTCCCTGTTAGACTCATCCACTACCTGACTGAGCATCGGTTCCTTCTCAGCATGCTCTGGATGCATTCTAGGGCTTGGAAGATCCTTGGGGCCGACGGAAAAGCCCGAAAAGCTCGACTCTGAAGATCCATACCCAGGGAGACAATGGTCTGGGATGGGATGAGCTGAGACTCCTCAAAATTGACCAGGAGGCCCAGTTCCTTGGTCAGATCCATAGTCCATCTAAGAATCTCCAGACAGCGACGACTTGTGGGAGCTCTTAAAAGCCAGTCGTCTGACGGAGCCGGACACAAGATCATGGTACTGCTGCACAGTCTGTGAACTGTCAACCATGGGGAAGCGAGGAAGTACAGTGACAACCCGAAGCTGTCTAGACTGTCTGGGTCGTACAGACAACTCCTTATCGGGTTGCTGAGGTTGCCGCACTGCGTCACAACAAGTCACTTCTGCTGGTTGTTGAACGTCTTCCCAGTGACACACTGACTCCGTAAACAAAAAATCCTTTAACAAGGACTAAGCTTGGACTGTATGTCTTGCAACACAGCTCAAGGTCTATGGGAGCAGGTGTGGTAACAGACGGGGTTAGTGACTGAAGTGGAACCATTACCTTCCCTGGAAGCATGTTATGCTTAAATAAAAGTCCATAGGAGGCTACGCAGCTAAAGGCTCCTCTCCAAATGACAGAGTCCTCAAGGGAATATCAGAAGGAGGGAGAAAAGCACTTTCTCATCTACAGGGACCATATCCGAGAAAAGTTAAGTTCTCTCAGAGAGGGTTTCAATGGTGCAAAAGCAGCAGACTAGAAGGCAACATTATGAAACTGCTTGACAGTCTAGTGAGTTGGCAACAACCAAAGATGTATGACTGAGAAGCATGCGGTAAGGTATGCAGAGCATGTTGTATGCAGAGCATGCTGTATGCAGAGCATGCTGTATGTAGAGCATGTTGTATGCAGAGCATGCTGTATGCAGAGCATGTTGTATGCAGAGCATGCTGAATGCAGAGCATGCTGTATGCAGAGCATGTTGTATGCAGAGCATGCTGTATGTAGAGCATGTTGTATGCAGAGCATGCTGAATGCAGAGCATGCTGTATGCAGAGCATGTTGTATGCAGAGCATGCTGTATGCAGAGCATGCTGTATGCAGAGCATGCTGTATGTAGAGCATGCTGTAAGGTAAGCAGAGCGTGTTGCATGGCGTTTAACATTTCTCAGAAATTCCATGACCAGTGCTAGAGTGCTTCATGCATGCTTGCATGGGGTTTTAATATCAACATAATATTTACCTTACATTCATAACTCATGATTCATTTTTGTTTTGAAGATATTTTTGCCATATTTTGCGATATTGTTAAAAATATATTGCAAGGAATACATATATATTTTTATATAAGTAAGACAAATAACCTCCATTATCATAATGTTTGTGTAGGCATACATGTATATGATTACAAATGCAAGTTATGAAAGTAATGAGGTGTTATTATTGTCATTTGTTATTTCTCAAGTTGAGGAGAAAGTGGCAGATGCATGCGTTGAGGTGGCTGACTCATAGCATGAGGTTGCTGCCTCAAGAGTTGCGCTTGCTGTAAGGGTTGCGGATGCGCAGTAGCAGGTTCCTGAGGAACGAGTTAAGGTTCCTGAGGTGTGAGCTGCGAGAGTTGAGATAGCGGCTGCGCAGAACGCAGTTCTTGTCTCGCGAGTTGAGGTTCCTGAGGAGCTAGCCTAAGCTGCAGCGAGTGCTGAGGTGGCTGCCTCATTGATGGAAGAGGTTGTCGTACCTCAAGAGATTGTTGCCTCGCTGGTGGAACCGCAAGCGGAAGCGGAGGAAGTAAGGCATAAGACTCCTGCTCCCATTGCTGAGGTTGCCTTAAGGAAGGTTAAGGTTGCTGCACAACGCTGGTAACTGGCAACTCAGAACGCGGTAAGGTAGCCTGAGGAACCTCAACTTCGTACGCCTGGCAGACTGGACTGCGGTGAGGCGGAGCTCTCGCAGGAGGAGGCGGAGGTTGCTGCACACCGCTGGTAACTGGCAACTCAGAATGCGGTAAGGTAGCCTGAGGAACCTCAACTTCGTACGCCTGGCAGACTGGACTGCGGAGAGGCGGAGCGTTCGCAGGAGGAGGTGTAACCTTCTCAGCCTGAAACTCACGCATTAAGACCCCAAGCTGCGACTGCATGGACTGCAGCAAAGTCGTCTTGGGATCAACAGACGATAAGGTCTGTTGTGGCATCGCCTTACCTCTCTTAGGAGGTGTGCAGTCACCTGAGACTGAGGAGAGTCAGAGCTAACCCAATGACTGCATCCGGGTTGTTGAACTCTAACTTCGTACGTCTGGCATAGGTCTGGACTTTACGTTTAAGAGGTCTTGAGACCTGAGACCAGCGTTTTCTCCCCGAAATTTCTTCTGCAGACGAGCAAAATAAGGGCTCAATCGTCTGCGGGTGGGAGTGACGGTCTCTTAAGACACGCCCGCAACCACCGAGGATACTTCTGTGCGCCGATCAAGGCCTGCCGAACCCTTTTGCCCTTCGACATTGCTTCTCCCCTGGGCTTGGGAGCTTGCAAGAGGTCCCGGACTGGGAGGACGACTGGCACGCACAGAAGTACCCTCACGCACAACACTGACACACTTTGCGCTAATCACTTATCACTTTTGATTTTCTGTTTGCACTTATTTCACTGAACTCGAAACTTTAAGTGGTTTGTACCTGAAACACGCAATTCTATCCTTTCTCAAAAGTTAGTAATTGCGAAAACAGAATTACAATGTAACAGAAAAATCTAATGAAAGATAAATAATTCAGTGGCTGGAAAGAGACTAAACACTAGATCAAATAAACTACGTTTAAAATCTCTCACCGCATAAAGCTTGAGAACAAGAAAAACTCTAGAAACGTTTACCTTCTTCCCCTAAAGAGACTAGGGAGAAGAGCAAAAACGATAACAACGTTACTCGCTTGAACGAAACGTTTATCCTCCTCTTTCTCCCTCCGTCTCTATCTCTCTCTCTCTCTCTCTCTCTCTCTCTCTCTCTCTCTCTTGACTTAGAACCTGAGAGAAGAGCCCAATCATATATATCGTTAAAACATATTATTGTTAAAGGAAAATATTTCCCAAAATGAAAAGTTCCTTTGTAGAATTAAAACCATTAAGTTAAGAAAGAATGAACAAAACGCTAGACACGGTTACTCTTACTGCAACGTGACACCGTGAAAATTCTCTCTCTATCGTAACGATAGAGCGCAAGTTGAACGTTCTGAAACGTCAACAACTGCAGAGACAAAACAAAACGTTAGTTCAACTTTGAAAACAGTACGAGACTATCAAAGAAATTCTTTCAAAAACATTAAAATAGCATAATATGTTAACAGGTAAAACCGAAATGACGGGCTCAATGTTAATTAACTTCGGTACAAGAAAAGACCGCCTACCATTAGGAAAGGTCGAATATATAAAAATTAATTTTAATAATTTTATAATAAAAGGAAGTTAATCGAAGAGGCCTATAAAAGGCGGAGAGATATAAAATAAATCTATAACTTTTGTTAAGCAAAATTAAGAAAGAGAGTCTATACTCTCTTAGACACCAACACTTCCGTCTAAGGGAAGGGTCGGCCATTTAAAAGTGAAAGAGAGTTCATTCTCTCTTCGTCACCATAATTAAATTAATTCCAAAAGCTAACTAAGCTAATATAGAAGTTTCTAGTATAGCGAATAGCTGCAAATTTTAGAGAAATACTTCACCAAACCGTGAACAATACTCCAAAATCATAAGCGTATCCAAGAACGTCTTGCCGGAAGCACGACAGAGGAATAAGTGAGGTGGCGTCAACAACAAGTACTGTAGTACCTGGCCACAGGTGGCGCTTGTGAGTACACCCCCTTCTAGTATAGTGATAGCTGGCGTATCCCTCCCGTAGAATTCTGTCGGGCAACGGAGTTGACAGCTACATGATTATCGGGTAAGTTTAATATTGAAAAATCACAAATTTCAAAAATAATTTGTATTTTTCCTAACTATACAAACTTTGAATCCTTAAATAGGAGTATGCTTTCACGTAGCTGGAACTCGGCTGACAAGATTCATAACAAGATGTTGGTAGTTACTGCTGGGTGTTGGGGAAGCCACAGTGGTGAGAAACTACTACTTCCTACGCCGTTCAAATCTCTCCCAAGGGGAGGCAGGCCACACTCTACAGTCTATGCAGGGAGAACGCTGCTCGCAGCAATGCCCTCTGCACAAAGGACACAGAGAATGCTGGTCGGTCTCCAACGAAGACATGAATGTACCGCAAGTAGCACCCTCATGCCTTCGAAAGATTTGCATGAAGGCAATCAAAGAGAAAACACGCACACCTGAAAAGAAAAAAAAATACAAAAAAGTCCAATGACAGTCTGGGGAGAGAGAGGACACGTCCAATCTCTGCTGAGCCAAAAGAAAAAATGGCGTACCTCACTGTTGTGAGAGTATTTATAGAGGCGGCTGGGTACTTCCTGGCCACCTGCAGCCTACCCGCTTAAGGGGTTAGGAAGGGTTGCCACCTCGTACTTTAAGCCTAATGGCTACCTTCCAGCTTCGCCGAAAGATAATCCAAATAAATAACGTTAGGTTTGTTAGTATAGGAACAACTGTAGTTATTTATTTGGATATTATATCGGCAAAGCTGGAAGGTAGCCCCTAGACTTAAAGTGCGAGGTAGCAACCCTGCCTAACAGCTTGAGCGGGCAGACCGGGGGTGGCTGGGGGTACCCAGACACCTCTATATATACTCTCACAGATGTGAGATGTGAGCTACGTCACTTTTGATTACAGGTAGAACTTCTAGGGGACAAGTGATGGCGGGCTGATCTATATAAATAACTACAGGTTTGTATTAGTTAGTGAAAAATACAAATTATTTGTCATTTGTTCCCATACTAACAAGCCTTCCGTTATTTATTTGGATGACTCACTCTTAGGTGGGTTGAAGTCCTAATTCTGGCATGGACATGGACCCAGTTTTACCTAGTGCAGTAAATGTCTATGGTCTAGGGAAAACTTTAACACCTCGCTAAAATATACAAAGTGAGTATACTGTAATAGTGGCCTGAGCAATTCAATGTAATGAGAGTTTGTCGTCTTTTATGAACACATTCCGAGTTTATACAGGAATAGCAAGACGTTTCCCATTGTTTACCTAGCAGAAAACAATGGGGACGTGATCAATATATAAATTTATGACATACTAGGCTACACAAGGGAAATGGAGTTTTTATGATAAAACAAAGTTTTATGAATACTTACCTGGCAGTTATATATATATATAGCTGAGTCTCCGACTGCGGCAGAATTTAATAGAAAATCGCGGCAACCGCCTTGTGGTGGTTGTGTGGTTAGATGGTTAACAACCCTTACAGGGTGGTACTTGGAATCATTCCCGTTTTCTGTTCCTCAGATTATCTTTGCCCGACCTGTCTCCTGAGGGGAGGTGGGTGGGCTTTAAAATATATATATATAACTGCCAGGTAAGTATTCATAAAACTTTGTTTTATCATAAAAACTCTATTTTTATGAATAGAACTTACCTGGCAGTTATATATATATACTGTAGCTGATTCACACATTTGGAGGAGGGAAACAGACAGAAAAACATAGTTGGGGAAACAACAAAAGAGTTGTAGGAGAACAAACACCTTGATTCCTTACCTGCTAAGGTAGCTGACTTCAAAGGTAACTGCCTCTAGAGTCGCTTTCCCTTAGGAGTGTTCAGCCAGGAGTAGACCTGCTACGCTGCAAACAACTCAATCGAGTCTGTCAAAGGGGTAGGACCAACAACTTGACTAGACTTCAGAAAACTACCTTCCCATATAATAAAAACCTGCAACCTTACTAAAGCTAACCATCTAACCTTGCAGAAATAGATATAAACTATCTATCTGGACTGAGGGAACCGTACCACAAGACGAGGACCTCAGACAACCATAAAAAACACAAACCCATATACAAGTACATAAACTAAGGTTGAGTGGGGGTAGTAACTCCTTTGCCTAATACAGAAGCCGCAGCTACGTATGGGCCCAAGGTATAACACTTGTCATAGTCCACTCTTACCTCTCTGAGGTAATGAGAAGCGAAGACAGAGTTGCTCCTCCAGAACGTTGCGTCCATGATCTGCTTAACTGACCTATTTTTCCGGTATGCCAGCGAAGCAGCAATGGCCCTTACTTCGTGAGCCCGTACTTTTAACAGGGCGAAGTTTTCTTCCTCACAAAAGAGGTGGGCTTCCCTAATAGTTTCCCTCAGGAAAAAGGACAAAGCATTCTTTGACGGGTTTTTGAGGATCCTTCACCGAACACCATAAGGAGTTGGAAGCACCCCTCACGCTCTTAGTGTGGGCCAAATAAGCCTTGAGAGCCCTAACCAGGCAGAGGAGGCTTTCCTGTTCCTGACCCACTAGATTCGTGAGGTTAGGGACTTCAAAAGTCCTGGGCCAGGGTTTCGAAGGGTTCTCATTCTTGGCGAGAAAGTCGAACCTCAAGGCACAAACCGCTCCATTTAGGGTGAAGGCTACACGCTTCTCGATTGCCTGGACCTCGCTGATCCTCCTGGCAGTCGCTAGAGACAAAAGGAAGAGGGTTTTCTTAGTCACATCTCGCAGAGAAGCTTGCGAGATAGGCTCAAACTTCCTGGAGCACAAAAACTTAAGCACCACATCCAGGTTCCAAGAAGGGGGTCTTAAGTGCACCTGCTTCGTTGTCTCAAAAGACCTAATGAGGTCCTGCAAGTCCTTATTCTGAGATAACTCTAAGCCTCTATGCCTAAAGACGGTTGAGAGCATGCTCCTGTATCCTTTAATGGTAGATACAGCCAGCTTAGCATCCTGCCTGAGGTACAAAAGAAAGTCTGCAATCTGGCTTAGAGAGGTAGAGGACGAGGAAACCTTGCGCCTCCTGCACCAAGCTCTAAAGGTCTCCCACTTTGACTGGTAGACTCTTTGTGAAGAGATCCTCCTTGCCCTGGCAATAGCTTTCGCCGCTTGTGCCGAAAAGCCTCGAGATCTAACGAGCTTCTCAACAGTCTGAAGGCAGTCAGATTGAGAGCGAGGGGGTTTTGGTGAAATCTCTCGAAGTGGGGTTGTCTGAGAAGATCTGGACTTGCCGGGAGTCTTCTTGGAAAGTCCATCAGCAACCCTACCACTTCGGTGAACCATTCCCTCGCAGGCCAGAATGGAGCCACTAGGATCATTCGTCCCGAATCGAGGAGAGCGAATTTCCTGACAACCAGATTGATGATCTTGAACGGGGGAAAGGCATACATGTCCAGCCCCGTCCAATCCATCAAGAAGGCGTCCACTGCAACAGCTTCCTCGTCCGGGACTAGGGAGCAGTAGTTGGGGATCCTCTTGTTTAGACCGGAAGCGAAAAGGTCTATTACCGGTCTGCCCCACAACTTCCAGAGGCTCCGACAGACATGCGGGTTGAGAGTCCACTCTGTAGGAAGGACTTGTCCCCTCCTGCAGAGCATGTCTGCCCTGATGTTTCTCTGCCCTTGAACAAACCTTGTCAACCGCTGGGTCTCGTTCTTGTTCGCCCAAAGGAGAAGCTCTCTCGCAGTTGAGAACAGAGAGAGGGAGTGAGTTCCCCCTTGCTTCCTTATGTACGCGAGAGCTGTGGTGTTGTCGGAATTGATCTCCACAGTCTTTCCCGACACCGAGGTTTTGAAGGCCTTGAGCCCTAACAAAATGGCCATCAATTCCTTCCTGTTGATATGCCAACTGACCTGACTCCCTTCCCAAATACCTGAGACCTCTTTGTTCCCCAGTGTTGCTCCCCAGCCTGACTCGGACGCGTCTGAGAATAACACTAGGTCGGGGTTCTTCTTGAACAAGGAGATCCCTTTTCCCAACAGAGCTGGGTCCAGCCACCACATTAAAAGATCCTTGATCTCTGTCGGAATGGGAAAAGAAAAAGTGTCCTCCAGGATCTTTCTCTTCCAAACCTTTGCAAGGAAGTGTTGCAGAGGCCTTAGGTGCAGTCTCCCCAAAGGGACAAACTGCTCCAGGGAGGAGAGAGTTCCCAGCAGACTCATCCACTCCTTCGCTGAGCATTCCTGCTTCCTCAAAAAGTCTTTGACTTTGTCCAGGCACCTGGTCTGCCTCTCCTGGGAGGGAGAAGCCTGAAAAAGAACTGAATTCAGAACTATCCCCAAATAGAGAATAGTCTGATTCGGCTCGGTCTGAGACTTCCCCCAGTTGACGATGAGTCCCAGGTCCTGAGTCATCGTATAAGTCTTCATTAGGTCCTCCAGACATTTCTCTTTCGACTGTGACCGGATCAGCCAATCGTCTAGATAGAAGGAGACCCTTATTCCCTCCTGGTGTAACCAGCCTGCCACATTCGCCATTAGTCTGGTGAAAACTTGGGGAGCTGTGCTGAGACCGAAGCAAAGTGCCCTGAACTGGAAGCACTTGCCCTGGAACACAAACATCAGATATCTCCTCGAAGACGGATGAATGGGGACGTGAAAATAAGCGTCCTGCAGGTCGAGAGAAACCATCCAGTCTCCTGGACGAACTGCAGCCAGCACTGACTGAGTCGTCTCCATGGAGAACTTTGTTTTCTCCACGAAGGCGTTCAGAGAGCTGACATCTAGGACTGGTCTCCATCCACCCGAGTTCTTGGGAACCAGAAACAGGCGATTGTAAAAGCCTGGGGAGGCGAGGTCTTGAACCGGCTCTATTGCTCCCTTGACCAACATCTGGTTGACTAGCTCCAGAAGAGCCTCTCGTTTCCCCGCGTCGGTGTACTGAGCCACTAAGGCTAGGGGAGAGTCTGAGAGAGGTGGTTTCTTTAAAAAGGGGATCTTGTAACCTTCCTTGACGACTGAGAGGGACCAGGTGTCCGCCCCTCTCCTTTTCCAAGACTGCCAAAAACGAGACAGTCTTGCCCCTACTGGTGTCTGGAGGACTTCCATCTCATTTTTTGGACCGGGGCCTAAACGCACCCCTGCTGGTCCTTAGCCCTGACTCTTGTCTTCTCCCCCTAAAATCCGCTCTCGAGGAGATCCTGCCCCGAAAGGGCTGTTGAAACTTCTTCTCCTCCTTCTTCAAAGGAGCAGGAGCAACAGGTAAGGTCTTTCTAGCCGACCGAGACAAAAGGTCCTGAGTACCCTTCTGAGCCAGAGAAAGGGAGATATCTCTGACCAGAGCTTCAGGAAAAAGATGACGTGAAAATGGGGCGTAAAGTAGCTCCGACTTCTGGGCAACAGTCACAGATCTAGAGGTAAAGGAGCACAAAAGGCCCTCTTCTTTAAGACCCCTGCTGAGAAAAGGGAAGCCAATTCATTAGCTCCATCCCTTAGAGCTTTGTCCATGCAGGACATGATATTCGTCAGGTCCTTCGTGTCCTCCAGGAGTTCAGACTTCCTGGCCAGAGTCCCAAGAGACCAGTCCAGGAAGCTGAAAACCTCGAAAACCCTGAAAATTCCCTTGACGAGGTGATCAAGCTCCGACATGGACCACATCACCTTGGCAGAGTTTAAAGCATGCCTTCTTGCCGAGTCCACAAGAGCCGAGAAGTCACCTTGGGAGGAGGCAGGCACTCCTAACCCCAAAGGTTCCCCTGTCTCATACCACATACCGGCCTTGGAAGCAAGCCGAGACGGTGGAAAAGAAAAGGTGGTCTTGACAGCTTGTCTCCGTTCCTTCATCCAATCATCCACTTTAGCGAGAGCTTTCCTGGCCGAAATTGAAAGTTTCATTTTGATGAAGGCCGAAGACTTAGTAGCTTTCTTCCTGGTAAATTGAGACTGAGGAGAACGAGGGGCCGAAGGTTGAAATTCCTCCCCATAAAGTTCCAAAAGAGAGCGAGAAAGAACCTTGTAATCACTAGAAGAGTCGGCAGGTTTTTCTTCCTCTTCCGAAATATCTTTGAGGTCCTGCTCAAGGATAACATCCCGAAGAGTTGGGCTGCCAGCAGTCTGGCAGCGAGAGCTGTTTGAATCCTGGCGCCAAGCGCCGCTAACATCCAGTCGGCGAGAGGCTGTATCGTCACGATGACGAGAAGCGGTATTCGTCACGATGACGAGAAGCGGTATCGTCACGATGACGAGAGGCAGTATCGTCACGATGACGAGAAACGGAAGCGTCCTGAAGATGCAGGCTGCCTTCGCCTTGAAAATGCAGACTGCATTCATCCTGTTTCCTAAGAAACGAGGCAGTAACGTCCTGGCGTTTCGAAAGAGAAACGGAATCGTCACGGCGCCGAGAACGAGAGGCAGTATCGTCCTGGCGCCGGGAGAGGGGGGAAGGAAATTCCTGGCAGCGTGCCGATGAAGAGGGTGTGCATTGTCGTACGGCCGACGAAGTGCGCAGAGGTTTCTTGGGAGAGATACTAAAATCTCTCTTAGAAGATGATCTCTTAACAGGCAAAGAGACGTCCTTACGTCTGACAGACTGAGAAGGGTGGCTGAAAGCTTTAACTAACGATGAAAGTTGTTCCTGCATAACAACCATGAAAGCTTTAGCAACCTCCGCTGGCTCTCGCGGTGCCGAAGACGGCAGTTGTCGTATGGCTTGACTGGGAGCGCTGGCAGAAGAAGTAGGGAGTCTAGCAGGATTAACTGGGCTAAGGACTTTCTGTTTCGCCAATTTAACAGGAACAACATCGAAATCGTCTTCCGAAGGATCAGGATCTCGGCTACTCGAACCGGGAGAGGGAGAGCGAGACTGCACGTCCTGGTTCCACCCTCTCTTCATTGGTCGATTCGTAATGACAATTACGTCTGGGAAATTATCAGGCGAAGACACAAACGTATCCGACACGCCTTTCCTACGGCGGTCAAGAGCAGCCTGGGAGATCGCAACAGGACTGTCTGAGGCGACGACTGACCGAGGATAAGCACCTCTCACCCCCTTTTGGCTTTCGACGTACCTTCTCTCTTGGTCCTGGGAGCTTGGTAGAGGTCTAGACCTAGGGGTATGACAGATTCGATCAGTCGCCACCTCCACTGCACTTTCACAAGCACTAATTTCACCTACACCCTTACCTTTAAAGGCCTCCAACTGAGCTTTAATGGCCTACAATTCAGCAGCTAATTTAGCATACCCAGGGTCATCCGTAGGCACAGATCCTGTAGAAGGGACAGGAGTCACTACATTTGGGGAAGGAATACCTTCCAAAGGGGTTACAAGCAAAGGGTCAATAGATAAATCTAAACTAGGCTCACTAGCAGACTTTGACTTTGATTTAGCTCTTCTAACTCTATCAATCTCAAGTTTGCGCACATAGCGCTTCATAGCTAACCAATTATCATCACTTAAAACCTTGCATTCCTTGCACTTATTATCTAAAGCACATTCAAACCCCCTGCAACCCATACAGATAGTGAGGGTCAACCGAAACTTTCGGCAACCTCACCTTGCAAATATCATTCGCACAAACAAGATAATGAATTTTCTCACTCATGATAATAAAGGAAAAAAGACAAAAAAAAAAAAAAAAAAAACACGATTGCCAAATCCCAACACAGTGTACTTCACCAAAAACGAAGTTCAAAAAGGCGATGAAGGGAATGCGATCCGAAAAAACTCTGAAAGGCGGACCAACGATGTTGTCAATCCGGCCGGCAGAGATAATCTGAGGAACAGAAAACGGGAATGATTCCAAGTACCACCCTGTAAGGGTTGTTAACCATCTAACCACACAACCACCACAAGGCGGTTGCCACGATTTTCGATTAAATTCTGCCGCAGTCGGAGACTCAGCTATATATATATAACTGCCAGGTAAGTTCTATTCATAAAAGTGATAATTACCTGCAGAGGTTGAAGACAGCTTGTAGAAAGACCCATGGTGATGTATCCCAAGAGAGGGGGAAGATGAAGAAAGGAAAAGCCGGACATACTCTCATTCATCCCAGTCTTAACAATGGTAACCAATGCCCTCAACCAACTGCTACTTGTCCATCAAGGAGTCTGAGGTATTTTTAAACCACTTGTTGAGCAGACACCACAAAACCGATAGTTAAAGTATCGAGCCTCCTGTGGGTCACTTCTTTTACAGTAGATAATGGGTTGTGAAGGTATTTTATCTCTTCCACACACCCGCTTGTAGTACTTGCAACATAAAAGTTGCGTTTAAATGCCAAGGACGTACTAATGCCCCTAACATCATAGGCTCTAGGTCGTCGAGCCGGAGGAGGATCAGGAGCCAAGGCTCTTTCAATCACCTGGCAAATCCAGGAGGAGATAGTGTTCTTAGTGATCCTCCTCTTTACCTTACCGGAGATAAAAAACAGAGGTGTTGGTCAGGGCCGTGTTACTGCAGTGCGTTTAAGATAGTATCTTAAACTCCTCACTGGACATAGTAACAACTAATCTGGGTCATTGGTTACAGAACGGAGACTCGCAATCTGAAACAGCACGAATCTAGGGTCCAGTACCCCAGGATTTTGACTCTTAGCAATAAACTCAGGGACGAAGCCGAGTGTCACTTCCCCCCATCCCCTTGAATGGGAGAAATCATATGAGAGGCCATGAAGTTCACAGACTCTCTTTGCCGAGGCTAAAGCGAGCAGGAAAGCCGTCTTCAAAGTTAGGTTTCGGTCAGATGCATGGCGTAATGGTTCGTAGGGAGGTCCTTTTAAGGATCTCAAGACGCGAACCACTTTCCAAGGCGGAGTGCTAATCTCTGACTGAGGGCAAGTGATCTCATAACTTTGTAGGAGTAAAGAAAGCTCCAACGAAGAGGAAATGTCTACTCCATCTTAAAGGCGAGGCTCAAGGCTGAGCGATAGCCTTTCACCGCCGAGACTGAAAGAAGCTTTTCCTCCCGAAGGTATTAAAACTCCGCTATTACTGGTATAGAGGCATCAAGAGAGGAGATATTCCTTCCACGACACCAAACCCAGAAGACACTCGATTTTGCCTGGTACACTGAAGCCGAGGACTCACGGAAGTAGCCGGACATTCTTTCCATAACTTGCGGTGAAAAACCCTTCTGAGAGTAGATGCTGGATAGACTCCAGGCATGAAATTGAAGTGACTGCAAGGTTCAGTGGAAGATGTTCGCATATGGTTGTTTGAGTAGATCTGGTCGTGGAGAAAGCTCTCTCGGTAGATCTACTAGAGGTTGCAGGAGGTCCTGAAACCACTCTGCATGATGCCATAGCGGAGCTACAAGGGTCATCCTTAGATTTTTGGATGCTCTGGTCTTGTTGAGCAGTCTTCTCATTGGACAGAATGAGGGAAAAGCGTACACGTCTATGCTGTCGCACCGTTGTTGAAATGCATACTGCCATAGAGCCTCAGGGTACAGGACTGGAGAACAGTACAGCAAAAGCTTGCTGATCCTAGATGTTGCAAACAGGTTTACAGTCGGGAACCCCAAAAAGTGAGGACTTTGTTGGCTATCTGATGATTCAAAGACCATTCAGAGCCTACTACCTCAGTCGCTCAGCTAAGATTGCCTGTGAGCACATTCCTCTTGCCAGTAACGAAGTGAGCCGATAGGGACACCAAATGTTCTTCTAACCATCTGAGGATCTTTACTGCAAGATGGCGTAGAGGCTGCGAAAAGGTACCGCCTTGTTTGTCTATGTAAGCCACAACCATGGTATTGTCGCTCATCAACACCAAAGAGTGACCTGCTAGCAACTGTTGGAACTGATGAAGGGCTAGGTATGCTGCTCTCATCTCAATGAGATTTATGTGCTGATACCTTTCTGATTCTGACCAAAGGCCGGAGATCATGTGATGCACCAAGTGAGCCCCCTACCCTTCTTTTGATGCATCCTTGAAGAGTATCAAGTCTGTAGTAGGGAGGAGATGATCCTGACCCCTGCGAAGGTTTTCGTTTGCCATCCACCAACTCATGTCCGTCAACTGCTCCTGAGTAATAGGAACTCGAATGTCCGGTGAATCTGAGTGTTGGCCACACAGATTTTCGCTGCCATTGCAGGGATCTTATCCTGAGCCGGCTGTTTGGAACTAGACGGAGGAGAGAGGTTAGGTGACCTAACTGACTCAACCAACGAGAGGCTGGAAGAACTTCCTTTCTGAAGAAGGGTGAAGCTAATTCTCTCAGTCTGTGTACTCTTTTGTCTGATGGGAAGGCTCTGTTGGACGGTATCTATTATTATACTGAGGTACAGTATACCAGTCTTTGTGAAGGTCGCAGTGATGACTTTTCAAGATTTATTAAGACCCCCAGATCCTGACAAAACTCGTGAAGCATATATCGGTGATGAAGAAGGGTAGTCACCGAGTCAGCCACGATTAGCCAGTCATCCACTTATCTGAGGAGACAAATGCCGTTCCAGTGAGCCCAAGATGACACTAGGGCGAACACTCCGGTAAAGACCTGAGAAACTGTCTCGAACCAAAGCATATTTTGTTCTCGTGTATGAACCTTAAATACTTCCTTGTGACGGATGAATTGGGATCTGGAAGTATGCGTCTTTTAGATCCAGTGTGCGCATGAAGTCCCTTGGTCGAACCACCTGAACGACAATGTCTGAACCGAATCTGTTGAACAAACTTGTTCAGAGGGGAGAGATCGATGGACTGGTCGACCGCCACTAGTTGCCTTTTTCACTAGAAAAATTTGACTGTAGAAGCCTGGGGACACATCCGCAACTTCTTGGAGAGCACCCTTCTGCAGCATGGTCTGGATATTTGGCCGTGAAGGCCAGCTACTTTGCGGATCCCTTCGCATAGAAGCTTAGATGCACCAGATCCCGAGTCAGAGGAGGGAGAGATTGATTGAACGGGACGCGATACCCTAGGGAGATTACTTCAACAATCCAAGGATCTGCCCCCTGGAACTGCCACCCCTGCCAGAGGTGCAGCAGGCATCCTCCCACAGGTGGTAGGTGAAGAGGAATGCCATTCCTAGTGGGAGTGTCCACGTCGGCCACTGCCCTTCGCTCCCTTCTTTCTGGCCTTTGGACTGAAAGGGCAGCTTAGACACCTTAGCAGTTCCTGAGGACCTAGAGGTTGAGGGATGAGAAGATGAAGGTGCTTACTGACTGTGAGAAGACCTTGATGTCATAACCCTATGGAGGAGAGAATTGGTCAAGGATTTCTTCCAGCCCTTGCAATCTCCTCTGGAATGAAGAGAGAAGAACCCTCAAGGGTGGAATTCCTCAACCAGAAGACTTCCCCCTTCGGCACCTGCTTATGGAATTTCCCAATACGACCCGACGAGGTTTAAGAAAAAAAAAAATTATTTTTGCCATAATTTTTCGTTCATGTTGGTTGCGCGTGATATCGACCTGCGAGACCTCAGTTCGGTGTGCGCAGCAGTCGGGTGAGGACGCATTTCATCCCAGCTATTTTCCTTATGCTATTTCTGAGATACCCTTGGGTCGAGCTCGACCCATCAATACCTAATTAAGGCAAGTTGTGTAATATCAAAGTTTTTATATAATTATCAAATGTGCAATAGTTTTTAGGCGTGTATGAAAAAGGATTGTTGTAAAGTGTTTGTGAATGTCTTCTACCCAGTATGTTTTTATAAAATAGTTTATAATTTTTCCTGTTTTTGTAATTTTGTACCTTTATGACAACTTAATTATGATCATTATTTGGGGCCGGTTTAGTATGTGGCCTACCTTTTTTATTCTGGTTTAGTATGTGGCCTACCTTTTTTATGCCGTCATGGCCGGCGCAATTTTCCCGGAGCCTTGCGTCCGTTAGGGGGTAGGTCGAAGCGGCAATCAAGCCGCCTTTGTAGGAGCCCGGCCGGCATCGCAATCCACCCGGCAAGCGGGGAGATTGTAGAATACCAGCCAAAGATGTTGTGATGGCTAGGCCATCACTAAAGGACTGAAGGGGAAGATAAAACGGTCTTATATTTTGTGCCGAAAGAAGGTGGCACATCTGCCTCCCACTATCGGTCACAAGCACAGAAACATAGTTTCTATACCGGCGCCGTCTTGGGCGGCAGAGGAATAACGATTCCTCCACCTACGACATTGCCGGATATAAGACATGTCTTCTAGACCACAAGGGAGAAGATGGCGGCAATTGTACTACTACTTTCAGTTGTGGGCTAGGGAAGCCGGGCTTCCTATGCCTGCAACTGTGAACCGGCAGGGGAGTGACTAGTCCCCCGTCAGTAAAGTTGCCGACAACAAGACTGAATACTCTGAGTTACAGTCGTAATTCAAAGCTGGGATACTAACCGGCAAAGAGGGAAGACAGAAACACTAGCCTAGTCAAGCTGGAGTACACTACTCCTATGGCAAGACCAAGATAAGGTTGTCGCCAACACTCAGAGGGAAGGTAGGGTTTACCCATAAATCTCTAATAGAGACGAGCATCAAATTATATAAGTAATTCTAGGAGGTATGCTATCTCCTACTGAATTGATAAAACGATACAAGAGGGTAAATGGGGATAATGTACGAAAGTATACTAAAACGCAATAGGCTAGCCTAACGCGAGTCGGGATCTCGGCTACGCTACGTCACCGAGACCCTATCGTATACGATCGAAACGTTTCACAGAAGAGGAAATATTACGTGCATGATCTTATCTTCACTAGTATAATTTGCCTAAATAGCTATAATTCAATAAAGCTAAATATCGTTAACGTCATACTACTGACTAAAATGATATTTTCAATTTAAAATAAATTTTTGAATATACTTACCCGGTGAATATATAAATAGCTGACGTCTCCGACGGTCGACAGATTCCAAAAACTCGCGAGTGATCGCCGTGAAGGCTGCCGGGTGTGCCCACCAGCGCCGACTATCGGCCAGATACCGCATATACTTCTCAACCAAACCAGTTCTTCTCAGTCCGTAGGGTCTCTAACGGGGAGGAAGGGAGGGCCTTTAATTATATATATTCACCGGGTAAGTATATTCAAAAATTCATTTTAAATTGAAAATATCATTTTTAAATATTAAACTTAGCCGGTGAATGTATAAATAGCTGATTTACACCCATGGTGGTGGGTAGAGACCAGTATTAAAACAATAAAGGTGTATATGCTCAAGAGTTTTTGACAAATATTCAAAAAACAAACTTAAGTATAGGTACCTGATAAGGAAGCTGACTCTGATGAATACTCTGACTCATTAGTCCGCTATCCTTATGAAGCCCAGCGATCCTCTCAGGATGCTGAAAGACTTCTAGGAGCTGTTATAATCAGGGTGAACACCCCTACAACAGGACCTCATCAATACCCTTAATTCTTCGACATAGGCAAAGAGGGCTTTTTAACGGAGCACCATAAGGCCACTGAAAAAACCTCACAGCAGTTTAGTTCTAGATAAATAAAACTAAGAGCTCTAACGGGGCACAGCACTCTTTCAACTTCATTCCCAACAATCTCAGATAGACTGGGAAGTTCAAACGATTTAGGCCATGGACGAGACGGAAGTCCATTTTTGGCCAAAAAACCAAGCTGAAGAGAGCATACTGCTTTATTAGCGGAAAAGCCGATATTCTTGCTAAAAGCACGTATCTCACTAACCCTTTTCGCAGAAGCCAAGCTCACCAAGAAAAGTGTCTTGAGGGTAAGATCCTTCAGGGAGGCCGAACTTAACGGTTCAAACCTGTCTGACATAAGGAACTGCAGGACCACGTCCAAGTTCCAAGTAGGAGTAGAAATGCGACGCTCCTTGGAAGTCTCGAAAGACTTAAGAAGGTCTTGAAGATCTTTGTTATTAGATAGATCCAAATTTCTATGCCTGAAAACAGAAGCTAACATGCTTCTGTAGCCTTTAATGGTAGATGCAGAAAGGGAGAGACCATTTCTCAGATAAAGCAGAAAATCTGCAATCTGCGCTACAGAGGTACTGGAAGAGGAAATAGAGGAGGACTTGCACCAGTCTCTAAATACCTCCCATTTAGACAGATAAGTCCTGATGGTAGAGGATCTTCTAGCCCTCGCGATCGCTCTAGCTGCCTCCTTCGAAAACCCCCGAGCTCTAGAGCGTCTTTCGATAGGCTGAAGGCAGGTAGACGAAGCGCGGGGAGGCTTTGATGAAATCTCTTTACGTGAGGCTGACGCAGGAGATCCATCCGCAACGGTAGACTTCTTGGAATGTCTACTAGCCATAGAAGTACCTCTGTGAACCACTCAATCGCGGGCCAGAGGGGAGCAACCAACGTCAACCTGGTCCCTTCGTGAGAGGCGAACTGCTGAAGAACCTTGTCTAGGATCTAGAATGGTGGGAAGGCAAAGATGTCTAGGCGAGACCAGTCCAGCAGGAAAGTGTCTATGTGGGCTGCCTCTGGATCTGGAACTGGAGAGCAGTAAGTCGAGAGCCTCTTTGTCAGTGAAGTCGCAAAAAGATCTATGGTGGGTTGACCCCATGTCATCCATAGCTTCTCGCACACAGTCTTGTGCAACGTCCACTCCATGGAGATGACTTGTCCTCTTCTGCTGAGGCAGTCCGCTAAGACATTCATTTCTCCTTGCACAAATCTTGTCAAAAGAGAGATGTTACTTGCCTTAAATGGAGTTCCTTCTGATCCGTGGACCAAAGACCCGAGCATTCCAGACTGTCCAGTGGCGCTCCCTAACCCAAATCCGATGCATCTGAATACAACACATGGTTTGGGTTCTTGATCGCAAGAGAAAAACCTTCTCGAAGTCTAATGTTGCTGTCCCACCAAGTCAGACATGTCTAGACTGAGTTGGAGATTGGGATAGAGATACTCTCTAAGCCCTTCTCCTTGTTCCAATGGTTTAGGTGAAATTGGAGAGGGCAAAGGTTGAGTCTCCCCAGAGAGATAAACTACTCCAGCGATGAAAGAGTTCCCACGAGGCTCGTTCAAACTCTTACAGAGCAACTGTTTTTCGCTTGCAAGTGACGGACTTTTAACAGAGCTTGTTCCATTCTTGTGGGAGACGAAAACACCCGAAAAATTCGACACTATCTCCAACCCCAAATAAAGAATAGTCTGGGATGGAGTACTGTAAGTTACGACTTCTCTACGTTCACTATGAGACCTAGCTCCTTGGTTAGGTCTAATGTCCATTAGAGGCTCTCCAGACTGCGATTTAATGACGACGCCCTGATTAGCCAGTCGTCAAAATAAAGGGAGGCTCTGAATCCTCAAAAAAAGTAGAAAGCTTGCTACATTTTGCAAGAGCCTTGTAAAAACAAGAGGAGCAGGAATGAGGCCGAAGCACAGTGCTCGAAATTGGTACACTACTTTCCCGTCCACAAACCTCAGATGTTGTTGAAAGTTTGGATGAATCGGGATGTGGAAGTATGCATCCTGAAGGTCGAGAGAGACCATCCAGTCGCCTTCACTTACTGCTGCCAAGACAGATTTGGTAGTCTTCATCGTGAACTTTGTCTTGACAATGAACACATTGAGCGCACTTACATCTTAAGTACTCCTGCAGTGAACGTGGCTGCCAGTTCATTGGAGCCATCCCTTATAGCCTTGTTCATGCATGACATAATTGTACAGCAATACATTGACAGCTGGAGAGACCTTCTTACTTAAGGCTCCCAGGAACCAATCCAACAAATAAATACTTCAAACGCTCGAAAAAACTCCTAACAGGAGATGGTCTAGCTCTGAAGCAGACCATAAAATCTTGGAGCGTCTCATGGCTAGACGACGAGGAGAGTCCACTAGGCTTAAGAAGTCTCCCTGGGCAGAGGCAGGTACTCCCAAGCCGAGAACTTCTCCTGTGTCACACCAGACGCTCGAGCGAGAAGCTAATTAAGAAGGAGGAAAAGCAAAAGCAGACTTTCCTAAACTTCTCCTGGATTCCAACCAGTCTCCCAGTAAGAGCATGGCTCTCTTGGAAGAACAAGAGAGAACTGATTTCGTAAATGTAGGCGTCGAAGAAAGTCATGCCAAGAGTAAACTCAGACGACGGAGCAGCCGTTACAAAACGAGTAGGACAAAATTTCCCTAAAGAAATTCATAATTATAAAACAAGGGATTGTTGGACCACCGTAGGTTACTCCTCTTCTGAATGACTCCCCAAAGGTACATTAGTTGAAAGGGGGTCATCAACTTCTTCAGAAGGCACATCATCTGATAAATCTAAAGTCTTGCGAGAAGGAGATTTATATTCAGAATGACGTGAAGGAAAAGCCTGACAGGCTACATCAACTTGTATATGAACAGAAGTTAAAGTTGGAGGGTCGATGTCACGTTGTGACTGCAGAGAATGTTATTCTACTACACGTCGTGACAGAAGTGACTGACGTTCAAACGTCACGTAGTAACAGCGGGGACTGCTGTTCGATGCTATATCGTGACTACGGTGACTGACCCTCGACGTCACGTCATGTCTACGGTGTCTACCGCTCAACGTCACGTCGTGTCTGCGGTGTCTGCAGCTCAACGTCACGCTGTGACTGCGGTGGCTGACGTTCAAAGCGATCAAAGTTACATCGAGATTTATGCTCCGCATCTCGTTTAACAGCAAAGCTGACACTAGGGATAACGTCAGCGTGACGTAACAAAGCTCGTTTAGAAGGTTGAAGACCTGAATCACGTATCCCAGAACCGTGACGTACAAAAAGCAAAGGATCCTTTTGCACAGGAACAGGATCGTAAGCTTCTATTAAAGAAGAAAGCTTTAACAGCATATCTTGCAAAACCCTTAACTTCGGATCAACCTGTGACTGCTGTGGCTGACGTTCAAACGTCACGTAGTAACAGCGGTGACTGCTGATCGATGCTATATCGTGACTACGGTGACTGACACTCGACGTCACGTCGTGTCTACGGTGTCTACCGCTCAACGTCACGTCGAGTCTGCGGTGACTGCAGCTCAATGTCAGGCTGCGCACTCTGAATAGATCGTGACGTCGGAAACGTCTGTACATGAACGTCATCGCTATGAACGGGACTCTCATGATGACTACAGCTAGGACGTTGAACTTGTTCTGAAGGAACTAATTAACGTTCCAACCGTCTCGAAACCTTACGCCCAGGTTTTTAAAGAGACGAATCATCGGAAGACGAGGAGAACTTCGTCTCTCCTGTCTTATGGCAAGGACGTGCTTGACGAGCAACGTCTGATACCTTTGAGGGAACGTCTGTTCGTTGGTTTACACCTCTCACTCCCTTAGGTCCTACGACATTCCTTCTCCCTGGTGCAGGGGAGCCTGAAAGAGGTCTCGGACTAGGCAAGCGACAAGCACGAACAAACGAACCCTCCGCAACACTGAACATGTTTTTCGCACTTTCTTCACTGATATCGCATTTTTTAATAATTTCACATTAGACATGAATAAAGCTGATTTCTACCTGAAGCACGCAATTCTCCCTTAAATCAAAAGGTTAGAATTGCGAAATATGTCGTATAATGTAAGCACATTAGTACAAAATGAAACACATGCAAAAATTAATAAACATACAGTGAACCCTCGCTACTTCGCGGTTCGACCATCGCGGATTCACCACTTCGCGGATTTTTTCCATAACCCATATATATACAGTAATATATATATATATATGTATGCATGTATTTATGTATATATGTAGGTATGTATATGTGTATACATATAAATATATATATATATATATATATATATATATATATATATATATATACACACACATATATATATATATACATATATATATATATATATATATATATATATATATATATATATATATATATATATATATATATATATATATATATATATCTAAAGTAGGAAGATGTGATGTAGTTCTAAGGGAAAAGTATGGGAAATATGTCTGGGTAATAAGCAAAGCTCTACCTCCAGTTTGTTTCTACATTATGATCAGAGATAAATGTAAACAAAACATTGGTTGCCATTTTTTATCGTGCTTTTTAGCATGTTTAGGAAATGCATGATATAAAATCACCTTTAATATTTGTGCCTGTTTTAGTTTAGGGTACTGTAGTACATGCATTAAGTGTTCTGTACATTAAAGGGTAGTTTGTTAACAGTACTACGTACAAGGGAAGGTTTTAAAAGTCTGAATATACATGTTGAATAAATAGGTAAATATGGTGTCACTACTTCGCGGATTTTCACCTATCGCGGCCGCGACTGGAACCTATCTACCGCGATAAACGAGGGTTCACTGTATACATATATATCGAATAAAACGGAAATATATAAAGTTAAAAAGATCAGTGACTGGGGAGGAGACTAAAACTAGTTCACTAAGGACTACGTTTTCAATCTCTCACCGTACAGTGCCTTGGGATGAGAATAAAAACTAAAACGATTTATCCTCTCTCCCCGTACAGAGACTTGGGACGAGAGTAAAAATCTGAATCGAGAACAACGTTACTCGCTCCCAAACTCCTTGTACAGAGACTTGGGACGAGAATAAAGATCGGATCGTTCTCTCTCTCTCTCTCTTGTCACTCACAAGAGAATGGCTCACTCACTCTTCGTCAATAACAGATTATTTGACTAAAGGAAAAAACTAAAAGGACTAAGAAATTGAAAATTAACATGTTCCTTTAAATTAGTATCTAAAAAACTTCAGTTTGTAAGAAGAATGAACAAAACGTCAAAATCGATTTACTCTTTCTGCAAAGTGAAACCGTGATACTCTCTTTCTCTATCGTAACGATAGAGCGCAAACTGCGTAGCATAAATAAACCAAACGTAAGTTCATCTTTGAAAAACAGCACGAAGACTATTCAAAGAATAAATTTCTTAAAATATTTTCTAAAAATATTCATCTCATCAATCTAAACAAAAATAAAAGTTGAATGGGCTCAACGTTGTTTAACTCCGTTTTCCAAGTCAGGACCGCCTACAAAGAATAGGCAAAGGTCGCTTATAAACAAAAACATAAAATTTATCTCGGTGTTTAGTATAAATGGAAAGCTAATCGAAGAGGCCTAATAAAGGCGGGTGAGATATAAAATATATAGAGGTAAATCTATAAATATCAACAATAATTTATAAAGTGATAAAATAATTACTAAAAGCCTTTAACACACTTCCGTACACTGAGGGAAGGGTCGGCCATCTTTTCTCTATGGAAAAACCAGAGCGAGATTAAAAAAAAAGCAAGGGCAAAACCTTTTCCTCTCCTTTCAAAAGCATTTCTTTTGAAGATCGTATTGAATAATCCAACACGGCGAAAGCAATAAAACCAAAACCAAGTACTTCACCAATCGGTAGAAACTTAAGGTTAAGCGCGAGCGGAACCAATGTTGTCTGGACCACCGACAGAGAAGAACTGGTTTGGTTGAGAAGTATATGCGGTATCTGGCCGATAGTCGGCGCTGGTGGGCACACCCGGCAGCCTTCATGGCGATCGCTCACGAGTTTTTGGAATCTGTCAACCGTCGGAGACGTCAGCTATTTATATATTCACCGACTAAGTTTAATATTTAAAATAATCCAATAGTAGCAACAAGAACACTGAGAGCAAGCGGGAGATACACCGTGCTTAATTCGCTACTAATAAAGGAATGGGTTGCCATGCGTGGCCCTGTAGTAGTACGGGAAGGGGATCCAACAGGTAACCTTGACGGCTCCCCTTCATTTTCGCCACTCTTCCCCCTCAGAGTGAAAACTCTATTCAGGGTGAAGATTGCCATGTGTCGTATCAAGAAATACGTCCCCTGATATTATGCGATATCCTTAAGAAAAATTTTAAGGATACTCGCGACAGGAGTTAGAATTCTGGAGACCTATGGTCAATTGTCTGGGAGTATCACTGTAGCCAAATATCCCTTAGAAAGCTGCCAATAGGAAGCTTCCATCAGGACGATATGGCCATCTCACCCAAAAATAGATTTTTCGCTTTGCTTCAAAATCCGTTCTATAGTCAGTGTTGACAGTTTCCCTGCAGGGGGAAGGAAGCCCTAAGTTAGTTCTAAACTTAGCAGATATGACAAATAACGGTAGCGTCATATATTTATGTGGTTCGGGTGACCATATAGAAGCTGATTCAAGGTAAAGGCACTTATACAAACCCACAGATACAAATTCGTAGATAATTTATATTTTTCCTAACTATACAAACCTTAGCTATTTAATAGGGGTATTACTTTCGGCGTAGCTGAAATGACGAGCCATTAAAATTTAACGCAGGTTTACTACCCACACTGCTAGTTAGCCTGGGTAGGGGAGGGTAGCTTGCTACCCCCGCCTCACACACACCTGTGCTTGAGCTCACTTTGCTTGGAGGTAGGACTTCAAGGGGGATAGGGCTGGCGGGCAAGTTTGATTAAATAGCTAAGGTTTGTATAGTTAGGAAAAATACAAATTATCTATGAATTTGTCATTTGTTCCTTAACTGACATACAAACCACGCTATTTAATAGGAATGACTCACCCATTAGAAAGGGCGGACGTCCCAGCCAGTACTGGCTTTTTGGCTTTGCCCGGGGGCTCTTTATTTGAGTGTGTCAGCACCTGCACCTCGCTAGAACCTTGCTACGCAAGGACTGCGGCCTACGCAAGCTGTGTGTGAAGGTATAATGAAGTGTGACTAATCCTAGGAAGTTGACCTGAAATTCCTTAGATGGAAACTTAAGACAAAGACTCTCCCAATACCACCTCGTCAGGGTATGGGGACGTGACAGTATTAACTTAATACTAGGAACACAAGGGAACATGGTTTACCTGCAATGGTTTGAGGTCAGCTATGCAGAGAACCCAGGATGCTGCTTTCCCCAAGAGAGGGGATGATGAAGAAAAGAATAAGGGCCAGTCAAACCTTTTCATTCATGCAGACTAAAACTGGGTAACAATGCCCTCAACCTTCTGTTACTTGTCCAATAAGGAGCTTGAGGTTTTAAACCTGCTGTAGTGCAGCCACCACAGGGCCGATAGAGAACGTATCGAGGCTCCTGTGGGTCACGTCTTGCAGGTAGTGGGCTGTGAAGGTTGTCTGCCGCTTCCACACCCCAGCTTGAAGGACCTGCGTCACTGAAAAATTCTTTTTGAAGGCCAGGGACGTAGCTATGCCCCTGACATCATGTGCTCTAGGGTGACGTGACAGAGGAGGGTCTGGATTCAGGGACAAATGAATCATCCTACGAATTCCTCCCTGTGCTAACGAATAAAGCTGGCACACGAGGACGGACTGCAGCCGTTCTTTTAAGATATAGCCTCAAGCTCCTTACTGGGCATAGTAGGAGATGGTCTGGGTCATCTGTTAAAGAAAGGAGACTAAAAACCCGGAAGGAGTCGAACTGAGGGTCCGATACTCCCGGATTCTGAGTCTTAACAATAAACTCAGGGACGAATCTGAATATTACCTCCCCCCATCCCCTTGAATGGGCGATGTCATACGAGAGACCATGAAGTTCGCTAACACGCTTGGCCGAAGCCAAAGCTAGTAGGAACACCGTCTTCCAAGTTAGGTGGTGATCTGAAGCCTGGTGTATTGGTTCATAGGGAGATCTCTTAAGAGACCTGAAAACTCGAACCACGTTCCATGGAGGAGGTCTCACTTCCGACTGAGGGCAGGTAAGTTCATAACTTCGTATGAGTAGGGAAAGTTTCAGCGAAGAAGAAATGTCCATTCCTTTTAGCCTGAAGGCTAGACTTAAGCCTTTCACTGCCGAGACTGAAAGGCGCATTTCTTGAACAATTAAGAAATGTAGCATCTGCGGGTGATATCTCTTGGCAAACACTGAAATTTTTTTCGCATTACATAGGACTAAATGAACTTGAAGTTGATGATTTATTCAGCGAAGAGAATATTTTTATTTATACATGCCACGCCTTAAGACACACATCATCCCGTATTCGTATGCAGAGTCCAATAGAGGATTTTGATCGGAGCTATACGTTTGTTTATGAAAATATTAAAAATGAACTATATAAAATTATTAGCGATCAGTTTCAATTAAATTTTACAAAAACTATGGAGGAAGCGTGGATCAAGGCATATCTAAACGCACACACCGAAATAGTAGAACCAATGAGGAAGATCTCCGCTATTGTTATTATAGTGGCATCGAGTGGAGAGATACTCCTTCCACGACACCAACCACAGAAGACTTTCCACTTTGCCTGGTAGACAGCTGCAGATGACTTTCGCAGATGTCCGGACATCCTGACCGCAACTTGCTGCGAAAATCCTCTCTCAGCGAGGAGATGCTGGATAGTCTCCAGGCGTGAAGTCGTGGCGAAGCTACGGCTTTGTGGAAGATGTTGGCATGTGGTTGTCTGAGTAGATTGTGTCGTGGAGGGAGCTCTCTCGGTAAATCTGTTAGGAGTTGCAGAAGGTCCGGAAACCATTCCGAGTGATGCCATAGCGGAGCCATGAGAGTCATCGAAAGATTGACTGATGTACTGGTCTTGTTGAGCACCCTCCTCATCAGACAGAACGGGGGAAAGGCGTACACGTCGATGTTGTCCCACCATTGTTGGAAGGCATCTTGCCAGAGCGCCTTGGGATCCGGGACTGGGGAGCAGTACAGCGGAAACTTGAAGTTCAGCGCTGTTGCGAACAGATCAACAGTCGGGGAACCCCACAAAATCAGGACACTGTTGGCTACTAGATGATCCAAAGACCACTCGGTACTCACTATCTGAGACGCTCTGCTCAGATTGTCGGCGAGCACATTCCTCTTGCCTGGAATGAAGCGAGTCGATAGTGGAATCGAGTGGACTTCGGTCCATCTCGGTATCTCTAATGCAAGATGGGATAACTGCTTCGAAAAGGTACCTCCTAGTTTGTTGATGTAAGCCACTACTGTGGTGTTGTTGCTCATCACCACCACAGAGTGACCCGCCAGGTATTGTTGGAACTGTTGAAGGGCCAAAAAGACGGCCTTCATCTCTAGAAGATTTATATGGAGGCACTTTTCTGATTCTGACCACAGGCCTGAGGTCGTGTGGTGCAGTACATGGGCCCCCACCCTTTCTTTGAGGTGTCCGAAAACAGCATCAAATCCGGGGGGAGGACGAGAAGATCCACTCCTCTTTGTAGGTTCTCGTCTGTCACCCACCACTGGAGGTCCGTCCGTTCTGCAGGTTCCATGGGGATCATGACGTCTAGGGAATCGTAACCTTGATTCCACCGGGACTTGAACCGCCACTGGAGGGATCTCATCCTGAGGCGACCGTTGGGAACTAGACGAGCCAAAGAAGAAAGGTGACCGAGGAGACGTAAACACAATTGGGCTGGAAGTTCTTCTCGTCTGAGAAAAGGGCTTACGACCTTCCTCAGCCTTGCTATCCTGTCGTCTGATGGGAAGGCTTTATGGAGAATGGTGTCTATGATCATGCCTAGGTATACCAGTCTTTGGGTGGGAAGCAGAGAGGACTTCTCGAGATTTACCATGATCCCCATATCCTGGCAAAGTCCCAGAAGCTTGTCCCGGTGATGAAGAAGGGATGACACCGAGTCTGCTAGGATCAGCCAGTCGTCCAGATAACGGAGGAGACTGATGCCGATCCTGTGTGCCCACGAAGATATTAGGGTGAACACTCTGATGAAAACCTGTGGTGCTGTGGAGAGACCGAAACAGCACCTTGAACTGGTACACCTTGTTGTC
Organism: Palaemon carinicauda; assembly: GCF_036898095.1. NCBI lineage: Eukaryota > Metazoa > Arthropoda > Malacostraca > Decapoda > Palaemonidae > Palaemon > Palaemon carinicauda. Next base: position 151,675,940 of record NC_090726.1, on the reverse strand, counting down.
TAGGTTGAATCTTAAGTACTTGCTTGAAGACGGATGGACTGGGATCTGGAAGTACGCGTCCTTTAGATCCAGTGTACACATGAAGTCTTGAGGTCTCACTGCTAGTCTGACCGTGTCTGCGGTCTCCATGCTGAACGGAGTTTGTTTGACAAACTTGTTCAGAGCCGAGAGGTTGATGACTGGTCTACAGCCTCCAGACGCCTTCTTTACAAGAAAGAGTCGAGTGAAAAAGCCTGGGGACCCGTCGAGGACCTCTTGGAGAGCGCCCTTCTTCAACAGGGTCTGGACTTCTGCCCGAAGGGCTTCCCCCTTGCTGATTCCATGGCAAGGGAGCTCAACGACACTGGATTCGTCATCAGGGGAGGTAGAGATGTTGTGAACGGGACGCGATATCTCTGACTGATTACGGAAATCGTCCAGGAATCGGCCCCGAGTTGCTGTCACCTGTCTGCGCCACTTTGTAGGGGGACTGACAATACTAGCGTTTGCGGCCTCGGCTGCTCCCTCTAGGATTTTTACCTCCCCTGGAGGACCTTTTGCCTTTCCTGTCCATGACAGGAAAGGGCTTAGACACCACTGTCTTCGCTGCTACTGTCGGTTTTGTGGTCTTGGTAGGACAGGACTGCTGGGGTGCTGGAGGTTTATAGGGCTTGGATGTCAAACCCCTATGCAGGAGGGAGTCTTGGTGGGACTTCCTCCACCTCTCAGCAGCCTGTTCCACATCCTTAGGCTCAAACAAGTTCGTTCCTTCTAAGGAAGAATGCCTAAGCCTATTTATCTCAGTGCTAGGGACCTTCTGATGGAACCTCTCAGACACCGCATCCCGACATTTCAGGATGGTATTCGCCCACAAGTTCGAGACTTGGTGGGCCAGAAACTCGATGGTGCGAGTGCCTAAGAGGAAGAACGTCTCCATAGCTTTCCAGTTACGTTCTTTGGAGAAGTCCTCAGAGCGTATCAGGATACCTAAGGTCCCTAACCAGATATCCAGCCACGAAGTGGCTTGCATAGCACACTTCGCAACCTTCTCCTGGTTAAGGATCTCAATTGCCGAGAACGAGACCTGCCGGTTGGAGAGACTCTCAAGAGGGACTCCCCTGGTAAGCTCTTCCAAAGAATGGTGGAGAGGAGGAGCTAAACAAGGCTCCTCCAAGATCTCGAAGTACCTCCTCTGCTGTACGCGAGGAGGTGGGAGAAGCTTGTTGCCGGCACTGGAACGGTTGGAGGAGGCCAACTCAGAGAGCTGGACAGCGATCTTGTCCCTGGTACTTTTAACCCCCTGAGACCAGGGCAGAGCAGCACTGGCCTTAGAATAGAAGGTTTTTGAGTGCCAAATACGCGGTCCAAGACCGTGTCTTTTCCCTCTCGAGGGGGCATCTCTGGGTCGGCAAACCCATTGAGAGCCCTCATAAGAGTCAGGACCTGCCAAAATGCATGCTCTGACTCTTGTAGTTCTCCTCCAGATGTCAGACTTGCAGCGAAGTCTCCTGTCCCCAAAGGCTCTTCTTGGGGAGATTCGTGGACGTTCTCCGAGAGACTAGCTGGCTCCGTTCTAAGCCTTGACGAGGATTTTGGCACCGTCTTTGAGTCCTTTGACTCCTTCCTGGGAAGGATGTAGGACTCTAACATGGACGGAGGCAAGTTCTTCTCCGCCTCTACCCGGGAAGACTTTTCAACGCGAGGTGGGGTTTCCCTCATTGGTGCGATGGGGGAATGTCCCACCTCACGTGACTCCCCAGAGGATGGGAAATCCTCGTCCGACAGGGTAGGAGAAAAAGTCTGGGGGGGCGAAGGAGCTTGCCTCGAAGGCTTACGAGGAGACAACTTAGCTCTTGGAGAAGTCACCGCGTCTGAAACTCCTCTTTTTCTCTTCAGAGGGGTAGAGACAGCCAAGGATCTGTGCCCCAACTCAGCGGGAACAGGCTTGAAAGCCTGTGTAACTGCTCTGATTAGCGCACCGAACCATGGTTGTGGACTGACAGACGCGGTCAGACATTCCCTCTGGAGGGACAGGGATCGACGGATCCCTGGGAGGAGTTTCCATAGGGGGGTTCGCCTGAAAAGAAGAAACAGGGTTCCTGGACCTTCCTGCATGCTTCCCTTCCGCCGCAGGGCGCGCTGTTCTGCGCTTGCGGGGAGGGGAATGTGACGATGGCGACCTTGCCGTGCGCTGTCCAGCAGCCTAGTGCGCGGGAGGGTATTGACGGTCGCGCGGGGGCGCGTAATGGTGCTCGCGCAATAGAGAATACCCGGGGTCGCGCGCGGGAGACTGATGGCGCGGGCGATTGCGAGGGCGCGCAGGAGAGTGATGGCGCGTAGGAGCGCGCGCGGGAGACTCTGGGCTCGCAGGAGCTTGAGCAGGAGACTGATTGCGAGCGCACGCGGGTGAATGTTCGCGCGCGCATGATCAGGTCGTTGGACACGCGGGTGTGCAAGCAAGAGTTCACGCGCCTCAGAAGATGTCGCAGGGCGCGCTCGCCGGAGAAATACCCCTGGCGCGCAGTTGAAGCCTGTGTGCATGGGCGCGCATCTTGCAGTCTCGCCCGCGTATCCTCGCCCAGATCCGAAGATCGTGGGCGCGCAGGAGAGACGGCTGTGCGTGGGTGTTGGCGCGTGGGAGAGCGCTGGCGAGCGCTGATAAAAGGGAGAGCGCTGGCGCGTGGGAGAGCGCTGGCGCGTGGGAGAGCGCTGGCGCGTGGGAGAGCGCTGGCGCGTGGGAGAGCGCTGGCGCGTTGGCGAGCGCTGATAAAAGGGAGCGCGCTGGCGCGTAGGAGGTTTTTGGCGCGCAGGAGGTTGATGGCGCGCAGTGGTGTGCTGATGCGCAGGCGAGCGCTGGCACTCTACCCCAGGCAAAGCCTGGCGCGCAGGAGAACGTTGGCGCGCATGTCCATCATGGCGCGTAGGGGAAGTATGTGCACGATGGCGCTTACGCCCTTGATGCCCTGAAACAGGGTTCGGTGCCTGACGAGCATGGTAGTCAGGTTTCGTGGGCGCGTCAAGCGCATCAGCTGCCAGGAACGCCGACGGCAGGTCAACAGGTCTGTCGGGTGGAAGGTCGACGTGTCCTTTGAAAGGACGACCTTCCACCGAAGGGGATCGCGAACGATCTGCTGAGAGGTCCAGGACCATAGCAGGAACAGTCAGTGAACATTGACGAGGCTCCTCTGCGGCAGACTGCAACGACGACGATGAACCAAAGAGGCGCCTGCTCACCGCTTTAAAAGGTGAAGGAAGGCCTCTCTGGCGAAGGGGAAGGCGAGCCTTGCGACGGATGCGCCCTCTGGGGGCCGTTGGATCAGCAAGCTGACCTTCTGCAGTCCTCCGAAGAGGAGTCTCTGTAAGTGAACTCCCCCGAGGGGAAGAAACACCGGCAGGAGAGACTTTTGGACTTAGTTTGTCCCTCATTGGTTGAGCAGGAACGGGAGAAACTAAGCCTTCAGCTACTGCGGGATGTGAAGAGGCAGAGGTATTAGGAGATACCGCATTGAATACCTCTGACACCACAACGTCGACAATTGACAGAGGATCAACCTCTGCCAAAGTCGGCGATTGCTTGACAGCGGCACCCAATCGGATGATGTCAAGGAGAGCTTCCTTGGAGGGCGAACCTTCGAGCCCCAAGGAAGACCAAAGCTGAAATAAATCGGTTAATGACACATCCTCCCCCGGGGGGGAGAGGTGGAGCTGCCTTGCTAGGGGAGGCAACGCCATCTCTCGAACCCCGAGTTTGGAAAACAGAACCACGGTCTACGCTACCACTCTACTGTCTCTCGAAAGAGACCGATCGAGTGGGAGCTTCGGAGAAGGTTTGGGCAACGGAAGACGAGTCCTTAGGTTTTTCTCCTTTCAAAGAAACCTTCGTAGGAGAAATATCCCACCTGGACTTCTTCTTACGTCGCCGAGAAAACCTCTCCCACTGGGAGGTAGACCACTCCCTACACTCACCACACTTATTATCACTATCACACCGTTGGCCTCTACAGTAAGGGCAAAGGGTGTGAGGGTCTGTCTCGACCGCCGGCATGAATGTTCCGCAGGGGCGGTCGGGTAATCCAGGACAGGTGCGCATAATCGCAGAGGCCAACTTCACACACAAACCTGTCAAAGAAAAAGCAAAAAAGCATTAATGGCTGCCAAGAGAGAGGCGAGGATGAGAGAGGACACGTCCGTCTACCATCCGAGCCGAGAGCAAAGTGAGCTCAAGCACAGGCGTGTGTGTGTGTGTGGGGGGGGGGGTAGCAAGCTACCCTCCCCTACCCCCGCTAACTAGCGGTGTGGGTAGTAAACCCTCGTTAAATTTTAATGGCTCGTCATTTCAGCTACGCCGAAAGTAATACCCCTATTAAATAGCGTGGTTTGAATGTCAGTTACGGAACAAATAGTACTTTCAAGTAATTCTCTGATAAACTTCCATCAGGACGACATGGCTGAGCCCAAAAAACGGATTTTGAGCAAAGCGAAAAAATCTATTTTTGGGTGAGATAACCATGTCGTCCTGATTGACCCGCCCTACTTTCTAGAAAAGGAGTTTACATATGTAACAAATCCCCACCCGAAACTACTCTATCTATAGCCATCCATGCTTAATTGCAACAAGGAATGAGTTACTCCGTGTTGCTCCATAGTAGTACGGGAAAGATGATCCACCGGGTAACCTTGATGACGGCTCCCCTTCGGTTTCGCCACTCTTCCCCCTCAGAGTGGAAACTCTATTTGGGGTGAAGACTGCCATGTGTCGTATCAAGAAATACGTCCCCTGATATTATGCGATATCCTTAAGAATTTTCTTAAGGATACTCGCGCCAGGAGTTAAAATTCTGGAGACATATGGTCAATTCTCTGGGAGTATCACTGTAGCTTAATATCCCTTAGAAAGCTGCCTAAAGGAACCTTCCATCAGGACGACATGGCTATCACACCCAAAAATGACAAATTCGAAGATAATTTGTATTTTTCCTAACCATACAAACCTTAGCTATTTACAAAGGGTTTACTTTTAGCGCAGCTGAAATGACGAGCCAATAGTTTTTAACGAGGGTTAATTACCCCCGCGCTAGTTAGCGGGGGGTGGGGAAGGGTAGCTTGCTACCCCTCCCCCCTCCACACACCGGTGACTTGCTTCACTTCACTTAGAGGTAGGACTTGACTTGGGGGTCAGGGATGGCGGGCACATATGTGTAAATAGCTAAGGTTTGTATGGTTAGGAAAAATACAAATTATCTTCGAATTTGTCATTTGTTCCGTAACCGAAATACAAACCACGCTATTTACAAAGGGTGACTTACCCCTTAGGAAGGGTGGAAAGTCCCCAGCCTTACTGACTTCGGCTTGCCCGGGGGCTCGATCCCTTAGTGAGCAGCACTAGAGAGAGGGAGCCCCTGTACCTCACAGGTTCCTAGCATCGCTAGGAACGAGTGGCCTACATAAGTAGTGTGAGGAGGAGAGTGTGACTCGTCCTATGAAGTTGACCTTGAGACCTTCAGATAGGAATTCTAGGATAGGACGTTCCCCATACCACCTCGTCAGGGTATGGGAGACGCAACAGTATTAAGCTTAATACTAGGAGCACAAAGAAGCATGGGTTACCTGCAGAGGTCGAGGTCAGCTATGCGAGGACCAGGATGCTGCTTCCCCAAGAGAGGGGAGAATGAAGAAAGAAGTAAGGGTCAGACATACTCTTTCATTCACACAGACTAAGACCGGGTAACAACGCCCTCAACCTACTGCTACTTGTCCAAAAAGGAGCCTGAGGTTAGACCAGCTGTTGTGCAGCCACCACAGGGCCGATAGAGAACGTATCGAGGCTCCTGTGGGTCACGTCTTGCAGGTAGTGGGCTGTGAAGGTCGTTTGACGCTTCCAGACCCCCGCTTGAAGTACCTGCGTCACAGAGAAGTTTCTCTTGAAGGCCAGGGATGTAGCAATACCCCTGACATCGTGGGCCCGAGGGCGACGTGACGGAGGAGGGTCAGGATTCAGGGCATGGTGGATAACCCTTCGAATCCAAGCAGAGATGGAGTTCCTTGTGACCCTCCTCTTTGTCCTGCCTGTTCTCACAAACAAAGCTCGCACATGAGGACGGACTGCAGCCGTTCTCTTCAAGTAGTACCTCAGACACCTCACTGGGCATAGTAGCAGCTGGTCTGGGTCGTTTGTTACAGAACGGAGACTCGCGATCCTGAAAGAGTCGAACCGAGGATCCGGCACTCCAGGATTCTGAGTCTTGGCCACAAACTCAGGGACGAACCTGAACGTTACCTCCCCCCATCCCTTTGAATGGGCGATGTCGTACGAGAGACCATGAAGTTCACTAACTCGCTTGGCCGAGGCCAAGGCGAGTAGGAAAGCCGTCTTCCAAGACAGGTGGCGATCGGAGGCCTGGCGTAATGGCTCGAAGGGAGGTCTCTTGAGAGACCTGAGAACTCGAACCACGTTCCAAGGAGGGGGTCTCACTTCCGACTGGGGGCAGGTAAGCTCATAGCTACGTATGAGTAAAGAGAGTTCTAGCGATGAAGAAATATCCACGCCCTTCAATCTGAAGGCCAAGCTTAAGGCTGAGCGATAGCCTTTCACTGCCGAGACAGAAAGGCGCATTTCTTCTCGCAGATACACAAGGAAGTCCGCTATTGCTGGAATAGTGGCATCGAGTGGAGAGATACCCCTTCCACGACACCTACCACAAAAGACTCTCCACTTCGCTTGGTAGACTCCCTCAGAGGACCTTCGCAGGTGCCGAGACATTCTCTCCGCAACCTGTTGCGAAAAGCCTCTCTCCGCGAGGAGACGCTGGATAGTCTCCAGGCGTGAAGCCGAAGCGAGGCTACGGCCCTGTGAGGGACACCGGAGTGGGGTTGTCTGAGAAGCTCGTGTCGTGGAGGAAGCTCCCTTGGGAGTTCCGTCAGGAGTTGCAGAAGGTCCGGAAACCATTCCGCGTGATGCCATAGCGGAGCTACTAGAGTCATGGAACAGTTGACCGATAGTCTGGTCCTGTTGAGCACCCTTCTCATCAGACAGAATGGTGGGAAGGCGTACACGTCGATGTTGTCCCACCGTTGCTGGAAAGCATCTTGCCAGAGTGCCTTGGGGTCCGGGACTGGTGAGCAGTACAGGGGCAGCTTGAAGTTCAAGGCTGTCGCGAACAAGTCCACCGTCGGGGAACCCCACAAAGTCAGGACTTTGTTGGCTATCTGAGAATCCAAAGACCACTCGGTACTCACTATCTGCGAAGCCCTGCTCAGACTGTCGGCGAGCACATTCCTCTTGCCAGGAATGAAGCGAGCTGATAGTGTTATCGAGTGGGTTTCGGTCCACCTCAGAGTCTCTACTGCAAGATGGGATAGCTGTTGCGAAAAAGTGCCTCCCTGCTTGTTGATATAAGCCACTACCGTGGTGTTGTCGCTCATCACCACCACGGAGTGACCCGCCAGGAACCGTTGGAACTGTTGAAGGGCCAGAAAGACGGCCTTCAATTCTAGCAGGTTGATGTGTAGGCACTTTTCTGATTCTGACCAAAGGCCTGAGGCCCTCTGGTTCAGAACGTGCGCCCCCCACCCTTATTTTGACGCGTCCGAAAACAGAGTCAATTCCGGGGGAAGGACGAGAAGACTCACTCCCTTTTGCAGGTTCTCGTCGGCCAGCCACCACCGCAAGTCCGTCTGTTCCAGAGACCCCATTGGGATCAGAGTGTCTGGGGAATCGGATCCTTGATTCCACCGGGACTTGAGCCGCCATTGAAGGGATCTCATCCTGAGGCGGCTGTTTGGAACCAGACGGGCCAGGGAGGATAGGTGGCCCAAGAGACGCAACCACGATTGGGCGGGGAGTTCTTTTCGCCTGAGGAAAGGTTCCGCCACCCTCCTCAGCCTTGCTATCCGGTCGTCTGATGGAAAGGCTTTGTGGAGATTGGTGTCTATTAGCATGCCTAGATAAACCAGTCGTTGGGACGGCTGCAGAGAGGACTTCTCGAGGTTTACCACGATCCCCAGATCCTGGCAAAGATCTAGAAGCCTGTCTCGGTGTCGAAGAAGGGTCGACTCCGAGTCTGCTAGGATCAGCCAATCGTCTAGGTAACGAAGGAGACGAATGCCGTTCCTGTGCGCCCAAGTCGAAATCAGGGTGAACACTCTGGTGAACACCTGAGGAGCTGTGGAGAGACCGAAACACAGCACCTTGAACTGGTAGATCTTGTTGTCTAGGCAGAATCTCAGGTACTTCCTGGAAGACGGATGGATTGGGATCTGGAAGTACGCATCCTTTAGATCCAGTGTACACATGAAGTCTTGTGGTCTCACCGCAAGTCTGACCGTGTCTGCTGTCTCCATGCTGAACCGGGTTTGTTTGACAAACCTGTTCAGAGCCGAGAGATCGATGACGGGTCTCCAGCCTCCAGTAGCCTTCTTTACAAGAAAGAGTCGACTGAAGAAGCCTGGAGAGCCGTCCACGACCTCCTGGAGAGCACCCTTCTCGAACATGGTCTCGACTTCGGCCTGAAGGGCCAGCCCCTTTGCCGATCCCATGGCATAGGAGCTCAACGACACTGGATTCGCTGTCAGGGGAGGTTGAGATGACGTGAACGGGACGCGATAACCTTGGCCGATCACTGAGATCGTCCAAGCATCGGCCCCGAGATGTTGCCACCTGCGGACGCAACGCTGAAGGCATCCCCCCACAGGTGGACACGCAGGGGGACTGCCACCCCTAGGGCTTGCGGCCGCAGCCGCCACCCCTAGAAGTCTTGCCTCCCCTGGAGGACTTACCGCCCCTCTTGACCTTGGCTGGAAAGGGCTGGGGCTTAGACACCACTTTCTTAGCTGCCGGTGCCTGTTTGGGAGCCTTACGAGGCTGTTGCTGCTGTTGTGGCGGGGCTGGAGGCTTATAGGGCCGAGTTGTAAGGGCCCTGTGGAGGAGGGAGTCCGTGCTGGATTTCCTCCACCTCTCAGCCGTTCGCTCCAAGTCTTGAGGCTCAAACAGGCTCTCCCCCAGGAGGGAGGCATGTCGGAGCCTACACACATCTACGGCGGGGACCTTCGGATGGAATCTCTCGGACACAGCATCGCGACGCTTCAACACCGAGTTGGCCCACAGGGTGGTAACCTGGTGCGCCAAGAACTCGATGGAGTGGGTGCCTGAGAGCAAGGTCTCTAGGGCCTTCCTATTGGTCTCCTTGGACAAGTCCTCAGATCGCAATAGGATGCCCAGAGATCCTAACCAGAAGTCCAGCCACGAAGTGGCCTGCATGGCACACTTAGCGACCTTCTCGTGGTTAAGGATCTCTGCCGCCGAGAACGACACCTGCCGGGCAGAGAGTTTCTCCAAGGGAACTCCCTTCGCCAGCTCCTCCACAGAGTGATGGAGAGGAAGAGCGAGGTTGTGCTCACCCAGGATCTCGAAATACCTCCTCTGCTGAAGGCGAGGAGGAGGGATGAGTTTGTTCCCGGCAGTGGAACGACTGGAGGAGGCAAGAAGTGCGAGCTGAGCATTGGCCCTAGCTCTGGCACTCTTCAGCCCCCGAGACCAGGGCAGAGCTGCACTGGTCTTAGGGGCCTTCCGAACGTCAAACACTTCATCCAGAATCGTGTCTTTGCCTTCACGGGGGGGGATGACTGGATCCGTAAGACTGTTAAGTTGCCTTATCAGGCAACGGACCTGCCAGAAGGCATGTTCGGACTCTTGCTGTTCTCCTCCCTGCGGGCTGGCAGCTAAGTCTCCTGCCCCAGGAATCTCTTCCTGGGGTGATACGTGGACATTCCCCTGGGTAGTCGTGGGTTCCTGTCGAATCCTTGCAGAGGATTTAGGGATGGTCTTGGAATCCTTGGGTTCCCTCCTAGGAGGGATACAGGATCCTAACAACGAGGTTCGAGGGGCCCCTTCCTCACGAGACGATTCTCCTGCCTGAAGCGAAGTCTCCCCCCCTGGTGCCGAGGGGAAGACTACCGGCCCACTGGACTCACCTGAGGACGGAAAGGCCTCATCCACGGGAGAAGGAGAGAGTACTCGTGCAGGAGAGGGGACCCTCGAGACCGACCTCTTGGGAACCAACTTCGCCCTGGGGGAAGTCACCACGAAGTCCACTCCTCTCTTTCTCTTCAGCGTAGGAAAGACAGCCGCTGGTTTGTTACCCTGGCCGGCGAGTGCTGGTTTCATAACCCTCACTAACGCCCGTGCCAGCGGACCAAACCAAGTCTGCTGCTCAAAGGACACAGAGTCCGAAATCCTCGCTAAGGTGAAAGGGATCGGGCGATCCTTTGGAGTGGACACGACGGTACCTGCCTGAAAAGAAGGTGGGGAAGAATGCTGTAATGACCTGTCCTCGTCCTGCAATACCAACCTGTGCTTGGATGGAGGTGATCCCGAGTGCCGTCTAGGAGCACGCATCCCTGCTGCTACCACCGGCTGTGGAATTCGCTGCGAACTATGGTCGCGTGAGGGTGAACGGTCGCGCAAAGGCGAATGGTTGCGCGGGTGATCGCGCGGGCGCACAGGCGAGCGGTCGCGCAGGCGAGCGGTCATGCGGGCGCGCAGGCGAGCGGTCATGCGGGCGCGCAGGCGAGCGGTCGCGCAGGCGAGCGGTCGCGCAGGCGAGCGGTCGCGCAGGCGAGCGATCGCGCGGGCGCGCAGGCGAGTGGGCGTGAGGGTGGGCAGGTAAATGAACACGTGTCCGAGGCGACGAACGCAAGCGATGGCGCGACGGCGAGGGATCGTGCTGCCGCGTAGGTGAAGAAGATCGCTGGCGATAATGACCACGTGATGGTAAGCGATGGCGAGCAGCATGTGTAGGTGAATGATCGCGCGCAAGAGGGCGGTCGTTCAGGGTTGCGCGATGAGGAGCAGCATGCGTAAGCGGCCGATCGTGCAGGGTTGTGCGATGGCGAGCAGCATGCGCAGGTGAATGATCGCGTGAAAGGGTGCGATGGTGATCAGCATCCGCAGGAGGGCGATTGTTCAGGGTTGTGCGATGAGGAGCAGCATGCGTAAGCGGGCGATCGTGCAGGGTTGTGCGATGGCGAGCAGCATGCGCAGGTGAATGATCGCGTGTAGGTGATCGCTGGCGAACTGGTGATCGCTGGCGAGCTGGTGATCGCTGGCGAGCTGGTGATCGCTGGCGAGCTGGTGATCGCTGGCGAGCTGGTGATCGCTGGCGAGCAGAAGGTCGACGCGTGTCCTGTGAGAGGATAGGTTCACGAGCAGGAACGGGAAGATCGCTGGCGCGTTGGCGAACATGTGTTTCTGACACACGCGCAGCACGATGTTGCGTAGCCACAGGACCAGGTGGATGGTGAGCAGGGAGTTCAGCAGGAACTAAAGGGTGGTCAGAGACCGCAGGGCGATGCTCCTCAAATGAGCGCTGACGCTCGGAAGAGAGCTGACGAGCAGGAAAGCGCTGGCGAGGGGGGCGAACCTCAGGAGAGAGCCGACGAGCAGGTGAGCGTCGGCGAGCAGGAGATCGTCGACGAGCAGGAGATCGCTGGCGAGCAGGAGATCGCTGGCGAGCAGGAGATCGCTGGCGAGCAGGAGAGCGCTTGTGCGCTGGCCCTGCTCGCGTAAGGGAAGAATCCCTTAGCCCCGAAGGGACCGTTGCCCGTCGGGTGACGAGTTCTCCAGAAGGCGAAGATCCGGCAGGAGATGGTGAGCGGTCTGCAGAGAGGTTCAAGGAGGGCGGAGCAGTCGGTTGAGGCTGACGAGGAGAGTCCCCCCCCGGAGGACGAAGACCCAAAAAGGCGCCTCTTAGTCCCCCTGTAAGGGGAAGGGAGGCCCTTGTGGCGTAGAGGGCGGTGAGCCTTACGGCGGAGGCGGCCTCGGGGGAGATCGTCGGGACCATCGGTCCTCCGAAGGGGAGTCTCCTTCAAAACACTTCCCTCAGAAGGAAGCTGGGCAGCAGTCGAGACCGAAGGACTCACTTCCCCCTTCGAAGGATGCACGGAAGGAGGAGGAGAGCCTAGAGCACCATCACCAGCAACAGCACCTGCGTCGGAAGGCCCAGCCACGTCGGAGGCCTCTGTCACCACGACGTCGACAATAGACAGAGGGTCTACCTCCGCTACCACCGGCGACAGTTTAACAGCGGCCCCCAACGAGACAAGGTCAATAAGAGCGACCCTGGAGGGCAAGCCCTTAAGCCCCAGGGACGACCAAATCTGTAACAGATCATCACTGGATAAAGCATTATTATCAATAACCTCCCCCGGAGGAGGAGGGGGAACCGCCTCGCTATGGGAGGCGACGCCCTCTCCCCCCACCGAAGGTAGGGAAACAGAACAAGGGCCTGCGCTCCCACTCGGACGACTCTCCTTAGGAGGCGGACGAGGGGGAGCTTCGGAGGAGGTTTGGGCGGCGGAAGAAGAGTCCCGAGAACCTTCCTCCTTCAAGGCTAACCCTGGAGGAGAACGGTCTCTCTTGGACTTCTTCTTACGCCGACGGCCAAACCTCTCCCACTGGGAGGCAGACCACTCCCTGCACTCACGGCACATGTTATCCTGGTCGCACCGTCGGCCCCGACATTGAGGGCAGAGGGTGTGAGGATCCGTAATCACGTCCGACATGAAAGTCCCACAAGGACGGACGGCAACTCCAGGGCATGTCCGCATATTAAATAAAAGAAAATAACTGAAGGTCAACTTCCAACCAATCACACAAGCTGAAAAGAAAAAGAAGAAAATTAAAGGCTGTCACGAAGGCGATGAACAGACACGTCTGATCACCGCCGAGCCAAAAGTGAAGTGAAGCAAGTCACCGGTGTGTGGAGGGGGGAGGGGTAGCAAGCTACCCTTCCCCACCCCCCGCTAACTAGCGCGGGGGTAATTAACCCTCGTTAAAAACTATTGGCTCGTCATTTCAGCTGCGCTAAAAGTAAACCCTTTGTAAATAGCGTGGTTTGTATTTCGGTTACGGAACAAATAGATTTTTCGCTTTGCTTCAAAATCCGTTTAGTATGTGGCCTACCTGGCTTGTTAGGTTAGGTAAGGTAAGGTAAAGTAAGGTTAGGTTAGGTTAGGCTACATACTAAAACAGATAGAATTTCGTAGGCCATATTCAAAAGGTAGGCCACATACTAAACCGGCACCCATTATTTTATCTCTTTTAATTGCAAAATTATCTATAAACTTCATTCTAGCTACCATAATATCTTTATGCAAATCTTCAAACAATTATATTATATAAGTAAATAACTCTCTAATATTGACATATTCTCCATTTCAGGTAGCAGATTTGGCCTTACACAGTAGTGTGGTTCACAGCCAATATGTGAGCATATCTGACAGGTAAGCTGGCACAGCTCTATGTATTCCTCTTTTTTATAAAAATTCCTGATATTTTCATGCATAGATACCATGCTCAGCAATGGATATAAGGATTTTTCTTGAAAAATTTTATAACAGAACTCAGTAAACAAAAAAAAAAAAAAAGAAAAAAAAAATTATAATAGAACTCAGTAAACAAAAAAGAAAAAAAAATGGCCTCTTTATATAACACTAAATAATATTCAAGTGCATACTCTTTAACATATTTTTGTTGTACGATAATACAATATCCTGCAAAAATTTCAGCCACTAACTACTGTATGTCATTTACCTACCCAAAATAAATGTTGAAAAGAGGATAGATTTTTTTAGCCAAAAAAACATACTTTTTTTTCTCATTTCAGGAAATGTTCCCTTGTGGTTCCTCCCGCCCCTCGATCTCAGCAATTGGTACTCAATTATTGTAGAATAAGTGCTTAGAATAGTTTTAGTTTATTTCCATATTTAGATTTTAGGTGAATATTTTTGTAATGTAATTTTTTTTTTGTATACTTAAATTTTTAATTTATTTGTAATATTTATTTTGGACTTTGCTTTTATTTTTTTTATTTTTTTTGAAGATTAGAATATTCTTTGAATTTTTTTTTTATATTTAAAGTTTGTGAATTGGCTTGAAAAATGATATTTTCATAATAAAATAAATTTTTGAACATACTTACCTGCTGGTTATATAAGAATGGCTATAGTCCCTGGACACTCCGGCAGAAATTCAAAACTCGTGGCAATCGCAGATATGCCAGGTGTACACTAGCGCCCCCACGGTAGATAAGCCGAACTATTCCAACCAATTCAGACCTTCCATGCCCTTTGGTCTCTAGAGGGGAGGAGGGTGGGATTATAACTTATATAACCAGCAGGTAAGTATGTTCAAAAATATATTTTATTATGAAAATATAATTTTTAAACATAAAACTTACCCGCTGGTTATATAAGAATGGCTGATTGACACCCTTGGTGGTGGGTCAGAGACAGCAACATGATTGGAAATTCACTTAAGAGTTAAATATAACAAACTTAAGAGGTTCGTACCTAATAAGGAAGCTGACTTCAATGGTTCTCTGCCTCATTCTGTCTGCTATCCTTACGAGATCCAGCTATCCACCCAGGGGGCTGAAGATCTCTAGGTGCTGTCAAACGGTGCAATAACCTATGACTTGACAGGACCTCAACTAATACCCTTGTTCCGGGCGCTCTCAAGGAACAAAATGACCACCTGACTAATTCAAAGATTGCGGAAGATTGTCGACCAATCTTCACGTACAATCATAAAAACATATATAAAAGTTCCAAGAGGAGAACAGTAGTACTAGGGATTGGGGGAAACGTAGTGGTGGATCTTTCACCTATTACTGCACTCGTTGCTACGAATGATCCCAAAGTGTAGCAGTCCTCATAAAGAGTCTGGATACGGTATAAGTAATGCGAGGTAAATACAGGTTTACTCCTTCAAAAGGCTGTATGCACGATGCTTTGCAGAGAACAGTTTTGCTTAAAAGTTACAGAAGTTGCCACAGCTCTGACTTCATGAGTCTTTACTCTTTCAACAGCTTAAGGTCTGCCTCACCACAGTGTGAGTGAGCCTTTGCAATTAAAGTCTATAAGAAATGATAGGGCGTTTCAGACATAGATAGCGCAGGCTTCTTGACTACGCACCAAAGAGCCTCTAAATAGTCTCTTAACTGCTTTAGTCCTGTCCTGATAAAACTTCATCGCTTTAACCGGACAAAAAACTCTCTTTAACTCTTCACAAACCATATCCAAGAGAGTAGTGATCTCGAAAGATTTAGGCTATGGATGAGAAGGACGTTTGTTTATGACCAAGAATCCAAGTTGCAAGGAGCATATGGCTTATCTGTTTCTGAAGCCCATGTTCTTGCTAAAAGAGTGAACTTCACTGACTCTCAGCTGTTGCCAGACTTACTAAGAAAAAGTCTTCAAAGTCAGATCTTAAAAGAGAAGCCGAGTGTAAGGGCTCGAATATGTCACTACCTCGGAATTTCAAAACCACCTCTAAATTCCAGGCTGCGAATCTCGCTGACGCTTCTTAGTCATCTCAAACGATCTGAGAAGATCTAGGTCTTTATTTGATAGATCCAATTTCCTGCTTCTGAAGACAGCTGCCAGCATACTCCTGTACCCCTTGATGGTCGAGGAGGAAAAAATGTGCTTTTTTCTACGGTCTAAGAAGAAATCAGCCATTGTGTTTTAGAGTCACTAAATGAAGAGACTGAATTAGCTCTACACCATTCCCTAAAACCTACTATTTGGGCTGCAAAACCTTGAGGGAAAAGTCCTATGTACAAGCGATAGCCTTAGCTGACTCCTTCGAACAACCCTCTAGATCTTAGGGGTTTTCCGAAAGACTGAAGGCAGCCAGACTTAAAGCTTGGTGGTTTAAAATAAGACGTTCGTGATCCTGACGCGGGAAAACGGTCCAATGGCATGCGTCCAGCATACATCCAGCATGGGCCCAGCATGAGTCCAGTATGGTTCCAGCATGCTGCATATGCTCAACATGCCGTGAGGGAGAGTCAAGATCTATACCGCCTCCCGAAATGCGTCCAGATCGGTTGCAAGGAACCAATATCGAAGCTAGGCTTGTTGAAAAGTAGCATCAACAAAGTGAACCTCATGCTGTGAGGTTAAGACCTGATCGCGTGTAACCAGCGAGTGTTCAACATACTTTAAGCCAATGGCTTGACGCGAGGGAGCGTTAGCTGCGCGGCCAGAGAGTCGCGAAGGAGAGACAACAATCTGTCTATACTGCTGTGAGAAAAAGACTTGACTGTATGCGTCTAGCATGCGACCAGATTGCCGCATGCGTTTGCATTGCCGTAAGGTGTCAGCGTGCTGTATGCGTTCACCTTGCTGTGAGGTTACAGCGCGCTGTCTGCGTCCCGCCTGTTGCAAATCTACAGCGTGCCGCGAGGAGGCGACAGTATCGCGTCTGGTCAGTGGCGCAAAGAAGCAACTGTTTGTCTATCATGAACCGGGGAAAAAACCTGACTGACCTTATCCAGCATATGTCCAGGCTGACATATGCATCTAGGTTGCAGTGGGATTTCAGATTGATCAGTTTGCCGAGACCTGTCCGTGTGTAGCATGCGTCCACATAAGCGGTAGTCGCGTGTCCCGTAGACAACTTGTTGAAAGGATCAACTTTGACTGTTAGAGTCTAGCATACAACCAGATTGGTGTCTACGTCTGCGTGAGGGAGAGACCAGACTGGCGTCTGCGTCTGCCGTGAGGGAGAGACCAGACTGCCATATGCGTCCGCCCTAACGCTTGCCGTAACGCGAGCTGATCGCTGCGAGGAAGCGTTGCATATTGGAGAACTACGCTGTCTGATACTATCGGAAGACCATTCTCTTGGTCTATAGCTGTCCTTAGATTCTTTTAGGTGAAATTTTTCCGCCCGAGAATCGTAAATGCCAAAAAGAGATGAAATTGACCTCTTTAGCTCAGACATAACATACACTTGCGGGACACCATGTGCGCTGACCCAAGCGTGAACAATCGCAGTAAGAGATCATCAACCATAGTCCCGTGACCGACATGGGAAAGTCCTTACGACATTTCCAGCGCGCCTTGTGCGCGACCTGAACGTACCTAATGCTGCGAGATATCGTCAACAGTAGTCGGATGGCCCCCAGAGGAAAGTACTAGACATTCCCCCAATCTGGGGGAGGAGAAGAAGCGTGAACAGAAGTAAACTGAGCACCTTTTCCCCCGATGAACTACGTGTCTTACGTGATTTTTGGTGCTGACACGTCGCCTTCTTCCGAAAAGAAAACCTCCGGCGAACATCAGTTACTGCAGGATAGGTTATTAGGAGACATACGACTCATGAAAGGTCTTGAACGTATTGGTTGGTGTCAACCAAGTCTAGGTTTTGCGTCCTTCGACAAAGACGAATGCTTTCTTCCCAGAAAGTTTGTAAGATTCCAGAGGAAGAGTTAGGTTTGTATGCGACTTGTCTGACTTCCGCCTCTCTCGTGGAAGAAAACACGCTCGATTGCTTCCAGCTTAAGCATCGCGACATGCCTGCTGCAAGGGTAAGTCCTGTTCGCGTGCGTTCATGACGAGTAACTTCCTAGTCTAGCAGAAAGGGAAAACGTAAAACGCCATCCTCGTCAGGGAACTGCGTCCTATTACGCAGAAAAATGTCACAAGATCTGTGATGCCATAGCGATTATGAACTGATCGCTTCAAGACATTCAAATTTCGCTCTGCTTAAGAGATTACGTCACATAGTTGTGACGTCATAGTTCGTCAATCGAAGGCGAAGAAAACACCTTTATTTCGTCATTCCAAAGCCGCAAGCGAACGTCTTGGATTGTATCGACAGGATCGCTCGGTGGAACACGTTTAGCACACAAGGTCCGCGATATACCTTAGCCTTCCGACATTTCTTCTCCCAGGGGTTGGGAAATAAGGAAGAGGTGTCGGGCTAGGAGTAAGACGGACACGAACGAACACATCCTCCAGTGCACTGTGCTATGTTTACGTGCCACTGAAAATTTGCGTTTTTAACTATATTACATTAAATCATAAAAAATCTGCCCGTAGTGGGAGATATACTCTTACGCTCTATTCTCATAAAGGCCTTAATGCACTTCCTGCTGTTGTAGCTGCAGGCGCTGCTGCACCAACCTCTACAGTTAGGTTCGTTATGCTGCACTGAGGACGCGTTATTGCACTGACCTATCAGCACTGTCTCTTTGCACTGTTACTCTTCTGAGAACGATTTAATGTTAATTTATTTATTTTCCTATTTCCTCACTGAGCCATCTTTCCCTATTGGAGCCCTTTGGCTTAAAGCATCTTGCTTTCTCAACTAGGGTTGTAGTCTGGCTAGTAATAATAATAAAATAAAGAGACACCTTCGACGCGCCTAGCAAAAAACTCTGAAGTCGGAACGAAGAGCAGCAGGTACAAAATAAAAGGGAAACTCTTCAGAAAAAACTCATGAGTTTCTGAAAGTTACTCACTTCCTCCTACAAGTCTCTATCCTAGGTAGAGAAGTCTTGATTCCTAGGAGTCAACTCGTTAGGATTCTGAATTCTGATCTGAATGCTTAGAGGTTTTATTCTAGCTCTCCCAACCAAGAATTAGCCTAGCAGGCCTTGGTCCAAGAACATAACATCTTTCTAGTTAAGATTTATTTCTTAATATAGCGCCTGGCGCAACAATGTTCCAACGCTAGACGTTCATGGTCATGTAGACAACAAAGTCTCTTGTCATGGGTAGCGTAGTGTCTGACTGAAGCTTACGCTGCCGCTCGGCCCCGCTACAGCGTCTGACTGACGCTGCCGCTCCGCCCCGCTACCGCGTCTGACTGATGCTGCGGTCTATCATGCCGCTTTGTGGCATGCTCTGCTGCCTGGCGATCGTCGGCGTGCCTAGACAGACTGACACTCGGCGCTATGAGCGGTCGGTTGACGTTGAGAAGCAGGTACTCAAAGCGATGCATCCACCTTCTCCCACCGTTGAACATTGCGGCTGGTAGGCCGAGTCATCACCGGAATAGGCAGGTCGCCTGTGCGACAACGCGTCAAAACCGGAATCGTGACACCCAACCGCACTGCCAACGGCAGGCTGATAAGACTGCATAAACGAAGACAGTTGCTGTTTCAGGTCTAATAGCAAAGACCAATTAGGATCAATCTTATGCGACACGTGTGCAGCATTTTCAAACACGAACCCGCCTTCTTCGTCGTTTCCATAGCGCTCCCCACTTTCGGGAGACGAACACCCTTCTGGTGGAAGCGGCGGCACCACCTCCGCGCTGCATGAATCGTAACACACAAAGAATGATTCTAATTTTGTTTTCAGCTTCACGCCTGATGCGCGTCATCGCTTAATGTTAGAAAACACTTTTACCTCACTTTACCTATAGCGAGGGTGAGCATTCTGGGGATCGACAGAAAACGCTCAAGGGGACTTCTGTTCGGGTCTTACAGGACGGTAAACGCCAGGCTACGCCTCTCAATTCCTTTCGCCGCTCGACTTAAGTTCTCCCCTGGGTCCGAGAGCTTGAAAGAGGTCTAAGGCTAGGATAACGACAGGTCCGAACAGAAGCACCCTCAACTGAATTGAATAAAATTCACTGCACTAATTTAGCACTAAAAATTTGCATTTTATTCTTTGGTAGAAATTATATTTTCTTAATTGTTTAAAAACCAAAGTATACACGCTCTCAAACAAAATGACCCCCGTAGAGAGAGACTTACTATTCTGTCAATGGTTTGAATGGGAATGCAAAAGTCACTGAATCCCATATATATGCAACAAAATATTAAATATAAAATATTAACATATTACCTTAATAGATATAAGAAAAGAATATATCTATAAATCAAAACCAACCCTTGTATTAAGGGGTTCCAATAAAGGGCGAATTATTACCCGTAACAATTGGAACATCTACAATTATTATACAAACAATATGTTATTTTTATTCATAAAATAAATTTTTGAATATACTTACCCGATAATCATGTAGCTGTCAACTCCGTTGCCCGACAGAATTCTATGGAGGGATACGCCAGCTATCACAATACTAGAAGGGGGTGTATTTACCAGCGCCACCTGTGGCCAGGTACTCAAGTACTTCTTGTTGACACCTCCTCAATTATTCCTCGGTCCACTGGTTCTCTATGGGGAGGAAGGGAGGGTCGATTAAATCATGATTATCGGGTAAGTATATTCAAAAATTTATTTTATGAATAAAAATAACATTTTTCAATATTAAACTTACCCGATAATCATGTAGCTGATTCACACCCAGGGGGGTGGGTGAAAAACCAGTGTACAAGACTAAAGGATAGCTAAGTATCCCGTATTTCATATAATCAGTTATCCACAATAACAATGAAATAATAAGTACCTGGTAAGGAAGTCGACTTGAACCGTTACTCTGCCTTTAATAAGATCGTCTTCCTTACTGAGCGCAGCGTTCCTCTTGGGAGGCTGAATCAACTCAAAGGTGCTAAAGTATACAGGGCTGCAACCCATACTAAAGGACCTCATCACAACCTTTAACCTCGGCGCTTCTCAAGAAAGAATTGACCACCCGCCAAATCAACAAGGATGTGGAAGGCTTCTTAGCCGACCGTACAACCCATAAAAAGTATTCAAGAGAAAGGTTAAAAAGTTATGGGATTATGGGAATGTAGTGGCTGAGCCCTCGCCTACTACTGCATTCGTTGCTACGAATGGTCCCAGGGTGTAGCAGTACTCGTAAAGAGACTGGACATCTTTGAGATAGAATGATGCGAACACTGACTTGCTTCTCCAATAGGTTGCATCCATAACACTCTGCAGAGAACGGTTCTGTTTGAAGGCCACTGAAGTAGCCACAGCTCTCACTTCATGTGTCCTTACCTTCAGCAAAGCAAGGTCTTCTTCCTTCAGATGAGAATTTGCTTCTCTAATCAGAAGCCTGATGTAGTAAGAAACTGCGTTCTTAGACATTGGTAGAGAAGGCTTCTTGATAGCACACCATAAGGCTTCTGATTGTCCTCGTAATGGTTTTGACCTTCTTAGATAGTACTTAAGAGCTCTAACTGGGCAAAGTACTCTCTCCAGTTCGTTCCCCACCATGTTGGACAGGCTTGGGATCTCGAACGACTTAGGCCAAGGACGGGAAGGAAGCTCGTTTTTAGCCAAAAAACCGAGCTGCAAGGAACATGTAGCCGTTTCAGATGTGAAACCTATGTTCCTGCTGAAGGCGTGGATCTCACTTACTCTTTTACCTGTTGCTAAGCACACGAGGAAAAGAGTTTTTAATGTGAGGTCCTTAAAAGAGGCTGATTGGAGCGGTTCAAATCCTGATGACATTAGGAACCTTAGGACCACGTCTAGATTCCAGCCTGGAGTGGACAACCGACGTTCCTTTGAGGTCTCAAAAGACCTAAGGAGGTCCTGTAGATCTTTGTTGGAGGAAAGATCCAAGCCTCTGTGGCGGAAAACCGCTGCCAACATACTTCTGTAACCCTTGATCGTAGGAGCTGATAGGGATCTTACGTTCCTTAGATGTAACAGGAAGTCAGCAATCTGGGTTACAGTGGTACTGGTTGAGGAAACTGCATTGGCCTTGCACCAGCTTCGGAAGACTTCCCATTTAGACTGATAGACTCTGAGAGTGGATGTCGTCCTTGCTCTGGCAATCGCTCTGGCTGCCTCCTTCGAAAAGCCTCTAGCTCTTGAGAGTCTTTCGATAGTCTGAAGGCAGTCAGACGAAGAGCGTGGAGGTTTGGGTGTACCTTCTTTACGTGAGGTTGACGCAGAAGGTCCACTCTTAGAGAAAGAGTCCTGGGAACGTCGACCAGCCATTGCAGTACCTCGGTGAACCATTCTCTCGCGGGCCAGAGGGGAGCAACCAACGTCAGCCGTGTCCCTTTGTGAGAGGCGAACTTCTGAAGTACCCTGTTGACAATCTTGAACGGCGGGAATGCATACAGGTCGAGATGGGACCAATCCAGCAGAAAGGCATCCACGCGAACTGCTGCTGGGTCTGGAATCGGAGAACAATACAAGAGGAGCCTCTTGGTCATCGAGGTAGCGAATAGATCTATGGTTGGCTGACCCCACAGGGCCCAAAGTCTGCTGCAAACATTCTTGTGAAGGGTCCACTCTGTGGGGAAGACCTGACCCTTCCGGCTGAGGCGATCTGCCATGACATTCATATCGCCCTGAATGAGCCTCGTTACCAGCGTGAGCTTTCGATCTTTTGACCAAATGAGGAGGTCCCTTGCGATCTCGAACAACTTCCTCGAATGAGTCCCTCCCTGCTTGGAGATGTAAGCCAAGGCTGTGGTGTTGTCGGAGTTCACCTCCACCACCTTGTTTAGCTGGAGGGACTTGAAGTTTATCAAGGCCAGATGAACTGCCAACAACTCCTTGCAATAGATGTGAAGTGTCCTTTGCTCCTGATTCCATGTTCCCGAGCATTCCTGTCCGTCCAGTGTCGCACCCCAGCCCGTGTCCGATGCGTCCGAGAAGAGACGGTGGTCGGGGGTCTGAACAGCCAATGGTAGACCTTCCTTGAGAAGAATGCTGTTCTTCCACCACGTTAGAGTAGACCTCATCTCTTCGGAAACAGGAACTGAGACCGTCTCTAGCGTCATGTCCTTTATCCAGTGAGCAGCTAGATGATACTGAAGGGGGCGGAGGTGGAGTCTCCCTAACTCGATGAACAGGGCCAGCGATGAAAGTGTCCCTGTTAGACTCATCCACTGCCTGACTAAGCATCGGTTCCTTCTCAGCATGCTCTGGATGCATTCTAGGGCTTGGAAGATCCTTGGGGCCGACGGACAAGTCCGAAAAGCTCGACTCTGAAGATCCATACCCAAGGAGACAATGGTCTGGGATGGAACGAGCTGAGACTCCTCAAAATTGACCAGGAGGCCCAGTTCCTTGGTCAGATCCATAGTCCATTTGAAAATCTCCAGACAGCGACGACTTGTGGGAGCTCTTAAAAGCCAGTCGTCTGACGGAGCCGGACACAAGATCCTGATACTGCTGCACAGTCTGTAAACTGTCAATCATGGGCAAGCGAGGAAGTACAGTGACAACCCGAATCTGTCTAGACTGTCTGGGTCGTACAGACAACTCCTTAACGGGTTGCTGAGGTTGCCGCACTGCGTCACAACAAGTCACTTCTGTTGGTTGTTGAACGTCTTCCCCGTGACACATTGACTCCGTAAACAAAAAATCCTCTAACAAGGACTAAGCTTGGACTGCATGTCATGCAACACAGCTCAAGGTCTATGGGAGCAGGTGTGGTAACAGACGGGATTAGCGACTGAAGTGGAACCATTACCTTCCCTGTAAGCATGTTATGCTTAAATAAAAGTCCATAAGAGGTTATGCAGCTAAAGGCTCCCTCCAAATGACAGAGTCCTCAAGGGAATATCAGAAGGAGGGAGAAAAGAACTTTCTCATCTACAGGGACCTTATCCTAGAAAAGCTAAGTTCTCTGAGTGAGGGTTCACTGGTGCAAAAGCAGCAGACTAGAAGGCAACGTTATGAAACTGCTTGACAGTCTAGTGAGTTGGCAACAACCCAAGATGTGTTGAGAAGCATGCGGTAAGGTATGCAGAGCATGATGTATGCAGAGTATGCTGTATGCAGAGCATGCTGTATGTAGAGCATGTTGTATGCAGAGCATGCTGAATGCAGAGCATGCTGTATGCAGAGCATGTTGTATGCAGAGCATGCTGAATGCAGAGCATGCTGTATGCTGAGCATGTAGTAAGCAGAGCCTGCTGTAAGCAGAGCCTGCTGTAAGCAGAGCCTGCTGTAAGGAAAGCAGAGCGTGTGCATGGCGTTTAACATTTCTCAGAAATTCCATGACCAGTGCTAGAGTGCTTTATGCATGCTTGCATGGGGTTTAAACCATGGTATGAAAATGGAGGTAAGGTATGCTGAACAGCAGAGTCAGAACGAGCTGGAACAACAATAGTTGTGGTTTCCTCTTCAAGACTCCGTTGAGGGAACACCTGAGGCTCAGTCTGCAAAGGCTGAATAAAAGACAAGCAGAAGGAAGGCGCATGGGTGGAGGAGGCTGACTCCTAGCATGAGTGGTTGAACCCAAGGGTTGCGCTTGCTGAGCGGTTGGCGGAAGCGGAGTAGCAAGTTCCAGTTCCTGTGGTGTGAGCGGAGCGCGATGAGGAAGAGGCTGCGCAGAACAAGGTAAATGTCTCGCAAGCTGAGGCTCCTGAGGCGCAAGGCTAAGGTGTTGTGGTGCTTGCCTTGTGGAGGGTTGAGCTCGCTGCAGCGAGAGCTGAGGAGACTGACTCATGGACGGGAGAGGTTGTTGTACCTCAACCGAGTGTTGCATCATTGGTGGAGCAGCAAGTGGAGGCGGAGGAAGAGAGGTATAATCCTCCTGATCCCATTGTAAAGGTTGCCTTAAGGAAGGCGGAGGCTGAACACCACAGGGAACAGCAAACTCAGCACGTGGCTCAACATCGTACGCCTGGCAGGTGGTACTGCGATCAGGCGGAGCGAGCGTAGGCGGAGGGAGTGTAGGCGGAGGCGGAGGAGTAACACTCTCAGCCCGACACTCACGCATTAAGTCCGAAAGCTGTGCTTGCATGGACTGTAGTAGAGTCCACAACATCGTACGCCTGGCAGGTGGTACTGCGATCAGGCGGAGCGAGTGTAGGTGGAGGGAGTGTAGGCGGAGGCGGAGGAGCAACACTCTCAGCCCGACACTCACGCATCAAGTCCGAAAGCTGTGCTTGCATGGACTGTAGTAGAGTCCACAACATCGTACGCCTGGCAGATGGTACTGCGATCAGGCGGAGCGAGTGTAGGTGGAGGGAGTGTAGGCGGAGGCGGAGGAGCAACACTCTCAGCCCGACACTCACGCATCAAGTCCGAAAGCTGTGCTTGCATGGACTGTAGTAGAGTTCACAACATCGTACGTCTGGCAGGTGGTACTGCGATCAGGCGGAGCGATCATAGGCGGGGGGGGAGTGTAGGCGGAGGCGGAGGCGCAACACTCTCAGCCCGACACTCACGCATCAAGACCGAAAGTTGTGACTGTATGGACTGCAGTAGAGTCAACTTGGGGTCGGCAGACACTAAGGTCTGCCGAGGTAAAGCCTTAACAGCAGAGATCTGTTGCGGCAGAACCTTACTCCTCTTAGGCGGAGTGTAAACAACTGATGACTGAGGAGAGTCAGAGCTAACCCAATGACTGCATTCGGGTTGTGAACTTTAACTTCGTACGTCTGGCATAGGTCTGGACTTAACGTTTAAGAGGTCTTGAGACCTGAGACCAGCGTTACTCTGCCTTTATTTTCTCCCCTAATCTCTTCTGCAGACGAGCAAAATAAGGGCTCAATCGTCTGTGGGTGAGAGTGACGGTCTCGGTAAGACACGCCCACAACCACCGAGGATACTTCTGTGCGCCGATCAAGGCCTGCTGAACCCTTATGCCCTTCGACATTGCTTCTCCCCTGGGCTTGGGAGCTTGCAAGAGGTCCCGGACTGGGAGGACGACTGGCGCGCACAAAAGTACCCTCACGCACTAATCACTTATCACTTTGATTTCTGTTTGCACTTATTTCACTGAACTCGAAACTTTAAGTGGTTTGTACCTGAAATACGCAATTCTATCCTTTCTCAAAGTTAGTAATTGCGAAAACAGAATTACAATGTAACAGAAAAATCTAATGAAAGATAATTCAGTGGCTGGAAAGAGACTAAACACTAGATCACTCTAGAAACGTTAAGTTTCTTCCCCTAAAGAGACTAGGGAGAAGAGCAAAAACGATAACGACGTTACTCGTACGCCTGGCAGGCTTGAATGAAACGTTTATCCTCTTTCTCCCTCCGTCTCTATCTCTCTCTCTCTCTCTCTCTCTTGACTTAGAACCTGAGAGAAGAGCCCAATCATATATATCGTTAAAACATATTATTGTTAAAGGAAAAAAACTGAAAAGTTCCTTTATTAGGATCAAAACCATTAAGTTAAGAAAGAATGAACAAAACGCTAGACACGGTTACTCTTACTGCAACGTGAAACCGTGAACATTCTTTCTCTATCGTAACGATAGAGTGCAAGTTGAACGTTCTGAACGTCAACAACTGCAGAGACAAAACAAAACGTTAGTTCAACTTTGAAAACAGTACGAGACTATCAAAGAAATTCTTTCAAACTCTGTGGCGGAAATAGCATAATATGTTAACAGGTAAAACCGAAATGACGGGCTCAAAGTTTATTAACTTCGGTAAAAGACCGCCTACTATTAGGAAGGTCGAATATAAACAAATATAAAAATTAATTTTAATGAGTTTATAATAAAAGGAAGTTAATCGAAGAGGCCTATAAGAGGCGGAGAGATTAAAATAAATCTATAACTTTTGTTAAGCAAAATTAAGAAAGAGAGTCTATACTCTCTTAGACACCAACACTTCCGTCTAAGGGAAGGGTCGGCCATTGAAAGGTGAACGAGAGTTCATACTCTCTCGTCACCATAATTAATCAAATTAATTCCAAAAGCTAACTAAGCTAAAATAGAAGTTTCCAGTAAAGCGACAGCCGAAATCAAAGAGAAATACTTCACCAAAGTCGTGAAAATACTCCAAGAACATAAGCGTATCCCAGAACGTCTTGCCGGAAGCACGACAGAGGAATAATTGAGGAGGTGTCAACAAGAAGTACTTGAGTACCTGGCCACAGGTGGCGCTGGTAAATACACCCCCTTCTAGTATTGTGATAGCTGGCGTATCCCTCCATAGAATTCTGTCGGGCAACGGAGTTGACAGCTACATGATTATCGGGTAAGTTTAATATTGAAAATTTAGTATTCCAAAAACCAACAAGTAAACAACGATACACAGAATCGTGAGCTACATCGATTGTCAAGAATACTACGTCGTATATACATTAACTGAACCGTAACTTCCTTTAATCTTTGACTAAAGAAAAATACTAAAAGGACCAATTAATTGCAAAATAACATGTTCCTTTTATCTAGTACAACTTAAGTACTTGAGTTTGTAAGAAGAATGTAGTATTTATAAAAATCGATACAAAGAGATATCGTAATATCGTAACGATAGACTGAAAACTGCGTAGCATAAATAATCTGAACGCTAGTTACTCTTTGAAAACAGATCGAAGATTATCCAAAGAAAACCTATTAAAAGGACAAAAATTTTCTTAAAATAACAAAATCCTTTAAATTATAACTTAATTTATAACTTAATACTTCGTAAGAAAGTACAGTATTCACTTATCATTCTTTGTAAAAGGCAAGTCAGACTTTTAGCTTACGTCATACGGCCGTGATGTAATCAAAGGGGGAGATGTTTACATGTTGCCATTATGCTTTTGTTAGCTTTAAAATAAGTTGAAAAATTTCTAATCCTACCTTTTAAGTTATAAACACGTGATCACAAATAAAACAAACAAATAAGCGAATGCCAGAACCCGAAAATAGGAGTACATCACCAAAATACTGCTAAAATCCAGGGTAATCACGAGTGAATTCCAATTGCTGTTGCTCGCGAGAGCGGCAGAGGAGGTCTGAATTGGCTGGAATAGTTTGGCCTATCTACCGTGGGGGTGCTAGTGTATACCTGGCATATCTGCAATTGCCACGAGTTTTGAATTTCTGCCGGAGCATCCAGGGACTATAGCCATTCTTATATAACCAGCGAGTAAGTTTTATGTTTGAAACGAATTCTTTATGAATTTTTTTTAAGGCTCGGGTCGAGGTCGACCCATCGAAACCTATCCAAGGGGGTGAAATAACGATACCTATCCAGGTTATTAATGACAGGACTTTGAAATTCATAACACTTAATAAGGTCACTTAGGAAATCTCCAATCTGCATAGGATTTTTGCCTCTGACCTTCAGTTTTGCGACGCCAGGGAGATTTATCCTGGAAATTAGTGTTTTTTAAATTTTATCTCCACCCTTCATAATTATTACTAAGATCTGATATTACTACCCTATTTAGACCTGATATAGGCCTCCAATAATATGAAGGTTTTTTTAAAGTAAATATTTTGCCAGATATGACAAATTCGTAGATAATTTGTATTTTTCCTAACTATACAAACCTTAGCTATTTATTAGGGGTTATACTTTCGGCGGAGCTAAAATGACGAGCCATTAAAATTTAGCGAGGGTTAACTACCCACACCGCTAGTTAGCGAGGGTGGGGGGAGGTAGCTTGCTACCACTCCCGTTCACACACCTGTGATTTAGTCACTTTACTTAGAGGTAGGACTTCAAGGGGGATAGGGATGGCGGGCAAGTTTGTATAAATAGCTAAGGTTTGTATAGTTAGGAAAAATACAAATTATCTACGAATTTGTCATTTGTTCCGTAACTGGAATACATACCACGCTATTTATTAGGGGTGACTCACACATTAGGAAGAGTGGACGTCCCTGCCAATCTGGCTTTTGGCTTTGCCCGGGGGCTCCTTATCTGAGTATGTTAGTACTCAAAAATAAGGAGTCCCTGCCCTCGCTAAACCTTGCTACGCAAGGTCCGCGGCCTACGCAAGCTGTGTGTTGAGACGTGCAGAAGTGTGACTGTCTAGGTAAAGTTATTCCGAGTCTATGTAGGAAAAACCTGATGTAACCAAGACTTCTCAATACCACCTCGCCAGAGTATGGGGACGCAACAGTATTAGCTTAATACTAGGTACACAAGGGAGCATGGTTTACCTGCAGTGGTTTGAGGTCAGCTTATGCAGAGAACCCAGGATGCTGCTTTCCCCACAAGAGGGTAGGATGAAGAAAAGAATAAGAGACAGTCAAATCTTTTCATTCACGTAGACTAAAAGCGGGTAACAGTGCCCTCAACCTTCTGCTACTTATCCAATAAGGAGCTTGAGGTATACAACCAGCTCTTGTGTAGACACCACCGGACCGATAGAGATTGTATCGAGTTCCTGTGGGTCACGTCTTGCAGGAGAAAGGTTGTGAAAGTCACCTGGAACATTCACATCCTTTCTTGTAAAACCTGCGTCACAGAGTAATCTGCTAAGAAGGACCAGGGGCATAGATATGCCCGACACTGTGAGTCGTCATGTCGAGATGATGTTTTGGTGATCCTTCTCTAGTCTCTCCCAGTGCTGATGACAAGAGAAGGGACCCGGATGGGCTGTTGCCATTTTCTTTAGGTAAAGTTTCATACCTTACCCTGGGTACAGCAACGGATGATCTGGATCGTCCGTTACCGAGTGGAGACTTGTGTAGGGTCCGTCACCTCTGGAAACTGTCTGGCGACATACTCAGGTACGAAACTGAACATTGTCTTTTGCCCTTCTCAATAATGGGCGATGTCGAAAGAGAGACCATGAAGTTCTCTGACTCATATGGTTGCTGTCTGAGTGTGTAGGAACATTGTGTTCTTAAACAGGAGAAAATTTGTTGCCTGGTGAAGTGGAACATAAGGAGGTCCCTTTAGGGATCGCAGAATTTGCACCAAGTTCCGACAGGAAGGTCTCAATTCCGACAGGGGGAAGGCAAGTTGTAAGTCCGTATGAGTTAGGAAAAGTCTATCGATGAGAGGGTGTCCCTTTCTTTCAGTTTGTAGGTGAAGGATCAAGGTTGAGTGATCATCTTTACCTGTCGAAACTGAATAGGGGGTCTTTTCCTCTTGTATATACTTGAGCATTCCGCTATTGCTGGAATCGAGGTATCGAGTGGAGAGAGACACTTTCACATGACACCAATCCCACAAGATGTTATACTGCCTGGTAGACTGATGCTGAGGAATTTCTTAGATATCTAGACAACCTTTTTGCAAAGAAGTATTGGGTAGTCTCCAGGCATACAATCATAGCAAAGCTATAGCTTGTGGTAGGTGTCGAAGTGGGTTGTCTGTGATGTGGAGAGGGTTCTCTTGGAGAGACTATCAGGAGCTGCAAAAGGTTTGGAAACCGTTCAGCATAATGCCATAACGGAGCTAGGAGAGTCCTTGAGAGGTTGACCGATGTTCTAGCCTTGTTGAGTGCCCTTCTCCAGATAAAAACAGGGATAAGACATAAACGTCATTGTTATACCCACCGTTGTTACTAGAGAGCCTTGGGGTCTAGGGCTGGGGAGCAATGGCAGCCTGAGATTCAGGAGCGTTGCGAACAGACCCCTAGTTGGAGGACCTCGTAAAGTCTGGACTTTGTTGGCTAAAAGGCGATCCAAAGTCCATTCGGTATACCTTATCTGAGATGCTGTGCACAGACTGTCGGCGAGCATGTTCTTCTAGTCTGGAATGAAGCGGGCTGATAGTGGTACCGAACGGACTTTGACCCATCTTAGTGTTTATACTGTTAGATGGGAAGAGGCTACGCGCAAGTTCCTTCTTGCTTGTCGATGTGAGTCTCTATGTAGTGTGTGGTGTGATGCCCATCACATCACTGAGTGGTCTGTTAGGAACCGATGAGGCTGCTGAAGGACCAGAAAGTTGGCCTTCATCTCTTAAGAGATTTAAGTGAAGGTACTTTCGGACTCTGTCCAGAGGGCTGAGGTCGTGTGGTGCAGCACTATGGTCCCTCCTCTTTCTTTTTTCGACTCAAGTGTTTTGGAATGGGAGTCGTTCTGGTTTTGAGAAGGTTTTGTGGAGATTGGTGTCTAGAATCATTCCCAGATACACCATCTTCTGGGAGGGAAGTAGGGAAGACTTCTGTAGGTTTACCCTGATCACTGGATCTTTGTAAAAAGACTTCAGAAGTTCCAGTGTTAATGCAAGGTTGCCACCGAGTATGCTAAGGTCAATCAGTCGTCCCGAGACAGAGGAGACAGAAGCTGATCCTGTGAGACCAGGATGGGTGTGGTGGAAAGACCGAAGCACAATGCCTTGAACTGGTGTTTCTTGTTTGTCTAGGCTGAATCTTCCAACCTTCCTAGATGGATGGTTTGGATCTGGGCGTAAGTGTCCTTTAGGTCCAGTGTGCAAATGAAGACCTGAGGTCTTAGCCCTTATTCGAACTCCAACATGGTGGGGACATCGACCCAAAGGGACAGCTCTTTGCGGATCCTTTTGCATGGAAGAGTGTCGACGCTGGAGTCTTGACTCGTGTCGTAGAGGATTAGGCGCGATACCCAGTGTAAGAATTTTTCTCTGAGAGAGAATTCCTCTAACTAACAGAAGGAAGGCAATGCTTAGCCTTACCATGTGCCCTGATGGGATTGATGCTATTCCTTAGAACAGAATCAATCTGGCGAATGTTAATCAATGGTTAACCGTTGGGTATCGTGGTTACTATGCAGTTGGAGAGTGCTCGCAAGTAATTCCGTGTCGACAAGCCGTTGATGAGGGTTGTCGAACGTTTGCCGATCACTTTAGTGTGATGGCGAACGGCCAGTAGCGAGAAGTATGTTGTATACCTTCTGATCTAGGAAACTACAGGAAGAGGTTGACTAGTAAGTTTGAGTCACGAACTGCTGGCGAATTGCCGATGACCGATGAATCGGTAGTCTGTGAGCCGATGGTGAGTTAGAGATCAGCAAGCTGATTATGGTCCTCCCTGGTTGGTCAGAGATGAGCAAGCTGAAGATGCTCTGGTCAGAGATCAGCGAGCTGATTTCAATGATCGAAGAAAGATGAGCAGCCCATCGGTGATCTAGTGATCAGCAAGCTGATGACTGGTTATTGACTAGCAATCGGTGATTGGAAACGCTAGCAATTGGAGATCGTTAGTCATTGGAGGGACTAGAGGTCAAAGATCAGCATTGAGCTAGCAATTGGTGATCTGGTGATCGGCACCCTAGCGATCAGTAAACTGTGAACTAGCCATCAGCAAAGTGATCTAGAGATCAGTCTGTTGATGCTTTCCTGTTTGCTGACTATGGCCTGTCAAGGAAAAAGAAACTTCAGAAGAGACAGGGACCAAGGATTCCCCATTTCGATTCCCATTGTAGGATGGAATCTTCGTGATCTTGAATCCTTCTGTGAAGCGTAGTCGATCTTTGAGAGGCCACATTCCCTTCGCTCAGAAATCCATGTTTCCCGTAGGAAAAAGGAAAAGGTGAAGAAAATAGTTGAATGAAGAGGGTCCAGGCAATGACGATTCCCCTGCGGCGGCCGAGTTGACGGTTATATGCCGACGGGAAGACCAATGGACCAGAGAGGGAGAGGTCGTTCCCCACGAAGTGGAACTGTGCTGGCCTTGCTAATCTACGCAAGTGTCGTTGTTGTATATGTATCACACACAGTACAAACACTGAAAAGGAAACTTATCACATTTCTATACACATATATATACATAAACATTAAGAATGTTTTCATATGTATACAAGTATAAGAAAAAGTAAGTTAAAAGATAAAAATTAATGGCAGTCCAGAATAGGCGAGGAGGGAGAGAGGAAACAACCGCTCTCAATCCGAGCCAAAAGTAAAGTGAACGAGAGTGGTAGCAAGCTACTCCTACTATCCCCACTAACTAGCGTTGTGGGTAGTTAACCCTCGCTAAATTTTAATGGCTTGTCATTTCAGCTCCGCCAAAAGTATAACCCCTAATAAATAGCGTGGTTTGTATTCCAGTTACGGAACAAAGGATTTTTCACGCAAGAATGAGGAAAACACTTTTGAAAGCAATCACGGGCCCGTTTTCTCGAACCCTATTCTCTATCGAATGTAAATTGATCTTTGCTCAGCTGTGGCTCGCTTCGCTCACAATTGTTATTACATCACCTCCGTATGTTCTGGCAAGCGGTACACATTGCGTTACGCATGTTCGCCGCGTGGGCGAGTATTTTGCCGTATCCTTAGTTTAAACTATACCATGTTCTACGAGTGTATTGGTTAATGAACTAACAATAATTATTCACATACCGTACTGATCTTTGCTCAGCCGTGGCTCGCTTTGCTCACAATTAATTATTACATTACCACCGTATGTCCTGGCAAGTGGTACTTATTGTGTTACGCATGTTCACCATATGAGCGAATATTTAGCCGTATTCTTAGTTTACACTGAGCCTTAAATCTATAACGGCTTACCTTAAAAGTTGGAGTCAGAGTCAGAATACCCAAAATCAGGAGTGAAAACTGGTGCTATTCTTCGATATTTGTTAAAAATAGTCTAAAACCTTCGTGTGGGGTAAATTCACAACTTGTACAAAGGGTCGCCATAACTGAACTAAAGACCGGGTCAAGCGCCAAGCAGTCACCAGAGGCCAAGGCAAGCAAGGCTTTTCAGGCTCAAGCCATGTCGTCCTGATGGAAGGTTCCTTTAGGCAGCTTTCTAAGGGATAATTAGCTACAGCCAAGGCAAGCAAGGCTTTGTAATTTGCAAATGAGTGGGCTAACACAGAGATGCATGAATAACATTTTTCATCAAGGATCAATCAAATGATATGATTCTAATGTACCTAGATTCTCATTGGCCAAATCGTAATACAGATCAAACAATACGAGAGAGAGAAAAGACAATTCTTTTTCTCACACACGCACAGTAAGGTCAAGGATAACCACATCATCAAGTCAAAATCCTGCCAAAATCTAATAACCAATAATAATAATACATTAAGAGAAACTAAAGTGTTTCCATTGGAGCAACGAGATCAGTAGGTGGCGCTACTGTGCTTTTGGAGGATAATTATTAGTGCGCACAAAGGGTGGAGCTTAATAGAATAGGAACGAACAAATTAAATAACAGAAGCTACTCTGCGCCACTGGGAACATAAACAAGGGAGTTAAAAAAAAATCTTCAATGACTGCAAGTTAATTTTTTTTCACTTAATACGTACTTCCTAGGATATTTTTTTTTTTCAGGTGTTTTACCCGACAAATATATTGACCAAAGCACTGGGTGGGATTCTAATGAAATAGACTAAACCAACCACCCTAACCTTACCTACAAACCGTGTCCTTGTACACTTACCTAACGGGCCTGCGACACTGCTGTATTCTTAGTCAGCCATCATTATCAACACAGGTGGTCGCTATCATACATACACCCCCTTAAATCTAACCATCGCCCAAGCTCAATTACAGTCAAGGGGGTAGTGTAAAGCATGAAGGTGGCCTAGGTTGGGTTAGGAAGAACATATTATGTCCATAGTCATAGTTAAAACGATGGTTCAATGACAAGACTCCATCTTGAAAATTTCATGATAAAACTACCCATAAATGTTGGCTGACAGATGATATCGACATAGTATCTTATGGTAAGCGATGGTCTGCTATGAATAATGACGGTTACCATAGGGTAATAGTCTAGTGCGATCAACATTAGTGTTACAATATTGGTACCTGAATTCATTCATATCTAGATAGAAAAGGAACTTAAGAATGGTTTCACATAGTTTACTTTAATTGCAAATGTAGACGCAACATAGGATACGGCAGATGATAGAGGTATTGTTCATACAAAGTAAGGCTGCAATCGAAACTTACGAGTAACGACAGAGCCTGAACGGGACGATCTAAGTCAAGTCACTGTGACTCTACTGATGATGACGAAATCCAATGTTTACATCTGGATTCTGGTCTTACGTCACCGTTAAAGACCCAACCTTCAGTATATAGTCTTTGGACCCAATCGGACGATTGGGTGATTGCATAATATACTGACATGAAACGTTAGCAACTTCTGCAATAACCTGAAGGTAATGGGCAACCATTTGTGGAGAATTATACGTTTGAACCTTTGTTAGCCATTGAATAAATTTATATTATAGATTATTTTAAATATTCTATTATCACCTTTTTATTATAGGCAGTGGTAGTTGTTTATAATGTCACTGAGGCAATTTTAGCTCAAATTTTAGAATGTTTACGATTGAACACAGTAAATGTCATATCTTTTCATTGGTTAATCGGGAAGAAATAAACTGACGAATCCACTGTCCCTATGTGGTTAAACTTCCACTTGACATCATTACAGACATAACAACTATTTTAGGGGCTGCCCATGGCAAGAGCCCGTGTCTTACACAAAGGTAAGGCAATCTTACAGACAGACAGATAAGAACTATAAGGAACGAGTTAACATAGTTAAGTGATGGTGTGAGGGTTCGAAATGACAGGCCATAGACGAGTGATGCTTTATTTCTTGCTTGCTTGTTAGATTGCCCAGCCTTTTGCTGGACATGGGCTCTTGCATTAGCAGCCCGTAGGTCCTTTATTTCCGACACAGGCAAAGCACATTGCCCTGTGCGGACGGCAGTGTAGCAAGGTGACTGACCGACCGCGAACAGATGAAAAATAAGGAGCATTTGTGTTTTCTACAGTTAACATTACAATAAATATGAAAGCCCACGCTTGATATATCATAATTAAATTTATAGAGAAATAAAGGGTAGATGATTCAGCGCCGGACAGAATAAATAATATGTGGGCCTACAGAAAAATATATACGAAGATGATAATATTGCTGCAAGCGTTGTAGAACGTTGTCCTTACAACTACTGCCCCCCCCCCCAGACAATTATTTAAACGTTAACATTTTAATGATTGTATGGAAGAGACAACAGGGGTTGCAGGCGTCCTCTTCGTCGGGAATAGCGCTGGAAGGCCATTATATCTGCCTTGTGCATCAGGCGGTTCAAGGATGCCGCCCCGGTTTGAAACCCAGGGGGTTCAACTGCTAGTTGCAGTCTCCTTGGACCGCGTCTGGACGGGCTTCTTTTTGTCTTCTGTTTTATTCTGCGGAGGCACTCGTGGGCGCCACCCTTGCTGCTCAGTTACATTTTCCTCGTCTTCTGTGTGAGCAGGCTTTAATCTGTCCACGGTCAACCAGTCTTCAGCTCCATGGACCATGATCTTGAATGCCTTATTTGTCCTCTCCAGCACAAGATACGGCCCCTTGTACGGATGTGATCGTTGGGGGGCTGTGACCGTCTTGTCTGACAAAGATGTAAGGGCAGGTGTCCAGCGAGGCTGGCCTGAAAAGTTTCGTCCTGTCTGAGTAAGTTTTGTGGCATGGCGGAAATTTTCCTGCCCTTTCACACAGCCGGGTGAGGTTAACGTCTTCTGTGTCTGGATTGGAAGGGAAAAACTCTCCAGGGACCACGAGCGTCTCCCCCATAGACTTTTTCTGCTGAAGATGCATCGCTGTTTGCTTTCGGAACCGTTCGAAGGCCGAGGAGGACACAGGGGAGTTGCTTGACCCAATGCTCGTCCTTGCATCAGGCCAATAGGGATGCCTTCAGGGACCGATGGCTCCTTTCGGCCATGCCGTTGGCTGCGAGGTTGTAGGCAGTCGTGCTGTGCAGGTTGGTCCCCATCAGGTGGGCGAGGGATGAAGGCGGGCCCCCTGTCGGTTGTCATGTTGTCTGGGACTCCGAAACGGCTGACTCAGCTTGAGAAAAGGGCATGGGCACAGGTGTCCGTTGATGCTTTGGTCATGGGTGTCGCTTCTGGCCACCTCGTTGATTGATCAATGATTGTGAGGATGTATCTGGCATTGCCTGAGGGTTGCAATGTCCCCACGATGTCGACGTGGATGCGTCCGAAATGTTGCTTGGGTTGTGAGAAACTGCCGACTCCTGACTCGGTGTGGCGGCCAACCTTGCTGATCTGACACACCATGCATGCAAGCAACCACTCGCGTGAGTCCTTTCTCATTCCCGGCCACACAAAGTTGTCGGTCATCATCTTGGTGGTGGTTCTTGATGAGGGGTGGGAGATGCCATGTATGACGTTGAATACCAGCCTTCGCCTCGATGGTGGAATAATAGGTTGAGGACGATCTGTGCTGGTACACAGAGCAGAGTAGAACTGTTGGGATGTAACTTGACGTCTTCCCACCGAAGGGAGGTTGAGGAAGACCTCACGCCTACTGTGGTGGAGTCATCCGTCTGCTCCCAGGTGATGTCCTCATAGTCCACCCCGATGTGTTTGGAGTTGGGGCAGATCCTCGACAGGGCGTCGGCCACAGGGTTCTTTTTTCTTGGACAGTAGCTGATGGTACAGCCGAACTCGGAGATGGCCGCCAGATGTCGTTGCTGTCGGGCAGACCATGCTTCCCCAGGCATGGTGAAAGCATGAACCAGAGGCTGGTGGTCCGTCTGAATTGCGAATGAGATTCCCTCCAGCAGGTGCTTGAAATACATTGACCTGTGCAGACAGCAGTAGGGGCAAGGTGACTGACCGACTGCGAACAGGTGAAAAATGCCGGGCATGTGTTTTTTACAGTTAACATTACAATAAATATGAAAGCCCATGCTTGACATATAGTAATGAAATGTACATAGAAATGAAGGGTAGATAATTCTGCGCCGAACTGAATAAATATGTACAGAAAAATATATACAAAGATGATAATATTGTTGCAAGCGTTGTAGGACGTTGTCTTTACAACTACTGGCTCCCCCCCCCCCAAGACAACTATTAAAACGGAAACATTTTAATGATTATATTAAAGAGATAAATAATAAACATATGTGATTTTAGTCTCTGTATCAGTACAGGGGTTGCAGGCATCCTCTTCGTCGGGACTAGAGCTGGAGGGCCATTATCTCTGCCTTGTGCATCAGGCGGTTCCAGGATGCCGCCCCAGTGTTGAAACCCAGGAGGTTCAACTGCTAGTTGCAGTCTCCTTGAACTGCATCTGGGCGGGCTTCTTTTTGTAGTCTGTTTTATTCTGCGGAGGCACTCGTGGGTGCCACCCTTGCTGCTCGGGTACGTTGTCCTCGTCTTCTGTGTGAGCAGGCTTTAATCAGTCCACGGTCAACCAGTCTTCTGCTCCATGGACCATGATCTTGAATGCCTTATTTGTCCTCTCCAGCACAAGATACGGCCCCTTGTACGAATGTGATTGTTGGGGGGCTGTGACCGTCTTGTCTGACAAAGATGTAAGGGCAGGTGTCCAGCGAGGCTGGCCTGAAAAGTTTCGTCCTGTCTGAGTAAGTTTTGTGGCATGGCGGAAATTTTCCTGCCCTTTCACGCAGCCGGGTGAGGTTAACGTCTTCTGTGTCTGGATTGTAAGGGAAAAACTCTCCAGGGACCACGAGCGTCTCCCCCATAGACTTTTTCTGCTGAAGATGCATCGCTGTTTGCTTTCAGAACCGTTCGAAGGCCGAGGAGGACACAGGGGAGTTGCTTGACCCAATGCTCGTCCTTGCATCAGGCCAATAGGGATGCCTTCAGGGACCGATGGCTCCTTTCGGCCATGCCGTTGGCTGCGGGGTTGTAGGCAGTCGTGCTGTGCAGGTTGGTCCCCATCAGGTGGGCGAGGGATGAAGGCGGGCCCCCTGTCAGTTGTCATGTTGTCTGGGACTCCGAAACGGCTGACTCAGCTTGAGAAAAGGGCATGGGCACAGGTGTCCGTTGATGCTTTGGTCATGGGTGTCGCTTCTGGCCACCTCGTTGATTGATCAATGATTGTGAGGATGTATCTGGCATTGCCTGAGGGTTGCAATGTCCCCACGATGTCGACGTGGATGCGTCCGAAATGTTGCTTGGGTTGTGAGAAACTGCCGACTCCTGACTCGGTGTGGCGGCCAACCTTGCTGATCTGACACGCTGTGCATGCAAGCAACCACTC
Organism: Palaemon carinicauda; assembly: GCF_036898095.1. Classification (NCBI taxonomy): domain Eukaryota; kingdom Metazoa; phylum Arthropoda; class Malacostraca; order Decapoda; family Palaemonidae; genus Palaemon; species Palaemon carinicauda. The sequence goes on along the minus strand of NC_090726.1, from coordinate 151,637,671 downwards.
GCGTGAGTCCTTTCTCATTCCCGGCCACACAAAGTTGTCGGTCATCATCTTGGTGGTGGTTCTTGATGAGGGGTGGGAGATGCCATGTATGACGTTGAATACCAGCCTTCGCCTCGATGGTGGAATAATAGGTTAAGGACGACCTGTGCTGGTACACAGAGCAGAGTAGAACTGTTGGGATGTAACTTGACGTCTTCCCACCGAAGGGAGGTTGAGGAAGACCTCACGCCTACTGTGGTGGAGTCATCCGTCTGCTCCCAGGTGATGTCCTCATAGTCCACCCCGATGTGGATGGAGTTGAGGCAGATCCTCGACAGGGCGTCGGCCACAGGGTTCTTTTTTCTTGGACAGTAGCTGATGGTACAGCCGAACTCGGAGATGGCCGCCAGATGTCGTTGCTGTCGGGCAGACCATGCTTCCCCAGGCATGGTGAAAGCATGAACCAGAGGCTGGTGGTCCGTCTGAATTGCGAATGAGATTCCCTCCAGCAGGTGCTTGAAATACATTGACCTGTGCAGACAGCAGTAGGGGCAATGTGACGGACCGACTGCGAACAGGTGAAAAATGCCGGGCATGTATTTTTTACAGTTAACATTACAATAAATATGAAAGCCCATGCTTGACATATAGTAATGAAATGTACATAGAAATGAAGGGTAGATAATTCTGCGCCGAACTGAATAAATATGTACATAAAAATATATACAAAGATGATAATATTGTTGCAAGCGTTGTAGGACGTTGTCTTTACAACTACTGGCTCCCCCCCAAGACAACTATTAAAACGGAAACATTTTAATGATTGTATTAAAGAGATAAATAATAAACATATGTGATTTTAGTCTCTGTATCAATACAGGTGTTGCAGGCATCCTCTTCGTCGGGACTAGAGCTGGAGGGCCATTATCTCTGCCTTGTGCATCAGGCGGTTCCAGGATGCCGCCCCAGTGTTGAAACCCAGGAGGTTCAACTGCTAGTTGCAGTCTCCTTGAACTGCATCTGGGCGGGCTTCTTTTTGTAGTCTGTTTTATTCTGCGGAGGCACTCGTGGGTGCCACCCTTGCTGCTCGGGTACGTTGTCCTCGTCTTCTGTGTGAGCAGGCTTTAATCAGTCCACGGTCAACCAGTCTTCTGCTCCATGGACCATGATCTTGAATGCCTTATTTGTCCTCTCCAGCACAAGATACGGCCCCTTGTACGAATGTGATTGTTGGGGGGCTGTGACCGTCTTGTCTGACAAAGATGTAAGGGCAGGTGTCCAGCGAGGCTGGCCTGAAAAGTTTCGTCCTGTCTGAGTAAGTTTTGTGGCATGGCAGGAATTTTCCTTCCCTTTCACGCAGCCGGTTGAGGCTAACGTCTTCTGTGTCTGGATTGGAAGGGAAAAACTCTCCAGGGACCACGAGCGTCTCCCGCATAGACTTTTTCTGTTGAAGATGCATCGCTGTTTGCTTTCGGAACCGTTCGAAGGCCGAGGAGGACACAGGGGAGTTGCTTGACCCAATGCTCGTCCTTGCATCAGGCCAATAGGGATGCCTTCAGGGACCGATGGCTCCTTTCGGCCATGCCGTTGGCTGCGTGATTGTAGGCAGTCGTGCTGTGCAGGTTGGTCCCCATCAGGTGGGCGAGGGATGAAGGCGGGCCCCCTGTCGGTTGTCATGTTGTCTAGGACTCCAAAACGGCTGACCCAGCTTGAGAAACTCAAACTCGCCCACTTTGATCCTGCCATGGAAGCTTCTAGAACAAATTTCTGATGCAATCTGGACCTCATGTCAAGTCATAACAAAAAGGCGGCACATGTCCACGGCCTAGCCACAGGTGTCCGTTGATGCTTTAGTCATGGGTGTCGCTTTTGGCCACCTAATTGATCGATCAATGTTTGTGAGGAGGTATCTGGTGTTGCCTGAGGGTTGCAATGGCCCCACGATGTCGACGTGGATGTGTCCGAAACGTCGCTTGGGTTGTGAGAAACTGCCGACTCCTGACTCGGTGTGGCGGCCAACCTTGCTGATCTGACACGCTGTGCATGCAAGCGACCACTCTCGTGAGTCCTTTCTTATTCCCGGCCACACAAAGTTGTCGGTCATCATCTTGGTGGTGGTTCTTGATGAGGGGTGGGAGAGGCCATGTATGACATCGAATACCAGCCTTCGCCTCGATGGTGGCATAAAAGGTCGAGGACTACCTGTGCTGGTATGCAGAGCAGATTGGAACTGTTGGGATGTAACTTGACGTCTTCCCACCGAAGGGAGGTTGAGGAAGACCTCGCTCCTACTGTGGTGGAGTCATCTGTCTGCTCCCAGGTGATGTCCTCATAGTCCACCCCGATGTGGATGGTGTTGAGGCAGATCCTCGACAGGGCGTCGGCCACTGGGTTCTTTTTTTCTGGGACATAGCTGATGGTACAGCTGAACTCGTAGATGGCCGCCAGATGTCGTTGCTGTCGCGCGGACCATGCTTCCCCAGGCAGGGTGAAAGCGTGGACCAGAGGCTGGTGGTCCGTCTGAATTGTGAATGAGGTTCCCTCCAGCAGGTGCTTGAAGTATGTTGACCTGTGCGGACGGCAGTGTAGCAAGGTGACTGACCGACAGCGAACAGGTGAAAAATGCCGGGCATGTGTTTTTTACAGTTAACATTACAATAAGTATGAAAGCCCACGTTTGACATATAATAATGAAACGTATATAGAAATGAAGGGTAGATGATTCTGCGCCCAACTGAATAAATAATATGTACAGAAAAATATACATAAAGATGATAATATTGCTGCAAGCATTGTAGGATGTCCTTACAATGGTTTATTCCTCAGCCTAAGACCTTGCTGGATATAAGACATGTCTTCTAGACCACAAGGGAGAAGGTGGTGGCAACTGTACTACCACTTTCGGTTGTGGACTAGGGAAGCCGGGCTTCCTATGCCTGCAACTATGAACCGGCAGGGGAATGACTAGTCCCCCATCAGTAGAGTTTCCGACAACAAGACTGAATACTCTGAGTTACTGTCGTAATTCAAAGCCGGGATACTCACCGGCAAAGAAGGAGGACAGAAAACACTATCCCAGTCAAGCCGCAGTACACTACTCTATGGCAAGACCAAGATAGGGTTGTCACCTAATGGCGGCACTCAGAGGGAAGGAAGGGTTTATCCTTAAATCTTTTAAAAGAGACGAGTATCGAATAATATTAGTAATTCTAGGAAATATGCTATCTCCGACTGAATTGATAAAACGATACAAGAGGATAAACGGGGATAACGTTACTAAAGTATACTAAAATGCATTAGGCTAGCCTAACTCGATTCTGGATCTCGGCTACGCTAGGTCACCGAGACCCTATCGTATACGATCGAAACGTTTCACAGAAGAGGAAATATTACGCGCATGATCTGATCTTCACTAGTATAATTTGCCTAAATAGCTATAATTCATTAAAGCTAAATACCGGGAACGTCGTACTACTAACTAAATAAAGCATTATGGCGTACGACAGCGTCCAAAATGGCCGCCTCCAGAGATGGCTGTGCTCCACTAAACACATCTAAATTATGCTAATTTAACTGTGAGAAGGGAGCTAAAAATTATACACAGGAAAGATTAAATAATCAACTTTCCAGAGGATGAAGATGCTGGAGAATACAAGGTAAAAATCCTGGAATAGTAACAAAACCGAGAGCAAGAGGGAGATATTATTATTATTATTATTATTATTATTATTATTAATTGCTAAGCTATAACCCTAGTTGGAAAAGCAGAATGCCATAAGCCCAGGGGCTCCAATAGGGAAAATAGCCCAGTGAGGAAATGAAATAAGGAAAAATAGAATATCTTAAGAAGAGTAACAGCATTAAAATAAATATCTCCTATATAAACTATAAAAACTTCAACAAAACAAGTGGGGATAAAAAAGGATAGAATAGTGTGCCCGAGTGTACCCTCAAGCAAGAGAACTCTAACCCAAGACAGTGGAAGACCATGGTACACTGGCTATGGCACTACTCAAGAATAGAGAACAATGGTTTGATATTGGAGTGTCCTTCTCCGCTGCTTACCATAGCTAAAGAGTCTCTTCTACCCTTACCAAGAGGAAAGTAGCCACTGAACAATTACAGTGCAGTAGTTAACCCCTTGAAAGAAGATGAATTGTTTGGTAATCTCAGGTGTATGAGGATAGAGAAGAATATGTAGAGAATAGGCCAGACTATTCGGTTTATGTGTGTGTGTGTGTAGGCAAAGGGAAAAAGAAATGTAACTAGAGAGAAGGATCCAATGTAGTACTGTCTAGCCAGTCAAAAAACCCCATAACTCTCTAGCGGTAGTACCTCAACGGGTGGCTGGTGCCTTGGCCAACCTATTACCGTGCTTAATTGGCTACTATTAAAGAAATGAGTTACTCCGTGTTGCTCCGTAGTAGTACGGGAAAGCGGATCCTCCGGGTAACCTTGATGACGGCTCCCCTTCATTTTCGCCACTCTTCCCCCTCAGAGCAAAAACTATTCGGGGTGAAGATTGCCATGCATCGTATCAAGAAATTCGTTCCCTGATATTATGCGATATCCTTAAGAATTTTCTTAAGGATACTCACACCAGGAGTTAGAATTCTGGAGACCTATGGTCAATTCTCTGGGAGTATCACTGTAGCTAAATATCCCTTAGAAGCTGCCTAAAGGAACCTTCCATCAGGACGACATGGCTGAGCCCAAAAATCTATTAATATTTCTGTCGGTTTGCTTGTTTTCACAAAGGAAACCCATTTCTTCCATGACGATTCATATTGTCTCTTAGTCGAACTTGACTTCTACTCTTCGATGAAGTCAACTTTATCCTTTGAGATTTCAAACTTTTTCTTCGCTGCTAGGGCGTGAAAATCATGAGATGTAGGTTGTTGATTCTCGAGGATGAAGCATAGACAGTTGACTTCTGGACCAGTTGGGATAATACTGGATCTGGCAGAGGAAACAGCTTCAGTTTCAATTCTAGAAACAGAGGGAACCAATTGCTTTTGGGCCACTTGGGGGCCACTACTGCTGCTGTCCCTTTCAAAGATCTTAGCTTGTCGAGGACTCTTAGCAAGAGATTGGTTGGTGGGAACAGGTAAATGTGATTCCACCTGTTCCTGTCGAGGGATATGGCATCCATCACTTCTGCTTGAGGGTCCATATAAAGGGCTACGTAATGAGAGAGTTTCTTGTTATCGCTCGTTGCGAAGAGGTCGAGCTGCAGTTCCGGGACTTTTTCCGAGATGAAGGAGAATGAGTCTGTGTCTAGGGACCATTCTGTCTCTTTGGGCTTTCGCCTGGATAAAGCATCCGCCGTCACATTGCGGAACCCTTGTAGGTGAACTGCTGATAGGTGCCATCCCTTCTTCCTTGCCAGGTAGAAGATGGCTAATATCACATGGTTGATGTGAGGCGATCTCGAGCCTTGTCGATTTAGACATTTTACTATCACTTCGTTGTCCAGGACCAATCTGATGTGGATTGCTCTATGAGAGGGTAGTTTCTTCAACGTAAGGAAAACTGCCATAGCTTCCAAAATGTTGATGGGAAAGGTTTTGAACTGGTGCAACCAATTCCCTTGCACTTTTCTCTCATGAGAATGGCCTCCCCATCCTTCCAAGGCCTCCGTGTGTATCACCATTGATGGTTGTGGTGGTTGCAGGGGAATTGTCCATGCTAGGCTCTTGGCTGTTGACCACGGCCTTAACTGCATGTGCAATAGGGTTGAGGTCAACCTTAGTTGATATCTTTGAGCGTTTGATGCGTATCTTCTCCAGACTACTGACGCATCTTTTAGACATGTTTTAGCAACGGGTCTGTCACTGCTGAAAACTGGAGAGAGCCCACTAGTCTTTCCTGTTGGCGTCTTGAAATCCTCTTGTGATGGATTAGTCTCTTGACAGCTCCCGCTAGCTTTCTCCTCTTCTTGGATGGAATGGAGAGGTGGTGTGACTCTAAGTCCTATTGGATTCTTAACCATTGGAACTTCTGAGCTGGATTAAGGTGAGACTTCTTGCAGTTGATCTTGAAGCCCAGGTGTTCCAGGAATTGAATCACCTTTTTGGATGCCTGCCGACAAATAGTCTTGGATGCTGCCCACACCAGCCAATCGTTTAGATCTGCTACCACTTGAACTCCTTCGGAGCGTAGCTGCTGGACGATTGTGTCTGCTAGCTACGTGAATATCCTTGGGGCTGTGTTCAGTCCGAAGGGCATTGCTCTGAAGACAAACTTCTTCCGTAGCTTGAATCCTAGGTAGGAGGAGAAAGGGCGGCTGACTGGTAGATGCCAGTAAGCATCTGCTAGGTCTATTGAGACTGTGTACGTCCCTTTTGGTAGAAAGGTCCTTATGTGTTGCAAAGTAAGCACCCGGATCTTGTTGTTCTCGATGAACTTGTTGAGTGGAGACAAGTCTAGAATTACTCTGAGTTTGTCTGAGTCTTTCTTGGGAACACAAAACAGCCTTCCCTGGAATTTGATGGACTTCGCTTTCCTTATTACCTTCTTGTTCAAGAGTTCTGAGGTATATTCTTCTAACGAGGGGGTGAAGTGTTGGAAGAACTCTGGAAAACGGGGTGGAGTTCTGTTCCTTTTCCACCCGAGTCCATTCGTGATTAGGCTGTGGGCCAAGGGATCGAAGGTCCAGCAATCCCGAAAGTGATACAGTCTGCCCCCTACCTGGAGCCCCTTATTGCTTGGGGGGTTCTGAGGACTTGTTTCCGTGACCACGTCCCCCTCGGCCCCGAAAGGGGTTTCCGGAGGAACTTCTCCTTGGGCCTTTTCCTTTCTGATGAAAAAAGGAAGTCGACTGCCTCTCAAAGCCAGGGTTAAACGCTGGCGACTGGGCTACCAGTTGTTGAGGAACCATCTGGAAGGTGGTCTGAGGTATCATGTTCATAGTCTGAGGCATCGTGGTCATGGTAACGGTAGGAAGTTATGCAGGTCTGCGAGGTCTCCTTGAACTGCTGGCCTGCTATCTCTGGATCCAACTTTGAGATGGAGAAGGTTAGGTGGACATCCTTCCACTTCTCCTCGCAGGCAGGCATTGCTAGAGAGAATGGTTTGCATTCCTCTAGGGTTGGGTAGGGTTTGCTCTCGTCAACTGCCTTGATGGCAAAGTCTAGTGCTTTCTCCAAAAAGGGGAAAGAGATGGAGGAAGGAGCAAAAAAAGGTGTGGTGTCTCTTGCTCAGTGCTCAGACTTTGGAGTTGGTGTACCCGGCTCCTTTCAAGGCTTTCAGGAGGATGGCTTGCGCCTTGTCATGCTCGAAGACAATGACTTCTTTGGGTACCGTTTCCTCAAAGGCTGCATGTTCATCCCGTAGTCTCACGTAACAGTCTGGGTAAGATGAAAGGCTAGGCCAGAACTCGAGATCTTCAATTAGTTTGGCTCCCAACTTCTCTGAGACGATTAATTTCCTATTCATCATGGGCGTATGCTCCGCATACCTCCAGGGGTTGGTTTTGAAGCAGCGAGGGAGACCCAACACTCTAAGGGGCTTCTTAGTGGAGCCCCTGGAAGGTCCAGGACAGTTCGCCCTTTCCTGTAGCAGTATCTGCTGCTGCTTGATTGACTGCTTCACCGTCTCTTGTTCCTTCTGGAACAATTCCAACATCCGTTGGATCGACATGAGGATCGCTTTGCTCTTGTCAACCTGTGCAACTGGTTGAGGAGTTTGGGTTGAAGAGGTTGATGGCATAGATTGGTATGTCGTCACGGCGAACTGAGAGTCTTTAGTTGCCGTTAAAATGGATCCTTCTTCCTCCGCTTGTGGATGTTCCACGTCTTCTTCAGGGCCTCCTTGCAGTAGGTCCTGCTCCGTGTCAATGGACACTTCTGACATCCTTTCTTGGTGGATGTCCATGCCTTCTAGTGCCTTGTTTATGTCCGCATTGATCTTCAGTTGTACGAGAGGAGGCTAGACCTGTTCCTGGGGCACTACTGCTTTTGATAGGGCTTTGGGGAACAGAAGGCACCTTAGGGAGTCGTTGAGTAAGTATGGTCCCGGAGAGTTCTTTTGGAACACTCTTACCCACTTGCGAAGGGTCTCCCTCGCTGTGTCCCTAGTTTCTATGTTGACTGGGAGGGCTTCTCCGAAGACGTTGGTGAGCAGGGTTGAGCAGGTGGGGCAACCGTTCGGGTCCCAATACTTAAAGACTCCTGACACGATGCAGCAGGGGCCATGAGTCCTGCACATCGTGTGTCCACAAAAGTCTTTGCCCTTGTGGTTGCAGAACAATGCTGCACACTTCTCCATCGGCTCCTCCTGTAAAGGAAAAGGGGCTCAATGAGTATCATGTTTTTTATATCATTGGTATAAAAGCATACATTTTTTTTTTGACAATAGTAATCACTATTGTTTATAATAGCTTAGGATAGTAAGCTTGAAAGGAAGTAGAAAAGACACATATCTGTGTTTCCTCTCCCAGGCTGTTACTGAGACCTCCGTCAGTAATAATTTTTGGTTTCCCTGGTAGGGAGAATACAAGGTAAAAGAAACTCTAGGAACTAGAGTTAGAGTTAGTAAGTGTCTTAAGTAACATTATCCACCTGTAGTATATATTAATACTGATCGGTGATTTTTAGGGTCCTGATGATCGAAAAAACCATCTGGGTGTTGAGGAAGTACTCAACCTCAATATAATATCTTGGTCCTAACAGTTGACTGCGATAGGAAACAGAGTATGTTAGAAAACATCACTTAGAAGGCTACCTAAAGGAACCCTTCCATCAGGACGACATGGCCCGAGCCCAAAAATAGATTTTTCCTATGTCAAAATCCGTTTTATAGGTAGGGCAATGCACATGAAAGAAGAATTTAAAAAGTCCAAACTGACCACAATAGATTGCCAAAACTGATGATAGCAGGGTGTTATCCTATCTGATTTCAAGGCAGAATGAGATAAAAGTAAAGATTGAGAATCCCATAATCAATTTATTTATGGTTCAGGTAAACTAATCTTAATAACAATAATAAGAATAAGCTTAGAAGCTTTGCACCTATCTATAAAGTGATAGAGTGCCCGCAAACTAATTTTGCGAAGTGAGCAACAAGGAACCAGGAACCTACTCTGTTCCCGGACTTAATACGGCTCATCACTGAGTTTCGGAGTTGAGAACAGATGGCAGACTCAAACGTCAATAGTACCTTGCTCCTCGCAACCAAGGGACACGTCTCGATTATCACGCAACTGACACAAATGGCCACACAGATGTCGATGGACAGAAACTACAGTTACCTCCTTTCACACCCAACACAACAATAGTGTGGTTTCAACGCGCTGAGTCCCACTCCAGGTTGGCCAACATCACTGACGAAATAAAAAAGGCGACATGGTGATGGTGATGCTAACGTCAAATGCATATAATGAAAATCTCCTCCTGGCTGAAGCAGCCATTAGGTCGAGGGCTGAGGGCCCAGCATGCCCTCGATCTAAGTATGACCCCTCTTGGCGACACCCGTCCTACAGCAGCCTGGGAGGAATTGATGGACCTCCTCCAGTTGGATGAGCTCAACAGTGGTGAGCGACCCAATGAGATAAGCCTGTTGAGAGAGATCTTCCTCCGTCACCTTCCCCAAAGCATCCACGCCCAGTTGGAGGGCACTGAGGAATTAGACATGACATCCTTGGTCACAAAGGCCAAGAAACTTCACCTGGTGGGTCAGGCTGCCAGATATGCCGCCACCAACCACGTCAACGCGGTCCACAGAAGGAGGCCCTAGTACCCACATCCTTGGCCCCCTCTGCAACGACGGCATCAACAACACCAGAAGCGACCACAATAGAAGCAACAGCATCAACGAGAGGACCACTACCATATGAGCCCCAATCTACCTAGGTGGTGCTATTTCCATTGAGTTTGGGGGAAGAAGGGTGCGAAAGTGCATTCTACCATGCTCCCACCACAATAAGTAGGTGGGCGACTACACCTACAAGCAGCCGTGGAACCAGTGAATCACAACCACACGGGTTTATACATCTACGAGACGAGGACATTGAAAATATCCATCGTGGGCCGGGACTACTGCTGGCCTTTCCTGATCGCCGACGTCAAGATGCCTCTCCTGGGCACCGACTTCCTTGCTCACCACTAGTGGATGTGCATTGCAAACGACTCTTTGACCGAGGGACCTACCAGTCCTACCACCTCTCCCGCGGGGCCAGCACCTCCAGGGTGTGCTCTTGTCACTCCCCACAAGTATGGCCGCCTGCTGCAGGAATTCCAAGACGTTTTCAAACCTGAGTTTCGTCAACTGGAGGGGGTTCCTGCCAAACACGGAATATACCACCACATCACGATGACCGGCCCTCTTACCCACTGCAAATTCAGGCGTCTTCCGCCGGAGAAACTACAAGATGCCTAGCGCGCCTTCCTCGAGATGTAGTGCATGGGAATCTGAAAAAAGGTGTCCAGCCCATGGATCTCCCCACTTCACATGGTCAAGAAACCCAATGGCAGCTGGAGGCCCTGTGGCGACTATAGGTGTCTGAATCGGGATCTCACTGGAGCACTGGGGCTTCGGATTCCTGCTACGGTTGTTATGTCGTTGTCATCCCATTATCATCCTGTCCGTCCTTCATGTCTATATGATATCTCTTTCACAGTCATAACTGACTTACAGTTGTGGCGGGATGTTGCAACAACAACCCCCACACCCTGAATCACTCTACCAGACAATTGTCTCTGCAACACAAACTTTCCCCTTACGCTATCTAAAACCAGACTCTTAGACAAAAGGACAAAATAAACAAAAACATAACCTTAAAACTATATATTTCTTACAAACTATAATAAATCCAACCAAAACCATCTACATTCAAAATACTTAAAACTAATCATAGACAATATTAAATAAAAAAAAACGTAACACCATTCAAATAAAAACCCCTAACAAACTTAAAATTACCACACCCCAATAGCCTACCAATATTTGTTTATGTGTGGACCTCTTTATCCACACTAGGGCCAACAGTCCTTTTAAGCCAAAGCCACAACTCTCTGGCAGATGCAACACTGGCACAATCTGCTATAACTGCTTCACTTAATTGGGCAGTCTATATCATCATCATCATCATCATCATCAATAACAGCAATCGAAATCGTAATTGTAATAAACAGGCCAGGTCATCAACAGTTGGTCAATCCACTAGAGCATTCCAAACACAATCAAGTTCCTTAAACAAGCCAGGTCATCAACAGTCAATTTCACATTCAAGTGAACTCTCTCCAAAGGAGGAATCACGGCCTGCCAAAATAAAATAAGAAAAACACTTATGAACACTCCTAGCTAGCTAAACTATTGCACTATAATCAAAGATAAATAATAAATTGTTCCTATCATTCACAATCACGACAAGCAAAGATAAACAAAACTGTACTTACTCAGAATATGAATAATCACTTTCACGCTGGTAAAGAAAAATAATAATCCAGCATTCACACCAGCCTCTAGCTGCAGTCAAAATCAAAAGAAGCATTCACCCAAGACATTCACCACTGTCGTAACCTAAGTAAAAACACGAACAAACAATCACATTTATACCAACAGTCTTTCTCAACAAACAATCGATACACTAACTACCCATCTCTCTCTCTCTCTCTCTCTCTCTCTCTCTCTCTCTCTCTCTCTCTCTCTCTCTCTCTCTCTCTCTCTCTCTCTCTCAGGATTTGGTAAAAAACAAAAAATAAAAATCAATCCTCCACACAGTCTTAGTGCAAGAGCCAGTACCTTGGTATTTATCAATAGCAAGGCAATATTCATGAATCAGAGAGAGAGAGAGTGTTTGATAATGAAGAATAATCCTCTTACATATCTGTTTTATGACTTGTACCAACTGTGTTTCACACAATTGTACATAATTCCTTTTGTATATATTATGCTTGTATCTTCGCTCCTCCCTCGCACTAAAACGAACATGAAAATTCCTGTCTGGTTTTTCCTCTGTGATATTGTCTGTCTTGTGAACTTGTCATGTCCTGTTGCCTTTAGGTTTTGTATATAAGGAGAGTGTTCCACAACAATATAACTCAGTTGATTGCATCCTGCCTTTGACTCACAACCCTTCTCTCGGCCCGTCACATTGGTGACCCCGGAGTGACGTCAGTACTGGTAGACCGCGACCTTGGATTCCTGCTCCCATGCGCCGACAGGTGTTTGATTTCATCCACGGCCTTTCACATCCCTCGTGCCGTTCTACTGCACAGCTGCTGAAGGCAAAGTTCATTTGGCACGGCATTTCTAAGGATGCTAAGGATTGGGTCCGTGCCTGTACTTCTTGCCAAACTTCCAAAGTACATCGACACACGGATTCAGGAGTGGGCACCTTTCCTCAACCTCAGCGTCGTTTCGCACACATTCACGTCGACGTTGTAGGCCCCCTACCCACATCACAAGGACATCGTTACCTGTTTACCGTCATCGACCGCTCCACTCGTTGGCCTGAAGCCATTCCCATGGAAACTGCAATGTCCGCCTCATGTACATCTGCCTTACTCTCTGGATGGATTTCCAGATTCGGTATCCCTGAGCATATTACTTCTGACAGGGGAACCACTTTCACCTCTCAATTATGGACGTCATTAGCGAATCTCCTGGGCATCACCCTACATCAGACAACGGCCTACAACCCCGCTGCCAATGGAATGGTTGAACGTTTTCATCGCATCCTCAAAGCAGCTTTGATGTCCCGCTGCAAGGATTGCAACTGGTTTACTCAGCTTCCCTGGGTCCTCCTTGGACTAAGGACCACTCCTAAAGACGCCCTCGACGTCTCGGCAGCCGAAATGGTGTATGGCGACCCGTTGGTCGTCCCTGCCGAGTTTTTTCCTTCTACAACCTCCTCCTACGATCTCCAGCGCATACGTCACGTCGTGGGAAAATTTACTCCGTGCCGCCAGACTTACAAGCCCCCAGCGAAGCATCACATACCAACGGACTTGCACTCTGCAACGCACGTCTTCCTGCGCAACGACACCAGCAAGCCACCGTTAACGCCCCCTTACACGGGACCTTTCCTTGTGATCCGACGCAGTCCGAAAGCATTCCTCCTAAACATTCGGGGCAAAGAAGATTGGGTCTCCATTGATCGTCTAAAACCTGCTTATCTTCTGCCAGATGACCCGCCTACAGTTCGCCTCTCTAGATCAGGGCGCCCTATTTAACATGTACAGTATGTCATTTTTAGGGGGGGAGCCATGTACCAACCGTGTTTCACACAGTTGTACCTAATTCCTTTTGTATATATTATGCTTGTATCTTCGCTCCTCCCTCGCACTAAAACGAACATGAAAATTCCTGTCTGGTTTTTCCTCTGTGATATTGTCTGTCTTGTGAACTTGTCATGTCCTGTTGCCTTTAGGTTTTGTATATAAGGAGAGTGTTCCACAACAATATAACTCAGTTGATTGCATCCTGCCTTTGACTCACAACCCTTCTCTCGGCCCGTCACAGACTCCAAAAGTGCAATAATATGATGAAAGGAGAGAGAGGGAGAGAGAGAGAGAGAGAGAGTGTGTGTGTTTCGTAATGAAGAATAATCCTCTTACATATCTGTTTCAGGACTCCAGAAGTGCAATAAAATGATGAAAGGAAAGAGAGGGAGAGCTACAGTATATAAGTCTCTCTCTCTCTCTCTCTCTCTCTCTCTCTCTCTCTCTCTCTCTTAATTCTCAAAATAGCTCTGGTAAGCTGTGGTATATAAGTCTCTCTCTCTCTCTCTCTCTCTCTTAATTCTCAAAATAGCTCTGGTAAGCTGTGGTATATAAGTCTCTCTCTCTCTCTCTCTCTCTCTCTCTCTCTCTCTCTCTCTCATAATTCTCAAAATAGCTCTGGTAAGCTACAGTATATAAGTTTCTCTCTCTCTCTCTCTCTCTCTCAAAATAGCTCTGGGAAGCTGTGGTATATCTCTCTCTCTCTCTCTCTCAAAATAGCTCTGGTATGCTGCGGTATATAACTCTCTCTCTCTCTCTCTCTCTCTCTCTCTCGTAATTCTCAAAATAGCTCTGGTAAGCTACAGTATATAAGTTTCTCTCTCTCTCTCTCTCTCTCTCTCTCTCTCTCTCTCTCTCTCTCTCTCTCTCTCTCTCTCTCTCTCTCTCGTAATTCTCAAAATAGCTCTGGTAAGCTACAGTATATAAGTTTCTCTCTCTCTCTCTCTCGTAATTCTCAAAATAGCTCTGGTATGCTGCAGTATATAACTCTCTCTCTCTCTCAAAATAGCTCTGGTATGCTGCGGTATATAACTCTCGCTCTCTCTCTCTCTCGTAATTCTCAAAATAACTCTGGTATGCTGCAGTATATAACTCTCTCTATCTCTCTCTCAAAATAGCTCTGGTATGCTGCGGTTTATAACTCTCTCTCTCAAAATAGCTCTGGTATGCTGCGGTATATAACTCTCTCTCTCTCTCCCTCTCTCAAAATATCTCTGGTATGCTGCGGTATATAACTCTCCCTCTCTCTCTCTCTCTCTTGTAATTCTCAATATAGCTCTGGTAAGCTGTGGTATATAAGTTTCTCTCTCTCTCTCTCTCTCTCTCTCTCTCTCTCTCTCTCTCTCTCTCTCTCTCTCTCTCTCTCTCTCTCTCTCTCTCTCTCTCTATCAGAAGAGGAAATATTACATGTGTAAATCTTATCTTCACTAGTATAATTTGCCTAAATAGCTAGAATTTCATTATAGCTAAATACCGGGAACGTCGTACTAATAACTACATGAAGCATTTATGGCATACGACAGCTGTCCAAAATGGCCGCCTCCGGTGCTGGCTCTGCTCCACTAAACAGATCTAAATTATGCTAATTTAACTGTGAGAAGGGAGCCAAAAATTATACACAGGAAAGATTAAATACTCAACTTTCCAGAGGATGAAGATGCTGGAGATTGCATTGTAATAATCCTTGAGGAAAGTAACAACACCGAGAGCGAGTGGGAGAAACACCGTGCTTAATTGGCTACTTCAAAAGGAATAGTATGCCGTGGTAGTACTGGGAGGGGATCCACCAGGTAACCTTGACAACGGCTCCCCTTCAATTTCGCCACTCTTCCCCCTCAAAGCAAAAACTCTATTCGGGGTGAAGATTGCTATGTGTCGTATCAATAAATATGTCCCCTGATATTATGCGATATCCTTAAGAGTTATATTAAGGATACTCACGCCAGGAGTTAGAATTCTGGAGACCTGTGGTCAATTCTCTGGGAGTATCACTGTAGCCAGCCAAATATCCCTTAGAAAGCTACCTAAAGGAATCTTCCACCAGGACGACATGGCTGAGCCCAAAAAAAGCAGTTTGGATTGTTTATTCTATGATACAAGAATAGAATCAGCAGGTAAAAATTTTTAATCAGAAAAAATATCACTCTACTATGGGGCTATTTTCTACCCCTGTCAAGCAAGGATTTTCTGTCGGGATCATTAACTCCATGCCCTTTCTTGGTCTGACACTCTTGTTAACCCAAGCCAATGGCACAGCATCAGACATGTAGTTGTGTGAATGGTCAGCAAATAACATTGGTTATTTTGGTCCATGCATCTTCGGAATGACGTATTTCGATTACTTTGACTTTGATATCCACACCATTATTTATGACAGTACTTCACTGTTCTATTCTTCGGAATTACCTTTAATAACATCCAACAGCTGTACATTAAATCCTTGTAGATACATACATACATATACCAAAGGCACCTCCCCCAATTTTAGGGGGTAGCCGACATCAACAAAGAAACTAAACAAAAAGGGGACCTCTACTCTCTACGTTCCTTCAGCCTAACCAGGGACTCAACCGAGTTCAGCTGGTACTGCTAGGGTGCCACAGCCCAACCTCCCACATTATCCACCACAGATGAAGCTTCATAATGCTGAATCCCCTACTGCTGCTACCTCCGCGGTCATCTAAGGCACCGGAGGAAGCAGCAGGGCCTACCGGAACTGCGTCACAATCGTTCGCCATTCATTCCTATTTCTAGCACGCTCTCTTGCCTCTCTCACATCTATCATCCTATCACCCAGAGCTTTCTTCACACCATCCATCCACCCAAACCTTGGCCTTCCTCTTGTACTTTTCCCATCAACTCTTGCATTCATCACCTTCTTTAGCAGACAACTATTTTCCATTCTCTCAACATGGCCAAACCACCTCAACACATTCATATCCACTCTAGCCGCTAACTCATTTCTTACACCCGTTCTCTCCCTCACCACTTCGTTCCTAACCCTATCTACTCAAGATACACCAGCCATACTCCTTAGACACTTCATCTCAAACACATTCAATTTCTGTCTCTCCATCACTTTCATTCCCCACAACTCCGATCCATACATCACAGTTGGTACAATCACTTTCTCATATAGAACTCTCTTTACATTCATGCCCAACCCTCTATTTTTTACTACTCCCTTAACTGCCCCCAACTCTTTGCAACCTTCATTGACTCTCTGACGTACATCTGCTTCCACACCACCATTTGCTGCAACAACAGACCCCAAGTACTTAAACTGATCCACCTCCTCAAGTAACTCTCCATTCAACATGACATTCAACCTTGCACCACCTTCCCTTCTCGTACATCTCATAACCTTACTCTTACCCACATTAACTCTCAACTTCCTTCTCTCACACACCCTTCCAAATTCTGTCACTAGTCAGTCAAGCTTCTCTTCTGTGTCTGCTACCAGTAGAGTATCATCCGCAAACAACTGATTTACCTCCCATTCATGGTCATTCTCGCCTACCAGTTTTAATCCTCGTCCAAGCACTCGAGCATTCACCTCTCTCACCACTCCATCAACATACAAGTTAAACAACCACGGCGACATCACACATCCCTGTCTCAGCCCCACTCTCACCGGAAACCAATCACTCACTTCATTTCCTATTCTAACACATGCTTTACTACCTTTGTAGAAACTTTTCACTGCTTGCAACAACCTTCCACCAACTCCATATAACCTCATCACATTCCACATTGCTAACCTATCAACTCTATCATATGCTTTCTCCAGATCCATAAACGCAACATACACCTCCTTACCTTTTGCTAAATATTTCTCGCATATCTGCCTAACTGTAAAAATCTGATTCATACAACCCCTACCTCTTCTAAAACCACCCTGTACTTCCAAGATTGCATTCTCTGTTTCATCCTTAATCCTATTAATCATTACTCTACCATACACTTTTCCAACTACACTCAATAAACTAATACCTCTTGAATTACAACACTCATGCACATCTCCCTTACCCTTATATAGCGGTACAATACATGCACAAACCCAATCTACTGGTACCATTGACAACACAAAACACATATTAAACAATCTCACCAACCATTCAAGTACAGTCACACCCCCTTCCTTCAACATCTCAGCTTTCACACCATCCATACCAGATGCTTTTCCTACTCTCGTTTCATCTAGTGCTCTCCTCACTTCCTCTATTGTAATCTCTCTCTCATTCTCATCTCCCATCACTGGCACCTCAACACCTGGAACAGTAATTATACCTGCCTCCCTATTATCCTCAACATTCAGCAAACTTTCAAAATATTCCGCCCACCTTTTCCTTGCCTCCTCTCCTTTTAAAAACCTTCCACAGGAAACAAAAATCTCAGTTTTCAGGTGACAGCTCTTCCTTATACTACAGTTCAGGTTTTGTTATAAATCTACTTGATCTTTAAAAGTCATACTGAGTGTAGGGACATGTCACCAGCCACCTGATAATAAAAACAAAGAAAGGAATTTTGAGTGATGGACTGGAGATAAACAAAATAAGCAGAACAAAAAAATTCAATGGAAATAAAACATCGCACAAATACGATCTAAACAATGAAAATGAAAATAAGAAATAAATCTAGAAATAATTTATATTTTCCCTA
The DNA here is from genome assembly GCF_036898095.1 of Palaemon carinicauda. Classification (NCBI taxonomy): domain Eukaryota; kingdom Metazoa; phylum Arthropoda; class Malacostraca; order Decapoda; family Palaemonidae; genus Palaemon; species Palaemon carinicauda. Next base: position 151,619,807 of record NC_090726.1, on the reverse strand, counting down.
TGAATTTTTTTTTCCACAGCGTAATCCCGAGGGATCAACGCAATGGGAAACCAAACTTTCCCTGCTACGAAAGCCCGAAGGTTCCGCGTAGCGGGAGGCACGAGAGCCCGAAGGTTCCGTGTAGTGGGAGGCATGAGAACCCGAAGGCTCAGCATACCCTGAGTTGCAAGATCCCAACGGGGCAATATAACGGGAAACCGAAACCTACTTATCCCGAGAAACCTGCGCTTCCCTGTGACGGTTGGCACGAGAGCCAGCTGGCTCACCGTAACCAACGTTGCGAGAGCCTGAAAGCTCAACGTAACTGGAACCCAGGGATTCCGTGCCGCAAGAACCCGAAGGTTCAATGTGGTGAGGATCCGAAGGTCCTCCGGTATCATGAGAGCTAGGTCAGCGTGACTGGAACCTGAAGGTGCCAGGTAGCAAGAGCTCACATACTTTCGGCAACGGGAGTTCGAAGGCACCTGAATACACAGACCTAAAGCGTGTTGGTCACGAGAACCTGAAAGGTCAGCGTGACCGGAACCCTGAGGTTCAAAAAGGTGTCTCCTGACAGGTCTAGGAGGAGAACGCCAAGGATGGAGAGGGGTGACAAAAGTCTGCGTCGCTTCGAAAGCGGTCTCCCTGGGGAGGGGGGAGACTTGTCCACCCGAGGGTGAACAAAGCTCAAGAACGGCTTCTGCCTCCGCTCTTAGAGGAGAAGCACGAGTCTCTCTGAGCCACCATTGCCCTTTCGCAGAGAGTGAGCTGCCACCGCCCATGGTGGATCAGCAACACCCTTAAAGTCAGACACCGGAGACCAGAAGTCAGACTGACAGGCTGCAGTACCTGCGCCCACAGAAGGAACCTCTGCGGGAGATGAAAGTCTACTCTCTGCTCTCCTCTGAAGCAGGTCAAAGAGAGCCTTCTTTAAAGGGAGGCCACCAATGCCCAATGATGGCCAAAACGAAAGTAGAACTGACATAGCGCAGGCGCTCCCTGTGGGAAGGATCGGGGCCGACTCAATAGGGAAGTCAACACCGTCCCCCGCACTGCAAGGTTGACCTGGAGTAACAGAGGCTGCGCTGCT